>NC_143014.1:366208270-366548270 GCF_055824585.1 Amblyomma mixtum | reverse complement strand
CGGAATACCTCGTGTAAACAGGCGGTGAATAGCATTGGTGAAATCGTGTCTCCCTGCCTGACACCTTGCCTTATTGGAATTTTATTGCTGACCTTATGGAGAACTATGGTAGCTGTGCAGTCGTTATAAATATCTTCCAATATTTTCACATAACACTCTTCTACACCCTGATTCCACAATGCCTGCAGGACAGCTGTGGTTCCACCGAGTCAATTGCTGTCTGGTAGTCAATGAAGGCTATATATTGGGGTTGGTTGTATTGTGCCCATTTCTCTATCACCTGATTGATTGCATGAATGTGGTCTCTTGTTGAGTATCCTTTATGAAAGCCTGTCTGATCATTTGATTGATTGAATTCGAAGGTTGTCCTGAGTCTATTAGTGATTACCTTAGTATATACCTTGTAGACAATGGATAGTAAGCTGATCGGTCTGTAAATCTTCAAGTCCTTAACATCTTCTTTCTTATGAATTAAAATAATGTTCGCATTCTTTCAAGCTCCTGATACGCTCGTGGTCACGAGGCAAGCGTATGCAGGGTGGCTAGTTTCTCTAGCATAATCTCTCCTCCATCCTTCAACAAATCTGCTGTTACCTGATCCTCACCAGCTGCTTTACCCCTTTGCATTGCTCCTGACGCTTTCTTTACTTCCTCCCTCGTTACTGGCGGGATACTGTAGAGATTTGTGTAGAACTCTTCGGCTACTTTAACTATCTTATCCATATTGCTTATGACATTGCCCTCTTTGTCTTTTAGCGCATACATCTGGTTTTTACCAGTGATTAGTTTTCTCTTCACTGATTTTAGGCTACCTCCATGCTTTAGAGCATGCTAGGTTTTCTCCATGTTAAACTTTCTTATGTTGGCTACCTTGCACTTATAAATAACTTCCATAGCTCTCCTAGTCCTATTCTATCTCTGAAGTTAGACGTCCTCATGCTTTGGCATTTCTTCATCAGATCTTTCGTCTCCTGAGATAGCTTGCAGGTATCCTCTCGAATGATCTGACCACCTACTTCTGCAGCACGCTGCAATGAATTTAAATATGTATTTAAAGGTAACATTTAAGTTGGGAGATTGAGCTTTGAGATTTGCACTTCAACTCGGGTGTTATGCCGCTGCTACACAGAATACTTGATCGCCGTAGAGATATTTCATCATCTCGCACCTAACTACTGTGGCGCCACTGTCACAGTTGATAATTTTGCTGGGAAGCTGGTGTAGCACTCACGCAGTTTTGAAAAGGTGGTATTCATTGTTTTTGTGCTATTGGCAACAGTGATGATACGCTTGCTGCAGTGTTTTGTGGCCAGCCTTCTTTTTTTTCAGTGAAATAAGTTGTACATTTCATGTTGAGTATTCTTTCAGCGATTAAATTGCTTTGATTTTATTCCTTAGTGTAAGTTGCGAGTGCTCCATGTCTGAATGCAAATTTCTACCACTGAAAAGCCTTCAAAATCTTGATAGATGTCCACACTGTTCTAGGGACTCTGTGGCTATTGGAAATGCCTATTTAGCTGCATTCAAGTGCCACTGAGCTGATAGCCATTTGAAAGCCTTCAAAATGCCTGTGTGACACGGTTATTAGATTTTGTGCAGGTTTGATGCTGAGCAGCCTGCGTGCTTGAGTCGGGTTTTCCAATGTCTGTATTTCAAACCTGAAACTTTTCGAAATCATCATTAGTTCATTAATGGAAGAACTACTTGTGCCCTTTTCTGGAATTTCCAGAAAACAGATGAACTGAATTTTTTTGCATATACTGCTACCTTTTTGCAGGTGCTGCATAGTGAGAACCTGTATCAAGACGCCAACCTGCTGGATTTGGAGAAACTGAAGACATTGTTTAGCCACTGTGTGGCACCCATCATGAGGGATGTGGCATTAATAAAGACAGTTAAGGTGACCTTATCTATGTCCTTTTGCAAGCATGCTACACACATGAGAGCCATCCCACGAAGCACCATTTCTGCAAAGCTTGTTGTCTCACAACATGCATGCTGAATGAGGCAGTGACAGACAGATGAGGAGGCCTTAAGCTAGGGCATTGGCGTAACGTGTTGAGCAGTGATGTAGGAGCCTTGCAGCCATGCAAGGTATTATCGCTATCATGATGGTAACTCCATTTGACACTGTCTAGTGCTCTGTGAGCCAGACTCGGCTCTTGAACATTCTGGGACTCGCCCTTGGCTCTCGGACATTCTGGAAGCCTCACCCGGCTCGTGCATATTACGCGAGGATGTCTCCTGCTGTACGAGCCTTACGCGGCTTGCGCACTTTATGTGAGAGATGTCTCGCGTTTGCGAGCTTGCTCGGCTTGCGCAAATTATGTGAAATATGTCTCGCGTTCTGCGACCTCGCTCAATCGTCGCATTTTGCGTGGCAATAAACACGCAAAGATAGGCACGCAGAATTCACGCTCAATATTTTCAATAGGGCAGGCGTAAACATAGAGGTAGAACGCCTCGCTCAAAGAAGTCTCTGTTAGCCTACCATAGCGCCCACTCCAAATGAGTAAAACGAGGAATAGTTTTTATTTGCATTAGGTCGGCCCTAGAAAAATCTTGTCCACACAAGATAAGTGAATGCTTGCATTATCAGATCGGAAGAGTTATGTCAGCAGGTTACCCATCGCAACTGGTCACCAGCGTGTCTGAAAGCCTCCTTCAAAAAATGAAGAAACCGGGCTACAAGCGTGAAATTGGAAACAAACCTGTGCAGGTCATACCTTACCTGCATGGGTTTTCGCACAATTTGAAAAAAGTCGCTTCCAGGCACGGAGTGCAGCTGATTTTTTCAGCCCCCTGGAAACTGGGAAGTTTATGTCCGTTGGTATCAGGAAAGCGGGTCAAAAAGGCCTGTACTGTCAAACATCAAATAGTGTTCACAAAATGAACCACTACTGTGGTGTACGAGATCCCTTTGACGTGTGGCAGAGTGTATGTGCGGCAAACGGGACAGTGTTTCAATGAGCGTGCTCGACAGCACAATGTGACCCTAAAAAGCAAGACGGGAAGAAACCTAGCTATACATTGTAGCAGCTGTAAAGGTTGTTGTCCGAAATTTCACGAGACCAGGTTTCTAGCCAGGTCAAAAGAAAAAAATAGAAAGAGAAGTACCTGAGGCTTTTTATATTGATCAATGAAAAGACAACTGCGATAACACGCCTTCTGTTCTCCTCACAAGAAACGAACTAGCTTTTGCGGACGGCTTCGTTTAGATGCCCTTTGGAAAGTGCACTTGCTTCCTTCAATCGGTTTTATGATTGTTAAGATCTTAGCGTTGGTTCTTATCCTTATTCATAATCTTTCAACCTGTGCTGTCATTCACACTCGCAAGTGTTATCAACCCTGCTTTTTGTAATTGCGACCTCCCTATCACTTGCTGTGCTGTTATCACTTGTCCATTAGCGCATTTGTTTTTAGTTTTTTGGCATTGTTCAAGCACCCTCATGCACATCAGTGGCTATAAAAGAGCGCCTGGTCACCTTTTCCTGTTATTAAAGTTGGAAGTTGCGCCTCTTTCCTGTTCTATGTTCCCATCCTGTTACGTCTTTTTTTGGCGTACGACATTCTTTCAAAACATAGAGGTCAACGACTTTTCAACTATTACTGTTAGGCGCCATCTGTGTTGAGAGGTGTTTATCTCACCGCGAGTAATATCCTATCAATATTTATAAGTTCGAACACAAAGTTACCCTCGGCGCAGTGGCGTAACAAATTTTGGCTATTTCGGCGGGTTACTTGTAATGGATCTGTTGCTTTGCCGGCGGGCTTTTCAAAAGCGCACTTATTTTGGCGCGGTGTGAGCAAAGTTTACAAGAGAATAAAGCAAAGGATAACTCACGCGATCAAATGCACTTGCCAGGCCGATTTGTGCCAGTGTAGTTGTTCGTGAGCGCCACTGCAATACTTCATCACCTTAGGCATTCGTTTTAAAGTAAGCAACATGTTTGAAGACGTCCAACCAACGCAGGCATTGCAAACTGTAGCCAATTTGAGAGAGCTGGAGCGACAATCTTACAAACAGGGTGAGAAAACGTGAGAGCTTCGCAGCCATCTGCCAATCGCCGTTTTTCCTTTTCATGAGTGTCTGGTATTAAGAGATTAGGACTTCTATCAAATGAATGCAGCGAAAATCGAACATCAATACTGGTCTTAAAATTTCGAATAGGGCAAGTGATAAAACAGATTCAAATGTCTTGTAAAATTTTCCTGGGAGATTGGCAGGCCCCGGGGTTTTAGAAAGCTGCAATCGACCAAATTCACCGTCTACTTCAGCCAAGGTTAAAGAACCACTTATTATCGTGCACACATTTTCAAGAAGCACCATTATCATAGACACAAAGCGCGCTATTTGAGAATCAGGCAACGGTATTATCAGAGTAATCGGATACTATTACGCCCCTGAGCGCTCTGCGTAATTAATATGAACAATGGTATGATGATGTAGTAACTAAAAGACAACCAGCGTAAAAGTGAACGGCGAGGGAACAAGGCATGCTATGACAACAAAGTTGCCAGAATGGAAAACAACAGCTAATAAGAGTACACGCAAAGGTGTGGGAATAAAACATAATATGCCAAAGTAGATAGAGGAAATCAAGAGAACAAGCAACCGGAGTGCAGGCGATTGGGAAAGGATAAAACATGATATACGAGATGTGAAAATGGAAACAAGCATGACGAGAGGGTAGCAACAAAAAGCACGTGGATGGGCGAAAAGAAGAAACACGGTAAAGGAATAAAAACATGGCCTGAAATGGTTACAGACAAGCAAGGCGAAGACAGCGCCTGAAAAGTAGCAAAAACGTTTACAATCGGCTTGCCAGAAAAGCGATTTTTTTCGGCAGGAGCGAAATAGACGGCGGGCCGACACACTTGTCACTGGGTTTAGTACTGTCAAATGCTTCTGCGACCACCCTTTTTGTATTGTGTTCAGTTCACAAAAGGTTATGTTTTCAAATACAGGTTTACAAGGAACCTTTTCTTACCCTCACCCTTACCTTTAAATCGCTTACAACGGTGTCATAAATGGCCTCCTGGATTATTCTGTATTTGCAGCCTGTGTTCACATGCCCCTTCACTAAAACATATACCACTCTGTCCAAAGTAGAGCTGTCGGAATTGAGCGTAACTTTCTGCACAACACTTGAAACACACTCGTGAAATTCTTATCGTGTTTCTTGGAACACTGTGGTCTTTTCCTCTTTACATTATTCGTCAAACGGGCACATACAGCGAAGTTTACACAGCGGAGAGAAAACAATCTTGACCGCTTAACAGCACCACTTCTTTTGATGTTACGTGAAGCGCGATGAATGTAGCGCATAAACTCCACCGCTTCTTTCTTGGCAGTCTCTTGGCGCTGTAGTTGCTGATTGCATCTTTTTTTCTTTTTTTATGATCAGAAATATTTTCCATGGCGTTTCTGGCGTGTTTTCTTTTCTTTTATTCTGTTTTTCCTTTTCGCCCATTCAAACGCTTTATGTTCTTACCTTCCCATCTTCCTTGCTTCCATTTTCACTTGTCATATAATGTTAAGTCCTCCATCACCTCCTTTACTCGGCTTGATTGTTTTGTTTTGTTTTGTTTTTTACCTAAAATACCCCGGTTGTGGGGCATTACATGAGGGATGGGCGGATTACATGCAGATTATATAAAGATTACAGAGTACATAAAGATTACAGCATACATAAAGATTACAGGATACATAAAGATTACTGATTACATAAGGATGGCCTCAATCTTTTTGTTGAAGTCGATGCAGTTGACGATGAGTACGGCTTCCGGCGGCAGATCGTTCCAGTCCCGAGATGATATCACAAAAAAGAACAGAAATGAGATGTAGTTCTTGCAGCGGGTGGGTATACGGTCTTGATGTATTAGTTGCGGCTAGAAGGATGATGAGCGGTTGATATGATAGATGATCCTAAAGGTGAATGATAGAACTTGTGGAATAGGCATAGTCGAGATATTTTATGCGTAGCATATTGCAATCACTCAGTTCAGCCCTTGGGCGCGGCCGGTCAGCCACCGAACCACGTGACGTGATGTCACGTGGTTTGGTGACGTCACGTCAACACGTGACGTGACGTCATCAAACCAAGTAAAAAAGAAAAAAAAGACGGCTGAGCATGGTGGCGGTTGCCACCGCCCCGTTTCAAAGGGGGCGCTCCCATCCATCCATCCATCCATCCATCCATCCATCCATCCATCCGTCCGTCCGTCCGTCCGTCCGTCCGTCCGTCCGTCCGTCCGTCCGTCCGTCCGTCCGTCCGTCCGTCCGTCCGTCCGTCCGTCCGTCCGTCCGTCCGTCCGTCCGTCCGTCCGTCCGTCCGTCCGTCCGTCCGTCCGTCCGTCCGTCCGTCCGTCCGTCCGTCCGTCCGTCCGTCCGTCCGTCCGTCCGTCCGTCCGTCCGTCCGTCCGTCCGTCCGTCCGTCCGTCCGTCCGTCCGTCCGTCCGTCCGTCCGTCCGTCCGTCCGTCCGTCCGTCCGTCCGTCCGTCCGTCCGTCCGTCCGTCCGTCCGTCCGTCCGTCCGTCCGTCCGTCCGTCCGTCCGTCCGTCCGTCCGTCCGTCCGTCCGTCCGTCCGTCCGTCCGTCCGTCCGTCCGTCCGTCCGTCCGTCCGTCCGTCCGTCCGTCCGTCCGTCCGTCCGTCCGTCCGTCCGTCCGTCCGTCCGTCCGTCCGTCCGTCCGTCCGTCCGTCCGTCCGTCCGTCCGTCCGTCCGTCCGTCCGTCCGTCCGTCCGTCCGTCCGTCCGTCCGTCCGTCCGTCCGTCCGTCCGTCCGTCCGTCCGTCCGTCCGTCCGTCCGTCCGTCCGTCCGTCCGTCCGTCCGTCCGTCCGTCCGTCCGTCCGTCCGTCCGTCCGTCCGTCCGTCCGTCCGTCCGTCCGTCCGTCCGTCCGTCCGTCCGTCCGTCCGTCCGTCCGTCCGTCCGTCCGTCCGTCCGTCCGTCCGTCCGTCCGTCCGTCCGTCCGTCCGTCCGTCCGTCCGTCCGTCCGTCCGTCCGTCCGTCCGTCCGTCCGTCCGTCCGTCCGTCCGTCCGTCCCTCCGTCCCTCCGTCCCTCCGTCCCTCCGTCCGTCCCTCCGTCCCTCCGTCCGTCCGTCCGTCCGTCCGTCCGTCCGTCCGTCCGTCCATCCGTCCATCCGTCCATCCATCCATCCATCCATCCATCCATCCATCCATCCATCCATCCATACGTCACGGAGGAAAATCTGCTGAGAAAATCGAGTGCCGCCAAGCAATATCTCGCGCAAAAAGACCGAGGAATATGCAACGCATTCTTGGCTTAACCAAGCTAAGCCTGAGCATCTTTTTCTTCTAGTTTCAAGGTTAGGCAAGGATGCTCTGGATTTCCCATTCGCCATCCGCATAGGCTATCACATTTTATTCTTTCATCTTCGTCTTTACTGTCGATTCTGGTGAATTTTTATGGCACTAGATCATCTGTGGCTAAATAGCCCCATGGCACAAAGTTGCTTGGTCTATTCAAGCTGGTGTCTCATTTCAAGCAAACACAGATCGAAATCTGGCATTGCAGGAAGCAAAGAACAAATGCAGCGCATTACTGAATTAAGCAGTAAGAAAGTTTCAGCAGCTGCAAACACAGCGGCGGCCACGAGTACAGAATTTTCGAGAAAAAGAAATGTTGCTATGAACACATCAATCCCGCAAGATTCCGGTGGAGGAATTAAACGGGTTAAAGCATGTATCGTCACCACTCCCGAGAAAAGGTGACCTGAGGACTACGTTTCATCAGCGCATGAAGATGGGCTAGCTCATTTGACTTGACTACAATATTAACGCAAAAATGCGTTGTCTCATCTTTTCTTTGCGTCAGCGTTTATAGTGAAAGCATTGCTTAACGAAACGAGGTATAACTAGCTCACCGAGTATGTGTTAAGCTTGACCTTGAAGGTGACCTTAGAAAAACCTATCATAGCTCAGCCCCTGCAGAAATAAAATAATATTACCGCGATTGGGTTTCGAACCCGCGGTGGCGCGAGCAAATCAGCTTCACTGGCACCGCACGAGATCACTATATGCTATCGTCGTAGGCGATCACGCCTCGTGTTAAACTGCAACACAATTTCGCGCTGCGCATTGCACAATGTCGTCTTCAGTTTTCACCAGCGGTGCGAGCAGATACATCAGCTCCCCTCGATAATCACTTAACCTAAGTTTATTGTAACCAGGCGTGCCGATCACCCAGCAAAACAAAAGCACGAGTCAACCAGGCTAAACAAATGATTTCGCACGACTACTAGGTTGAGACACGTTAGAGCTCTACCAGATTTTTTCCCTGCATATTATAGTCATGGGTGTTCATAATTTATATAGAAGGCGCGTGCGCAGTGTCTTCTCACAGGATGTCGCACACCAGGCACACTCTCCACCAATAGACCGAGGTCGGGGGCTCGGCTGCCCCCTTCCATAGATCGCACAACCTGAGCGTCCTAATGCTGCGAGGCTACCTGGCGAAGCCCAAACGGTACTTCAGGCCTGTCCGCCCGATGCACAGATGCTCACCATTGTTCCATCGCGGGCGTGCACGAAGCCTCACAGCCACACAAGCATCGTCAGCATTTCCGGAATGAGTTCCAGGGCTCTATAGGTCTCCAGCACCCAGCGACGCGGCTGCACAAAAGCGGCACAGCGAAGGAATAAGGGCTTCAATCCCACAACCTAACCATAACCGAGGCCCGCGTAGCTCGTAGAAAGTCCGTGGGGCAGCTGCCTTTCCACGCGTCACACTCGAAAGATGCGGGCTCCAACTCTAAATGCGTGCGCTGGCGATGAAACCGCGCTCTCAATGTGCGAAGCCAGGATCTGGCAGTTAAGAGTTGATCGCGAATCGCCGCACGTTGGTCCCCAAACTCGCAAACTCGTACAAGGTGTCGTTATGAGACAGCTGGTGAGCGTGGTGGCGAGTTTGTCCTACAGTTGATTTCTCTCGGCGCCCACTGACCCGCCAACAATTGCACGCGAATGACACATCCGTGTTCTGCAAAGCGTTCGATGGTCAAGCTGTATACGCACAAAAGCTGCGGACCACGGTTTCGGTTATACAGGCTACCGAGGGCGGAGCGCTAATCGCACAGCACGGCGATCCTAGGCGATAGGGGGCCAATACCTGTCCGCCGCGGAAGCTCGGTTTCTAAATTGTTTTTCAGAAAAAGAAGGCTTTATTTTCTACCTAAATAGAGGCACTAAAATAACTATTGTGGCCACCTCACCACCATCTGTGGCTCCGTTGAAGGCGCACCATTCGTTTGAAGTGCAGCACGAGTCCGCTGTCTCTGAGGAACCAGAAGAGATAGCGTTGATCTCGTTTCTAATAGCTACCGGTAATCCGCGTACGTCAAAACCTGCGTCGATGACAGCAAGGAGACGCAAGTTCTGCAGCGTAGGTACTGAGTGCAATACGTGCAGGTCAGTTATCGACTTTTCCTCTTCAGAAACATCGATGGGCCCTCTTTTCTCATGGTTTGGGCGTGCCCAAAGCCACCAAAAACAAATACCCTTTTCTACCATCACGCTGCAACCGGCCGAGCGCTTAGCAGACGGGCGTAACCCATGTATTGTCACTTCGATCCAACACGACTTCTCTAGATCATCCTTATGCATGTCTGAAAAGTAAGCGCCCAGCTGTCTGGTGCGGCCACCGAAGATATACAGCTGTTCGTTGTACACGAAGGCAAAGTGAAGTTTGCGGCCTTTGGGGCGCGAACCTTCCACTCTTCGGCGCACCCATATCAAGGTGGTTGTTTCCAGATAATACAAGGAATTATCTTACCGGTCGTTGACCTCTATGTTCAACACCTGGCCACCACAAGCATACAGGCGGGTTCCGACTGCGGACGCCGTGTGGAAACAGCGGCTAGCCGGTTCCTCTCCACTCTCATGGTCAAGATAATATATACGGTGTGAGGACTCCGGGACCAAAAAACGAAAGATGTACATTTGTTGACCCAGCACGCAAGCAGATAAGATACTCGGTATCGGAACATGGCCGCACATTTCCGAACGGCTCCATGTCATAGCGCTGGTACCGAACCAGTATAAGCTGCCAATCCGCGACCTTATGTCCGAAAAGATACCCCACATGTAGACGCAGTAGCGGTAGGCGACAACGTAGTGGACGAAAAAGTTAAGGAGATCGTCGTCGAGGTGCAACATACTCAGTGGCACACCCCCTGCCGATTCTGATGAATTTTTATGGTGCTACATTATCTGTGGCTAAACAGCTCCATGGCACAAAACTGCTTTGTCTATTCAAATTGGTGTCAAACACATTTTCCGAACATTTCACACCAGCCATCGTGGGATGGCTTGTCGAGAATGTATCTGGCGTGCGCAGTTCACTGCAGCGCTTTCGCATCAATGTAAATAAGTTGTCGGGAAACTTCAAATACTGGCCAGCATGCCGTCGATTGCCTTCAATACGATCTCCACCTGAAACGATCAGTGACACAAGCTTTGACGAATTCTAGCGGCTGAGGTTGACGACATAGATACCAATCGGATGGTTCCAGATTGAAATTAGAATGTATATAGGAAAAAAGAGCACCATAACTAGCAGGCTATAAAATCAGTGAACAATTAAAGCAGCGTCAAAGTGAAAAAAGACATGCGGAAATAAGTGATAACTGTTTGGCTCTCTGAAGTCATCGCAAAAGACGCAAGTTGTTTCCGGATAGGAGCTGAAATCGCCACCTATCGGTCACATATCTCTATCTACCATCTGCTTTCAAATAGGATGACCAGCAGAGGCTGCGCGGAAAACTAAAATTGATCACAAAGCTTCATGCCGAGGTGACGTTAATCCGACTCGCTTGAACAAACCACCAGGCTTGAGTTAAATCGATTTCAGTGAATAATTTTTCGTTCAGAAAATTTGTTCAGTTTGTTATTTAAGAAAAAGTGCCGGCCCCGGGCGACATGAATGTAAACAAGATACCAGCGACTTTCTTGCTTGCGTGAAAATCGCACACAGAAGGAAGGCGTTCTTTGCGTATAAAAGAAGAGTTTATTACCGGGTCCAGTAGCGGCGCCGAAGTTGCATTATCGCCGCACCCCCAAGCTGGCTACGCCGAAGGCACTCCATTTGCTTGAAATGCAGCATCTACCATCGACTACGATGGGTGATAAGTGATAGCGCAGACCATTTCTCTAATGAAGGGTGGTAAGGGGCTTAGATCCAGCCGCGCATCAATTACTGCAAATAAGCACAGGTTCTTCAGTGTCGGTGCCAAGTGCAACACGTGGAGATCGGTCAGCTGTCTTCGCACCTCAACAATCTGCCCCTCATCCTGGTCGGGTGCCGGCCCAAAGCCACCGAAGATAAACACTTTTTCACCCATCACTGAGCAGCCCTGCCAGGACCTGGGAGATGGTGGCGAGCCACATGGCTTCACTTCGGTCCAACACGACGTCGCGGGGTCGTACTTGTGCACATCTGCTAAGTAGGTCTTCAGCACATCGCTGTACCCTCCGAAAATGTACAGCTCTTCGTTGAACACGAAGGCTGAATGTCCTCGCCGGTACACAGGGGGAACGCCTTGTACCTCTGGGCGCACCCAGGAAATGGTGGTGGTTTCAAAATAGTATAGGATGAGGGAACGGTCTGCTGGGCTGCTGTCGAACACATACATGCGAGTCCCTATGGCAGACGCAGAGTGGCAGGGACGTAGAACCGGAGCCTCTCCGTTGGTGGGGACACGATGCCACTCTAGGGTATCCAAGTCAAGGACCCGCATATACGGCGAAGGATCCCAGTCACTGAAGATATATTTGCGGTGACCCACAACACAAGCTGCGCTGCCGTACATCGATGAGGGTACCTCACCAGACACCTCCATACGGCTGCATGTCATCGTGTTTGGGTCGAAGCGATAAAGAACACTTGGAAATGGCCAGTATTGCGTACCGCCCCACTGATACGCGCAGTGGCCGTACGCTACAACTGTGGGGAGGGAAATGGGAATCGGCCCGGCGTCGGGAAGTAGCGTCTGCACCACATCCCACCGCTGCGAAGCGGGGTCGAAGATGAACACGGGGACCAAGTTCCATGCCGTGTGGCAACTGTCGAACGAGTAAACCTTGCCGTTGATGCGTACAACCATGCGGGTGACATCCTCTGGAACGCCGTTTGGCCGCACCGTCCACATCCTGCAGAGACACCTGCTTCTGTAAGAAACAAGGCCCGGTTATTCCAGCGATGGTGGCGGCATCATGCGGCTTTTTTCTGAAGCAGCGATATGGTGTTCGGTATTCGTGGCGCGTGCAGACTTAGTGCGTCGACGGGTGACTATTTCCGCTAGATTTTTGAATATGTTTGTCATTTTATGACACTCACACGAAGGAGTGCTTGAAAAAGGACAAGTACTCTTGCTGTTACCAAGATTAAAAGCGCTTAGCCGTTACAAAGTGCGCATAAGCGGTCAGGATGGCTCTTCTGCCTTTACGGGTTTGTTTCAGAGCGAATTACTTTCTTGACGCCACGAGATATGTGGTTAACGCTTTCCAATCGAAAATTTTTTAGTCGATCGGTCTTGCCAGTCGCATTCATAGGGATTGATTATCTGTCGGCCTTAAAAAGAAACGTGAAATATATATTCCTTAAATACTTTTTTCTTTCGTTTCGCGAATGTTTTGTTGCCGCCTTATCGTCTACCATTTGCTTGGCATAGGTGTCATGCAGCTCTGGTCTATTCACATTGCGAGCAACAATCACTTTGTTGAACCCCCCCCTCCCCCACCTTCCGTGATCGTGAGAATGTGGCGTGAATCGTTGGCATTTCACACTTTCATTTCCTGTTTTGGCAAGAAATTCCTAAGGGGGCTGAATACCTGCAGCTGTTTCTGGTGAAATAGAAACTTGTGATTTGGTCACTGTGCCATGTACATACACCTCTAAATACGTGGTTTTGAGTACCACCTACCCAACAGCAGGCAAATTACATTACAGGACCGCGCAGCTAATGAGAGTCACTAATTATCGTCACTAAATAATGTCGACGATGATGTGGAATAAAGCAGTTTATGATTTCAACAAGTGTGTCGACGTCTGCAAAACGGTGCGCCAGGGGACCCCCTAGCGACCATACGGGCCCTTTAAAGCTATCACGTCGTACTCTTGAAGGGAACTGAAGCTTCCCACTTTTTTCTCGTCAAGTAAGAATCTTTTATAACGCAGAAATCGCCATCCTGCATTAAAATTAACGAAGCAGTTAGCACCAGTAACGGGAATTGCAGCGTCAAATTGGCTTGCCCGCAGAGCTTAGGACTCGTGTCTACGTCATTCTGGCCAGATGTTGGGGGCGCAAGCATTTTTGTACCTCGGGATGTGAGTGTTTTTGTCGTGTAGCGCTTTTGATGACGCCTTTCCTAGCGCGTTGATCTCCGTTTCCAACGGCCGCATGTTCGCGGGCTTTGGCCTCCTAATGTCAAGCGTCCCAAGCCCTTACCTGCCTCCTGGCTGCATCTACGGCTGTCTAATGGGGATGTTCGCATTTCTTTGTGATATCAGCTGCACGTCTATATAGGTCTTCGCAGACTTTGCGCTTGCCTTCGCAATCTCACGAACACCGTAAATCTTGTGTGTACGCAGGGCCTACAGTTCCGTGGCTTATGAAGCAATTCCACAAGGCGTTCGCAGTCAAGAGGCTAAATATTCCTAGCGCTTCAGGATATCACATCGAACGATGCACTAGTCTGTAGCGAAGAAAAATATGTCTTGGTGTCACAACCGCCTGCGCCACCCAGTGCATGGTGCCCTTTCTGCCCTCCTCTTGTCCACCTTTTCGACGCAACCCTTCTTACTCGCTTTCCCTCTCTCTTCGTCACTTAAGCCCCGGAACAGATGCTATATCGTCATAACCGCAAAGGGTGCGTTAGAAGCTTTCTCACTGAAATCAACACAGGCTTCCGAAAAAAAAAGAAAAACGCTTACCAAACCTCCTCTTACCCAGTCCTTGCCCGACAGCAGGGATGAAAAACTAACGCCCGCTTTCATTTCTGAGAAGATTGGTTACCACTGCATGATGTGGACTGTGCGGCTGCACCGGGTTCCCGAACTCGTAAAACGACATGGCTGTCTCCACCAAGGAGAAGGTCTACTCGTTCGACCCCTTCTAGAACTGCCGCGATGACAGCGATGAAATCTTAGGCAGCCGATTCGGCGTATGCATTTTTCACCCCGCAACGTGCATGTGGGGTGTGCTGCTGACCGAGTTGCACTCCCAAGGCGGGCCCATTAGCTGCATCCACCGCAGCATTGCCGCCTACGGCCACTGCGTCTACATGTGAAGGAGCTCCACGGACATAAGGTCACGGATTGGCGGCTTATATCGGTTGTATACCCTCGCTATCACATGGAGCCGCCCGGAAATGTGCGGCCAAATGCCGACACTGAGCATCTTCTCTGCTTGTGTGCTGTGTCAACGGATGTACATCTTTGAATTCTTGGACCCGGAATCCTCACACCGTGTATATTATCTTGACCTTGATAACCTGACGTGGCATAGCGCTCCGACGAGTGCAGAGGCCCGGCTAGCCGTTGCTTCCACACGGCGCCCGCAGTCGGAACACGAATGTCTGTTTGGGGTGGCCAGGCGTTCAACATAGGGGTTTAACGCCTCGCTCAAAGAAGTCTGTGTTAGCCTACGATAGCGCCCACTCCAAATTAGTAAAACGAGGAATAGTTCCTCTTTGCATTAGGCCGGGCCTAGAAAAATCTTGTCCACACAAGATAAGTGAAAGCTTCCAGTATCAGATCGAAAGAGTTATGTTAGCAGGTTACCCATCGCAACTGGTCACCTGCGTGTCTTAAAGCATCCTTCAAAAAATGAAGAAACCGGGCTACAAGCGTGACGTTGGAAACAAACCTGTGCAGGTCATACCTTACCTGCATGGGTTTTCGCACAATTTGAAAAAAGTCGCTTCCAGGCACGGAGTGCAGCTGATTTTTTCAGCCCCCTGCAAACTGGGAAGTTTATGTCCGTTGGTATCAGGAAAGCGGGTCAAAAAGGCCTGTACTGTCAAACATCAAACAGTGATCACAAAATGCATCAGTAATGTTGTATACGAGATCCTTTTCACGTGTGGCAGAGTGTATGTGGGGCAAACGGGACAGTGTGTCAATGAGCGTGCTCGACAGCACAATGTGAGCCTAAAATCAAGACGGGAAGCACCCTAGCTATAAATTGTAGCAGGTGTAAAGATTGTTGTCCAAAATTTCACGAGAGCAGGTTTCTAGCCAGGGCAAAAGAAAAAAATAGAAAGAGAAGTAATTGAGGCTTTTTATATTCATCAAAGAAAAGACAACTGTGTTAGCACGCCTTCTGTTCTCCTCACCAGAAACGAACTAGCTTTTTTGGACGGTTTCGTTTAGATGCCCTTTGGAAAGTCCGCTTGCTTCCTTCAATCGGTTTTATCATTATTAAGATCTTAGCGTTGGGACTTATTCTTATTCATAATCTTTCAACCTGTGCTGCCATTCACACTCGCAAGTGTTATCAACCCTGCTTTTTGTAATACCGACCTCCCTATGAGTTGTTGTGCTGTTATCACTCGTCCATCACAGCATTTGTTTTTAGTTTTTTGGCTATGTTCACGCACCCTCATGCAGCTCAGTGCGCCTGGTTACGTTTTCCTGTTATTAAAGTTGGAAGTTGTCGTTGTTGTTGCCTTGGTGGCATGGCACATACCCACGGCGGGGGATTGGCCAGGGTTCAGTGAGGAGAGCCAAAGAAGGCAAATTGGTGCCAAGCTAATGGATTACCTTTTGGTGCCAAGCTAATGATTAACTTTGGGTACGTATTGCGATAAATTTAAGATAGAATTAGGGATAAAAAGTAATTACGGGAAGAAATGAATGAAAAAAAAACGGCATAAAGATTAGAGAATTGAATACCAGAAAAATTCTGAATGATTTTGCAATGCGGACATTTTGGGTACCATTAGCAAGGGAGCCTGCCGGTAGCAATTATGTAATTGTGGAGAAAATCGCAAACTTGATGCAGTGCGAAACCTCTGGCGCTAGCACCGAAGGAGAGAAGAAGCGGAACCGACAAAGTGAGTCCCATTCGAGAAATTGGAATTTCGAGATACGTCCTTCTCTGAAGCGCAAACATCCGGCAATAGAGTAGGAAATGCTCCAGTGTTTCCACATCTCCGCAAGTCGCACAAAGGTTCCAGGGATGAACCCGCATCTGCATAAATAAAGATTTAGGCAGGGAATTCTGCACCGCAGGAGTGTCATTGCAACCTCACACTGCCGGGATTTACAAGCATGAACCTTCCATGGGTACGTGAGATGGTGGTAGTCAATAGTAGACAGCAAGGGATCGTTGCACACAGTGGTAATATGCTGAAAGCGCTGAAAGCGAGACATTCCGAAAAGGATCAGATTAGGGACGCTACAGGCGACCGGTGCATTCAGAGCAGATTTTGCTAAAAAGTCTGCTGCATCGTTTCGAGAAATACCGCAGTGACCTGGGATCCAAACGAAGCGCACCTCTTTCACCCATCCAGGAATGAAAAAATTCAGGGGGCACTTTGACTGTCTAAAGTGCGTAGAGGCGAAAGCGTTTTCCGCACCACTTTGACTGCTTCTGCGGTACTGGTGGCGTCACATGTAATTGAGTACTAATTGCTAAGTGACGACAAATCACTAACTAATGGTTAATTACAGATTTGTGACTGAATACTAATTAACTACTAATTAATGACGCTTAAGCTTCGCCTTTAGGAGTGGAACGCGACAGCGTGTTGTAGCGCTGCCAGGGAGTCCACGGAACGCTACCACCCGTTCGGCGCGATGCCTTACCCTTTGAACACAACGCTTTTTGAGGAAAGGAAATGGCGCAGTAATTCTCTGTCATCTCGGTGGACACCTGAACTGCACCGTAGAGGAAGGGAGGAAGTGGGAGTGGAAGAAGAAACACAAAGATGGGCCGTAATGAAGAAAATGAAAATTGCATTTGAGGAAAGGAAATTACGCAGTAACTCTCTCACATATCTCGGTGGACACCCGTCAAAATTCAGGGGGGCACTTTTTTGACCTAAAGTGCGGTCACTGATGTGTAGTTAAGATGTTACGCTTCGCCTCTAAGAGTGGAACGCGACAGCGCCTTGCAACGCTTCCAGGAGTCCATAGAACGCCATCGCCCATTCGGTTCCATGCCTCGCTCGTCGGTAAATTGGTTTTTGAGGAAAGGAAATGTATCTGTCTCTCATATCTCGGTGGACACCTAAACCTCGCCGGAAGGGAAGGGAGGAGGATGGGAGTGAGCGAAGACACCGTATTCACTAGACGCACCTTCGTTCTTCCCAAACCATCGAGCTGGCATGGCGGGGTGGATAGCATGCTCGTCTCACACTCCGAAGACGGGGGTTCGATTCCCGAGCTGACCAATTTCTTACTCGGTTTTATTTATTTATATGGCCTGACTATAAAAGTTAATTAGGCTGATTGAGTAATTAAGCAATTAACTAAGGTCAGTCCCACTTACTTGGAGCATCACTATACGATCCCTTCAATTGGTTGCCTGGTTACTAGCCAAAGTACAATTGGCCCCGTTTGAATTTCGCGCACTGTGACGTCACGACCGTTTGGACCAACTGAAAAGCGTGACATTTCTGTCGACAACTGCTGCTTACAACGATGAGACATTAAAGGCTTTCGCCTTAATACTTCAATCAGCGGCTCAATAGATCGTCCAGTTTAGAATCCAGCGCCAACAACACAGAGAGGCAATCTGACAGGAATATCACCTGGGAGACACTGGGGGGAATGTTTAAAGCAGCCAGCCCACACAGATCCGCACAGGATGTCCTCCTGCAACTCAATCGGGAAGTCCTTGACCCCCTCGAATGCCCCCATAATGACCGGGTAGTACTCGCCTTGGATCTTAAAGGGGCATTTGACAATGTAACACATGAGATCATACTCACTAACCTAAGTCTCACCGACTGTGGCCTCAACACATTCCAACACATGAGCCAATTTTTAATGGATCGTCAATCCTACATTCGAATTCAAGATAGAGACCATGGTCCTTACCTACTCGGCACGCGGGGAACCCCTCAAGGCGCGGTACTTTCCCCGCTGCTCTTCAATCTGGCCATGATGCACCTGCCGGCCCAGCTGAATGGTGTCGCCGGCGTGCAGCACGCCCTGTACGCCGATGACATCATTTGTGGGCCACGCAGGGCAGCACAGGAGACATTGAAACCAGCCTGCAAACAGGGGCGACGATAGTAGACCGCTACGCCCGCCGCTGCGGTCTTCAATGTTCCCCTCAAAAATCGGAATTTGTGCACCTCCGCCCCTCACAGAAGTGCACAACTAAAATATATCTCTCTCTTGAGAGTGGTCCCATACGCGAAAGATGTCATACGGGTACTCGGACTCTACATCCACAAACACAGGCGGCCAGACACTACATTGGCCAAACTTCGTAAGGTGGGGGACCAGGTGGGCCGCATGGTCCGCCGGGTTTCCAACAAACGCGGAAGGTAACGAAGTAAGGATGCCTTGCGGCTGGCAAACGCCTTCGTAACTAGTCGAATTCTCTATTCGACTCCTTATCTCCATTTACGGAAACAAGAGGAGGACGCCCTTGAGGTCATCCTTCGCAAAATTGTTAAACGTGCCCTTGACCTCCCCATCACTACTTCAAACAGCCGGCTTATGGCTCTTGGGGTGGTGAATACTTTCCGGGAGCTCCGGGAGGCGCACCTTATAAACCAGTACACGCGCTTGTCGCTAACGAAGTCGGGTCGCCGCCTTCTTGCTCGACTCCATATCCAACACACCCCTCCAAAGGAAGACAGGTTTCTCACCCCGGAACTGTGGAGACGTGCTCTCCACGTGCGGCCTCTTCCAGCAAACGTGTCACATGAAGACCATAATGGTCGGCGCCTGGCACGAGCGGAAGCGCTAGCCCGATATTATGTCAACAAAACAGGTGTATACTACGTGGACGCCTCCGGCCCTCACCACGGGGGATGGTACACGGCAGCGGTAGTTAACAACAGCAACACAGTTAATGGCCTAACTTTCAGAGCCCGCAGTGCAACACAAGGAGAAGAGGTCGCGATTGCTCTCGCGGCCTCACATTCCAATTCAAAATACATAATCACCGACTCCTCGCGAGGGGCCTGTCGGAACGTCGAACAAGGCTTCACTCCCTTCCTAGCCTATCGAGTATACCAAAATTGCATACGGGATACGGACCCCGCACACCGTTACCTCATATGAGCCCCTGCTCATCATGGGTTGGCAGGAAACGAGGCAGCAGACGCAGCCGCCCGCGCGCTCTCTCACCGGGCTGTTTTCTCCTCCCCTTCCGATCAGGAACCCGATTTTAATCCGGTCTATACATTCAAAGATATTACAATATATTATCAAAATTGTCATCGCCTTTACCCTAGCCCATGTAAAGGCCTGAAGAAAGCGGATGAGCGGCTCCTTCTCCGCCTTCTCACCAATACATTGCTGTGCCCAGCAGCGCTAAAACAATTTGACCCCTCCTTTAACGGAAGCTGCCCACACTGTAGTGCACTGTCTTCTGACACCTATCACATGGTGTGGGCCTGCCCCTCCAACCCCGCTATTCCCCCCATCCCCAACCCAACCCGGGAGGACTGGGAGGCGACCCTGCTCGGCTGCCACGACTTACAGGCCCAACAAGCCTTAGTTGGGCGCGCCCGGGTGGCGGCAACCGCCACTGGGGTCCCATACTAGGGACCTCCACCTAGTGTTTGTAAGGATCGGTCCCTTACGGGCTGATCCGAACATACCTCCTGTTCATTCGTAATAAATGTTTTCACCACCACCACCACCAGCCCAAGAGCCATAAACTCCGCTAGAAATATGGGAGTGTAATCCGGGACTCGAAGTGAATAACTCCAAGAGAGATCCTCAGAAAAAATGCCAACGGCTGCGTTCTGGCCAGCCCCGGACGCATCTGTAGCAATCACACTGTGGTGGGGGAAAGAGTCAAGGTGTTCTGAGAGGAGACTAAGTAGGGTCCTGGACGGGAGATGCTTTGCATTAGGTGGCAAAATATAATCAAAAGCAATATCCACAGGGGACGTTGCAGAACCTACTCTACACACAGAACTGAGATCTATACCAATGACCGATAAAAGGTTTTGAGTAAAAACAACCTGAGGGAGGCGAAACCTTTGCCAATGATGACTAAAAAAGAGAGCCGGGTGGGAAACAAAAATAGGTGTAGCCACACCAGAAGCAGACTCAAATGCCCGTAAGAAATTCCTGACAGTTAATAGCTGGAAACGAGAGTTAAGGTCGGGAATACGAGCCTCCAGGTACAGAACTGCGGTGGAAACTGACTGAGGGAGACCAAGGCAGAGGCGCAGTGCACGCCTTTCTAGCAGCAACGGACGGAGCTTGTATTTGGCGGACCCAGAAAAGAGTATGCAGCCAAATTCCAAAATGGGTCTGACATAGGCTTTGTAAAGGAGTACGAGCGTGTCCCGACGCATGCCAAATCTCCTATTGCTTATTCGAAGTAGCCGACCCAGCGCACGCTCTCCTTTCTCAACGTTACTCTTGATGTGGGGCCGCCAGTCCATACTAGCATCATAAATTACGCCTAGATACCGCAAGCATTCCACCTGCGGTATAATGTCCGTGCGATATTGTAACGATATATATAAAGGCATGTTAGATTGAAAAACTAACACAGTGCTTTTATGCACATTTAACACCAGATTAATGTTATTAAGCCAAACCTCGAGAGCATTGAGGTAAGCCTGAAGACAACGATACAGGGCATGAATGTCGGTTGCCGAGGCAAAGAAGGCAATGTCATCTGCATAAACGTAAACTGTAACGTCAGGGTGGATGGGAATGTCACACATCAGAACATTGAAAAGAAGTGGCGAAAGCACAGAACCTTGTGGCACACCTCTGGTCTGGGCGTTGGTGTCTGAAGTGAAGGAACCGTCAGTGCAAAAATACTGCCGTTCCGCTAAAAATTCACGGATCCACGCATAAACGTAGTACGGCGGGTGTAGTGTTGACAATTTCGTGAGAAGGATAGAATGTTCAACACTGTCGTATGCTTTAGCAATGTCAAGCGTCACTAACGCTGGGACTTCGTTGTTTCGCATAGCAAGGCGGATTCTGCTCTCTAAATCAATATGGGCAGACCATATTGAGCATCCGCGGCGAAAGCCAATCTGGGCTGGACACAATGCATTAATTTCTGAAACATGCTTTGACAGGCGGCTGTGCACAATTCTTTCCACGAGCTTTACCAAATTGGATGTTAGAGCTATCGGCCGAATGTTATCAAGATGGAATCCTTTTTTGAATCTTTTAAGAGTAATACTATTTTCGCCACCTTCCAGGAGTGCGGCAGCCATGCAGCTTCCAATGAAGCGTTGACCAGATCGAGAAGGTCCTGAGTGAATTCTTCAGCTAAGATTTTCAGCATACCGACCGTAACACCGTTCGAACCCGGAGCCGAAGATTGCATCGAAGAAACCACAGTTAGTACTTCTGATTTATCAACCGCCGCATAGACTGAGGAGGGGAAGGGGTCGAACAGGGGCACTCTGCGCTGCTCCTGAAAGCGTAACGCGAGCCCTTGTGCGAATCGCTCTAACTCATCTTTCGCCTCATGTGGAGACAGTACAGCCGAGCTTGTTAACTGCATTGATGAGGAGTGGATATTCCGTTCCATAAAACGGTACAGAGCCTTCCTATTGTTTGGGGCTGACAAAAAGGTATTGAAATTTTGATTGTAGTCATCCTTTGCCTTTGCTATTGTTCTCTTAAACGAGGCCGAGAAAAATTTATAGTTGATCCAGTTAGCAGGTCTGTGATTATGCGAAAGGCTCTTCCATGCTGCTTTCCTACGGTGGAAGGCTGTCTCACACGCAGCGTTCCACCATGGGGATGGTGATTTATTGCTAACACCCGACCGCACAATGAACTGTGAACTCTCTGTAGCCTTCAAAACGGAATGAAACACTCGCTGAGACCTGTGGTTTCCGCTGGAACAAACATCAGATGAAAGGGAAGCGCGCAAAGAAGATTTGTAGGCTGCAAGATTAACTAACGTTCGGGCAGAATCCTGCCCATGGAGTGAGCGCACCAAGATGGTGAAAATAATTGGCAAGTGGTCACTAGACGTTCCATTGTCAACTGTGGACCATGCCCCTACACCTACCCCACCTGCTGCCAAAGACAAATCGAGAACTGAACTCGAATTTCCACGGATGAAGGTTATGGCCCGAGAATTGCAGCAGCGCATATTATTTGCAGACATCCATTTCCATAACATCTGACCATGAGAGTCAGTGTAGGTATCCCAGACAATGTGATGTGAATTAAAGTCTCCAGCAATAATGATCCTATTAGAGTTGCCAAGCAAGCTGTCCAGGTGGTCTGTTCTGTTTACTCCTGCTGGATAATATACGTTAGCAACTGTGACAGGAGCACAGTGCGGCAAAATAAGATCAACAGCTAAGAGCTCGCAGTCGGGAAGCATAACCTTTTTATTAATTGATGCGTGGTGACACAGTTTTGAAGAAATCAGGGTCACTAACCCACCGCCCCTACCATGTATGCGGTCCGCTCGAAAAACACGAAACCTATTAAACAAAATGATTTTACAGAGGAGAGCCAAGTTTCTTGTAAGAGCACTATATCTGGATTATGAGAAGATAAAAGAAGTTTTAAATATTTAAGAGAAGAAGCAAGAGATCGGCAATTCCATTGTAGAACCTTTACACCAGCCATGATAACTAGTCGAGAATAGAGGCTGAAACAGCCTCCTTTAGCATATCAGACTTCGAGGAGACTTTAGCAGGCCCTTTTCTAGTCTTGAACTGGGGAACGGAGGTCTTAGAGGGAGAGGTGGAAGCACGACGCTTCTGTGTAGAGCAGGTCATTTCCACATCAATAGTACAGACACTGCTGCGTGGAAGACTAACTGGGACGCTATCGAGAGGTGGCACGGGAGTCGGTATATTGGAAGATGATGGTTCAATCGAACTTTCAGCACACGGTTGAAGTGAAGTTGCCACTGGCGGCACTGCAGGGGGGGGGGGGTGACAAACTGCCTGACTCACAGCAATCTCAGACAAAGCCTGAGTAAAGCTGCTGAGCATACGCTCTACCACAGCTGACAGTGCTTTTTCGACGCTTGACACAATCTTGGCAGACAGCGTGGCTTCAAGGTCGGGACTAGAGGAACGCACAAGGCTGGCGTAAGAGTGATTTCTGCGGTTAAGGAGCCCATGAGCGTCTGCTCGGGAACATCTATTTTGCTCAATTAATTCCAATAAACTCTGCTCCTGTGACCGTTTTTCGCAAGTGGCATCATAAGCACTGTGGGCGTTACTGCACAAGCAACAGACGGGTTCACCAGCAGTGCAGCTGTCGGAAGAGTGACCTTCACCACACACCCGGCATCTAGTCGCCGACTTGCAGGCTTTACCACTATGTCCAAATCGCCAACAGTTTGTGCATTGCAGAGGACGAGGCGGCAACGGGTCCACGCGATATACAATGGGCCATATTTTCAGCTCAGAGGGGCAGGTGCGACCAGCAAAAGTTGTAATTACCGACTCTGTAGAAACACGCACTCCTGCGACCTCGCGTGAGCAGCGGTATACAGAAATAACCCCGGCTCCTGCGTCCTGGAATTCCTCCAGAATTTCTTGGGCGGAAGATGACGGGTCCACTCCACGGACCATATCTTTGGTGCACGCAAGCTGTTCAGGAATGAAGGCCTTAACCGGAACTGTAGTAAAAGTACGACACCGGAGCAGATCCGACACACACTCAATGTTTGCCGACTTGCGAAGAATACCACGCCTCCCGAAAGGCCGCACTTCAGAGATGTCGAGATGGTGATCTGAGAGACTCTTCACTTCGTGCTGGATCGCTTTGGAATTCTTCATTTTTAGTACTCCATCACCTAACGGTACAAGCGCCGCCGGAATTGCATCTACACCATTCCTCCCAAATGAAGTCAGAGGCAAGCTTTAGACCGGCAGACCGGCGAACCAGGCTGCCGAGCCCCCACCCGGGGAGGTGAAAGCCATGTCTACAGCCGGCGCAAAGGCAACCTCACATTACTCAAATCTACAGTGCTACCCTGAATCCTGACCAAAAAACCCCCGAACGTGGAACGGCCTCACCAAACAGAAACGCCCGGCACCACCAGGAACCAAAGCAGATAGGTAGGCAGTCCGAGGTACACCGACGACAGCGGGCCAGTCTCTTCTTCTCGTGGACCGTGTGCCTCTTTCCTGTTCTATGTTTCCTTCCTGTTTCGTCTTTTTTTTTTGGCGTACGACATTTTTTCAAAACATAGAGGTCAACGACTTTTCAACTATTACTGTTAGCCTCCATCTGTGTTGAGAGGTGTTTAGCTCACCGCGAGTAATATCCTATCAATATTTAGAACTTCGAACACAAAGTTACCCTCGGCGCAGTGGCGTAACAAATTTTGGCTATTTCGGCGGGTTACATGTAATGGATCTGTTGCTTTGCCTGCGGGCTTTTCGAAAGCGCACTTATTTTGGCGCAGTGTGAGCAAAATTTACAAGAGAATAAAGGAAAGGATAGCTCAAGCGATCAAATGCCCTTGCCAGGCCGATTTGTGCCAGTGTAGTTGTTCGTGAGCGCCACTGCAATACTTCAACACCTTAGACGAGCTTTGGTCTTTGTGTGGGTAGCGAAGGAGTGCGGACGTGCGTCGCATGGGCTCCGCAGATTTCAACCCCCACGGACTATCTCGACCCACTGGGCCACCAACTTTTTGTTGGATCTGAAAGAACTCACAAGCTGGATCACCCGGACACCGGTTTCAAGACGGTAGGACCATTTTTTGGCGATTTTACCGGACTGTGAAGCCGCGCGTGGCTCGGGTGACTTTTTGGCGGGAAACGCTCGCCGCTGAGCCTACTTAGGCTTAGCACGACTACGGGCGTTCGCGGGCAGCCAAGCCCGCTGAGCGACCGCGATGCAGCCTGGAACCACCTCCCGCACCGCAGAATACCCAGATTTTGAGCCATCAACGAGCAGAATAGCCCAGAATTTGCTAGAAGCACAAAAGATGCACGACGCGTTCCTCGACATTTCCAACTCCGAGAATTCGTCAGGCGGGGGAATCGAGGAATCCGCCATGCAGGAGCAGCAAGACACTCAAAAAGAAGACGAGCCAAATTGGGAATTGGCCCTGACCAAACGCCAAAAGAAGCGACAGAGAAGAAACGGACGGAACGCCGCCACAAACGCCGCAATTTTCCCGGCCGCTCAAGGTGACCTCGGAGGAGTATCCCTGGCCTCTACGCCGACAGCTGGCGTTCCATCTGCCGGCGCGCTGAAAAAAGACGGGAAAGGAACGCAACGGCAGCCCAGGCGAAGGCTGCCCCCGCTCCCCAGGGATGATTTCAAGATTATTTTGCGACCGAAGGGACTTGTAGTCAAGTCACTCCAGCAATTCCAAGTGGCCCGGGCCGTCGCCGCGGCATGCAACAACAAGTTCGAAGGAAGAGACCTGATCACCAGGCTCCGTACAGGATCGAATATCATAATCGTGAGCACGCCGAACGAAGAGGCCGCCCAGCTCGCGAGACGCATCACCAGCCTCAAGATCGAGGGACGCTCATACGACGTGAACGCTTACGTGGCCGCACCGGACGACACCCGGCGTGGCGTGATACACGGAGTGGACCCCGGAGCGACACCGGAGGAACTGAAAGCCGACTTGTGGACGCGCACATAGGGTGTTACCATCCCCAGCGCCCGAAGACTAGGCAAGACCAAGACAGCCGTCATCACTTTTGACGGACCCATCACACCGAAACACGTCATCTACTGCGGAGCCGAGTACAAGTGCTACCCGTATCGGCCCACAAGACAAATCTGCTATGTTTGCTGCCAACCAGGTCACCGCTCCGACGTGTGCCCCACACCGGACGCCAAGGCTTGCAAACAGTGCGGGATGCAAAACCCGCCAAAAGACCACCAGTGTACCCCGAGATGCCTGATCTGCGGAGGTGACCACGCTACCGGATCGAGGGAGTGTCACGACCGACTAAACAAAGCCAGGGAGCCGCTAGGCAAGGTCATCAGCGGCAACAATGGCGGCGGACGCGAGAGCAGACGCCGCAGCCGGAACGACCGTGGCGAGAAACCGAGGTGGTTCAGCTCGGAGGGGGAGACCTCGCAGAGCCGCTCGAGATCCCGGGCGTCACGGAGCAGTTCACGGAGCCGATCACGGTCCTTCCCGCCCCTGCCACCCCCGGCCATGAAGGGAGGGAGCCAGCAGCAGCAGCAGGAGAAGAAAAAACAGAAGCAAAGCCGAAAGAGCGGCGGCGTCAAGGTGATCTGGGGAGCCGAAAACCCCTGGTTTGCTCCGGACTCGGGAGGGATAACTAACAAACATAACACAAACACAAAGAGCAACCGCGAACAACCTAGACAGGAGGACGCGGAGAAAATAGCACTGAGACGCGAATTAGAACTATCACGCGCTAGGCAGATAGAACTAGAGCGCCAAATAGCAGAGCTCACGAAGGCAGTACGAGACCTTAAGTCGAATAGCCCTCAGCAGCCACAAACATCACAAACCCAAGCCTCGTCGCAAACAGGCAACGAGGATCTCAATACATTTAAGGCAGAAATCCAGCAAATGATGCAGCACATGATGCAGCAGATGATGCAGCAAGTGCAACTGCAAGTCTCAGAACTCCGGAGTAGCATCCGCAAGCAGAAATTCGCCGAGAACATTAGAGAAAAGGCCTACCACCGCCCCGCGCTGGCAGCCCTCGCCAACTCGCCCACAAACAACACTGAAGCTTAAATATGGCCAACAAAAACTTACGCAAGCAAGAAACCCTAGACATATGGCAATGGAACTGCAGAGGCTAGCGCAAGGAGCAGGGCCTACTCCAACAACACATCTATACACAATGACCGCCCGACATCATAGCGCTTCAAGAGACGGGCACTACGCCAACACTCGCAATATATACGTGCTACGAGACTCAGGAGAAAGGAAGAACGGCAACCCTCGTCAGTAAGGCGCTCATCGCCATAAACCACGACAGGATAGCCGACACAGACGTAGAACACGTGATAGTAGAAATTATACCAAAGAAGAAAAGAAAGAGGGGCAGCATCTTCATTGTGAATGGATACAGCCCTCCAAAACAGAGGAAAGCAAAATTTCACGAACTTTTCCACGGCGCACGCAAACTAGCAAAAAACAACACGCTATCATACTAGGAGACTTCAATGCCATGGACAAAAGCTGGGGATACCAAACAGCTAACCCGAAAGGTAAAGCACTATCAGAGACAGCAGAAAACACTGACTGCAACCTCCTCACCGACTCGGACACTCCAACCAGAAAAGGAAACAGCGTCAGTACAGACACGTGCCCCGACCTCACATTCATACGGGGAGCAGAACAGGCAGTGTGGGAGAATGTGTTAGAAAATCTCGGGAGTGACCACTACATACTCAAAACGCAAGTAACCTCAGACGGGCTAAAGCGTCACCTGGGATCGGCAATAATTACGGATTGGAGCGCTTTTCGAGAGGCATGCGACGGGAATCTCGCCGCGAACGGGATCCAATCGATAGAAGAGTGGGGAAACATGCTCAAAGAAAAACAGCGCAAGTACACTAAAGAAATCGCGCGAACGACGCAGACACCTGAGGTAGATGCCAGGCTGCTCAAGCTGTGGGAAGCTAGACGCGGGCTCACCAAGAGGTGGAAGAAACAATAGTACAACAGAAAACTAAAACTGAAGATCGTAGAAGTCACAGCAAAAGCAGAGGAGTACGCGGCGCAATTGGCAAGGCAAAATTGGCAACAATTCAGCGACTCCCTCAACGGAACTTTGAGCACAGCGAGGACGTGGCATATCCTCAAGGCTCTCATAGATCCAACCAAGACCAAGGCAGAAAACAACAAAGCCATCTACCGGTTAATCCACCAGTTCGAGGGACTAGACTCAGAACTTCTGGAAAAAGTACGTGACACAAACCCAGCAGCTTACGCAGAGCGCTACCGGGGAAGAGAAAACGATACCCTGGACAGACCCATCACGCGAGAAGAGGTCTACGCAGCGATTCGCAACACAACCAGAAACACGGCCGCGGGTGCAGACAAGATCAATAACGCACTCATCCGCAACCTCAGTGATGAGCTAGTCGCAGAATTCACCGACTTTCTCAACAAACACTGGGAAGCGGAGACCGTCCCCGAGGAGTGGAAGCATGCGGAGGTAGTCATGATTCCTAAACCGGGCAAGAAACTACAAATTGAGAACCTCAGACCAATCTCACTCACATCGTGCCTAGAAAAACTGTACGAACGAGTGGTGACGCTGAGACTACAACAGTACATGGAGGACAACGAACTGTATCCCCACACCATGTTCGGTTTCAGAACAAAACTATCTACCCAAGATGTACTACTCCAAATCAAAGAAGAGGTACTCGGGAACGTCCCCAAGAGCGTAGAGAACATAATAATGGCATTAGACATCAAGGGGGCTTTTGACAATGTCAGTCACGAGGCTATCCTTACGGGCATGAACGACCTGAACTGCGGAAGGAGAGTCTACGGCTACGTCAAAGCCTTCCTCTCAAACAGAACGGCAACGATTGGCCTGGGGGAGCTCAGATCAGACAAATTCCTTACTCCAGACAAAGGAACACCTCAAGGATCGGTCATCTCCCCTACGCTCTTCAACATAGCCATGATTGGCTTAGCAAAACAGTTAAAAGCAATCGACGGCGTACACCATGCCATGTATGCAGACGACATCACCATCTGGGTCAACACAGGCTCGCTTGCAGAGAAAGAAGAGAAATTACAAAAGGCAGCTACCTGCGTACAGAACTACGTCAGAGAAAGAGGCCTAGCATGCTCCACCGAGAAATCCGAGCTCCTAAGAGTTTGGAGAGGAAAACGAAATCGCACAGTCCCCACTAGCGACGACTTAAAGTTAAAAGTATACCTCGAGGGGAAGTCGATACCAGAAAAAACACTCATCAAAATCTTGGGGATGTGGATACAGTCAAACCAACGCTGCACCCACACCCTCGCCCTACTCAAAGCATCCACTCTACAAGTGGCCCGCATGATCAAGCGCATCTCACACAAACGTCATGGCATGCGAGAGGAGGACACACTCAAGCTGGTTAGAAGCCTGGTGGTCAGCCGAGTGATATACAGCCTCCCCTACTACAATCCTATCAAGAGTGAGGTACAACAGGCGGACGTGATCCTACGCAAAGCCTACAAAACCGCACTCCACCTTCCTCACAGCACTTCAACCGAAAAGCTCCTAGCCCTAGGACTACACAACACTTTCGATGAATTGAGAGAAGCACAACTAGTCTCCCAACTCCGCAGACTACAGCAGACCCCACCTGGCAGGGAGCGCCTAACGAAACTGGGCCGCGCCGATCAAATTCAAGAGATACAGAGGACAGAAACAATCCCGGACGAATATCGCAAAACACTGAAAGTAACGCCCATACCCAGGAACATGGATCCCAACATGAACAAAGCACGTAGAGAGGCAAGGGCTGAATACCTACAAAAGACATTAGCACCCCAAGAAACGACGGTATACGTGGACGCAGCCACATACACCAGAACAGCGGGGCAGCACAACAGCAATGCGGTAACAACAGTGATTGACTCGACCCTACGCGAGATCACCAGCGCATCACTAAAACACTGTACGATAGTCGAGGCTGAAGAAGCGGCCGTCGCTCTAGCGGCAGCGGAGGGCTATCGATCTAAACGGTCTCTAACACTCATTACAGATTCACAAACAGCATGCCGCAACTACCTACGCGGCAGAATAGGGCACAGAGCGCTCCGCATACTCCGCTCTGGGGGCCACATAACACAACGACAACCAAACGAAGAACCAATCAGGCATACGATAGTATGGACGCCGGGACACGCGGGAGTAACAGGGAACCAAGAGGCGGACAGGATAGCTCGAGGGTACACTTATTACCGAGCATCCAAAGTAGCCGACCTCGTGGAGAACGAACCTGTTCCCCAAGATTATTCGGCGATACTAAATTATTACAAGGGCTGCAGAAAGCGGTATCCATCACCACACAACTCCCTTAGCAGAGAAGACTGTCGCGTGGAGGCAACTACAAACGGGCTCGTACCCGAACCTACACGTACAAAACAAAATGTATCCCACACAATACACTGACAAAGAACCACCCACGCTGTACCACATAACGTGGGCATGCCAGACGATAAGCGTGATACCAGTTATAACCAACCCGAGTGCGGAGCAATGGGAGGGAGTGCTCTCCAGCGATCGCCGAGTCGACAAAGAAGGTCTGATTCGGCGAGCACATCTGGCAGCAGCTTCCAGCGGAGCCCTGGACTAAGGGCAGCCGACCTTTGTACAAGCAGATGGACAAAGCCATCTGACAGCCGCAGAAGAAAAGCAAATCTAGAGCTTAATAAAGTTGTTCACTAACTCACTCACTCACTGATTCACTCAACACCTTACGCATTCGTTTTAAAGTAAGCAACATATTTGAAAAGGTTCAATCAAAGCAGGCACTGCAAGCTGTAGCCAATTTGAGAGAGCTGAAGGGAAAATCTTACAAAAAAGGTGAGAAAACGTGAGAGCTTGTAGCCATCTGCCAATCGCAGTTTTTCCTTTTCATGATTGTCTGGTATTAAGAGATTAGGACTTCTATCAAATGAATCCAGCAAAATCAAACATAAATACTGGTCTTAAAATTTCGAATAGCACAAGTGATAAAACAGATTCAACGTCTTCTAAAACTTTCCTGGGAGACTGGCAGGCCCCGGGGTTTTAGAAAGCGGCAATCGACAAAATTCACCCTCTATTTCACCCAAGGTTAAAGAACCACTTATTATCGTGCACACATTTTCAGGAAGCACCATTATCATAGGCACAAGGCGCGCTATTTCAGAATCAGGCCACGGTACCATCAGGGTACTCAGATACTATTACGCCCCTGAGCGCCCTCCGTAAATAACATGAACAATGGTATGAAGATTTAGTAACTAAAAGACAACCAACGTAAAGGTGAACGGCGAGGGAACAAGACATGCTATGACAACAAAGTTGCCAGAATGGAAAACAACAGCTAATAAGAGTACACGCAAAGGTGTGGGAATAAAACGTAATATGCCAAAGTAGATAGAGGAAATCAAGAGAACAAGCAACCGGAGTGTAGGCGATTGGGAAAGAATTAAACATGATATACGAGATGTGAAAATGGAAACAAGCATGACGAGAGGGTAGCAACAAAAAGCACGTGGATGGAAGAATTTTTCTTTAACTGCGAAGTTTCTGAGAAAGCTGTATAGCTTTCCTTTGTAGCCGTATGGCTGCGCTTGGGTGGATGCCAATGAGTAATTAATCCCTTATTACAAATTTACTCCACCTTGGGGGATTCCCCTAAACATTTGGTCAACCCTGTTCCCACTTCGAGTTATTGATCAATTCGCTCTCGCCCTACCATAAGCTTGCCGTCCCGGTTAGCTCAGTTGGTAGAGCGACTGATCCGGTGTAGCGGTGGTCCCGGGTTCGAACCCCGGACCAGGACGAACTTTTCTTTAACTGTGAAGTTTCTGAGAAAGCTGTATAGCTTTCCTTTGTAGCCGTATGGCTGCGCTTGGGTGGATGCCAATGAGTAATTACTCCCTTATTACAAATTTACTCCACCTTGGGGGATTCCCCTAAACATTTGGTCAGGTTGTATTTAGAATGCATTTCGGGAAAAGAGGACCATCACTAGCAGCCTATGAAATCGGTAAACATTTAATGCAGCGTCAAAGTGAGGACAGACATGCGGAAATAAGTTATAACTGGCTTCCTGAAGTCGTCGCTAAAGACGTAAGTTGTTTCCGGACAAGAGCTTAAATCGACGCCTACCGCCACTTATCTCTATCTACCATCTGCTTTGAAAATGATGACCAGCAGTGGCTACGGGATAACCTAGAATTTATCACGAGCTTCAAGCCGAAGTGGCGTTAATGCGACATCCTTGAAGAAACCACCGGGCTGCAGGTGAATCGATTTCAGTGAATAATTCTTCGTTCAGACAATTCGTTCCCATTGTTATTTAAGAAAAGGTGGCTGCCCTGGGCAACATGAATATAAACAACACACTAGCGACTTTCTTCCTTGCGCGAAAGTACACCAGAAGGAAGGCGCTCTTTGCGTATAAAAGAAGAGTTTATTACTGCTTCAAGTAGCGGCGCTGAAGTTGCATCATCACCGTACCACAGGGCTGGCTTCGCCGAGGGCACTCAGTTTGCTTGAGATGCAGCATCTGCCACCGCCTGCGATGGGTGAGAAGTTTTAGCGTAGACCATTTCTCTAATAAAGCGTGGTAAGGGGCGTAGATCCAGCCGGGCATCAATCACTGCAAGTAAGCACAGGTTCTGCAGTGTCGGTGCCAAGTGCAACACGTGGAGATCCGTCAGCGCCCTTCGCTCCTCAGCAACCTGCCTCTCATCCTGGTTGGGTGCCGGCCCCAAGCCGCCGAAGATAAACACTCTTTCACCCATCACTGAGCAGCCATGCCAGAGCCTGCGAGATGGTGGTGAGCTAAATGACTTCTCTTCGGTCCAACACGATGTCACGGGGTCGTGCTTGTGCATGTCTGCCAAGTAGGTCTTCAGCACATCGCTGTACCCTCCGAAAATCTACAGCTCTTCGTTGAACACGAAGGCTGAATGTCCTCGCCGGTGCACAGGGAGAACGCCTTGTACCCGTGGGCGCCCCCAGGAAGTCGTGGTCGTTTCAAAATAGTATAGGATGAGGGAAGGGTCTGCTGGGCTGCCGCCGAACACATACATTCGGGTCCCGATGGCACACGCAGGTTGGGAGGCACGTCGAACCGGAGCCTCTCCGCTTGTGGGGACAGGATGCCACTCCAGGGTATCCAAGTCAAGGACCCGCATATATGGCGAGGGATCCCAGTCACTTAAGATATACTTGCGGTGACCCACAACACACGCTGTGTTGCCGTAAATCGATGACGGCACCTCACCGGACACCGCCCGACGGCTGCATGTCATGGTGCTTGTGTCGAAGCGGTAGAGGACACTCGGGGCTGGCCAGCTGTGCGGGCCGCCCCAGAGGTACGCGCAGTGGCCGTACGCTACAACTGTGTGGCGGGAAATGTTAATCGGCCCGCCGTCGGGAAGCTGCGTCTGCACCATATCCCACCGGCGCGAAGCTGGGTCGCAGATGAAGACGTGGAGCAAGTTCCATGGCGCGTGGTAACTGTCGAACGAGTAGACCTTGCCGTTGATGCGTACAGCCCTGTCGGTGACATGCTCTGGAACGCCGTTTAGCTGCACCGTCCACATCCTGCAGACACCTGCTTCTGTAAGAAACAAGGCTCGGTTATTTAAGCGATGGTGGCGGCGTCATACGGCTATTTTATATGGTGATCTGTATTCACTGCGTGAGCGGACATAGTGCGTCGACGGGTGACTATTTCCGTTAGATTTTGGAATACTTGTCATTTTATGACACTGACACGAATGAATGTTCGAAAAAAAAACATGTAGTGTTGCTGCCACCAAGATTAAAAGCTCAAAAAGCCGTTATAAAGATCGCGTAAGTGGTCAAGAAGCTGGTCTGCCATTACGGGTTTGTTTCAGAGCGAATTACCTTCTTGACGCCGCGAGATACGTGGTTAACGCTTTCCAATCGAGAATCTCGTTTACTTGATCGGTCATGCCAGTCGCACCGATAGGGACTGAATATCTGGCGGCCCTAAAAAGAAACGTGAAATATATATTGCTTAAATCCTGTGGAGCTTTTTTCTTTCGTTTCGCACGTGTTTGGTTGCCGCCTTATCGTCTAGCGGTGTATAGTATCCGTGTCATGAATTCACATTGTGAGGAACAACCCTTCTGTTGAACCCGCGTCTTTCGGGTCAGCAACCCGGAAGGCGCGGCCGGGATCGAACCCGCGTCTTTCGGGCTGCTGACCCGAAAGATGCGGGTTTGATCCCGGGCCGCGGTGGCCGACTTTCGATGGAGGCGAAATTCTAGAGGCCCGTTGTGAGGGGAAAAGGCCCCCAGCTGGTTCGAGCGTCCTCCGAGGTGGGGCCCCGGAGGATCCAGAAAATCGTCCCAGACCGAGCACGTCTGTAGATATAACAAAAATGGTTTTACTTAAAACAGGAGAGCTGTCACTGATGGGTATGGAGCTGTGCGGCCGAGGGTCGAGGAGTGGCTCCGGTGTGAGATTCCGCTGCCCGTCGCCAGAAAGACGCCGGGGCCAAGTACCTCCGCAGGGCTGTTCTCCCTACGGCCGGAAGGCGGGCGCGGAGCACCAGCACCAGTGGCCCTGACGACGCACCAGAGAGGAGACGGCCGCCCAGGTCTGGACGCCCGGGTACGGCCAGGAAGGCACCCTTTCACAGCAGGGGGTCCCAGCCACGGGATGGCAGGCACGATCCGACAGCAAGGCCGGCAGGATCTCCGGGGAGGCAGCACCTGCCTGTGCCCGGTACGGCGCCCGCTTTCCGCGGCAGCAAGAGGCAGACGGGAGACAGGAGACAGAAGGCTCCTGGTTGCCCTAACCTGGGCGAGGACAGCTTCCCCAGGCCTGGTCACCCGGGTTCAAGAAGCCGTTCAGCCCTGACCTCGCCTGCTCCGTTGCCCAAGCTCGTCTCCTCGCGCCGCGTGCGCCACGCCCCGCGGCTCTCTTCTTTTTTTTCTCCTTCCTTCTCTCTCCTGAGCGAGCGTCAGGCCGCCGCTAGTGCTGAAGGGCGGTGGTGGCGCATCACACCCGTGTACTGAGCGATGTCAGCGCACGTTAAAGACCCCAGGTGGTCGCAATTTCTGGAGCCCTTCACTACGGGGTCCCTCATAGTCTGAGTTGCTTTGGGACGTTAAACCCCAATAAACCAACAAACCACCAACCTGGCCACGTTGATGAAAATGTAGTGTCGATGGTCAAGATTTCATATTTGCATTTCATCTTCTAGCAAGAATTGCCTAAAGTGGGTCAATTCATACAGCTGTTGCTGATGAACTGGAAACATGTGATTTTAGTCACTGTGCCTTCCATATATACCTCTAAATAAGTTGCTTTGGAGGAAAGGAAATTTTCTTCTAGGTGGACACCCCAACTGCGCCGGGAGGGAAGGGAGGAAGGTGGGAGTGAAAGATTTGGATTGGGGGGGTTAAACGCTCCAAGGCGGCTCAGGCTATGAGGAACGCCGGACAGAAGGGCTCCAGAAATTACGACCCCCTGGCGTTCTTTAAAGTGCACTGACATCGCACATTACACGGGCCACTATATTAGCATCGTATAACTGCTTAGGCTTCTGTGTGTTTTCTAACCTTTCTTCGGATCGCCACATTAGCTGTATGACCAGTAATGCTAACTGTTCTCTAGGTTACTTGGAACAAAATTTCTTGTCTCTATATTCCTTTACCTACAACATTAAAAATCTCTTGTTCCTTCTAAACCTGAGAATGCGGCCTCAGCACGGCACCCTGGCCTTGATTTTCTAGTAAGCTACGAACATAATAAGAATTGCTCTGCTCGCAACATTCTCAAATGCTGTCATCGTACCATCAGTACCCCTAATATGATAACTAATTTGTACCTTCCGCTATTGTAGTTACGTAATGAAACTCTGCGGCTATGTTTTCTCCATAAAATATTCTACGAGAAAAAACGTTACGATATTTTGATTCAGCGGCCCATTAACACACCGCGCCACTTACACCGCTGTGAAAAAGTTGCACTTTTTAATGATACACGAATGTTTTTTTATCGCTCATTCCTGCCTCGTTCAATTCAGGACTGGAACCACTATCATGACGCGCTAGTTTCAATAGCATATATTAATTCGTTTATAAGTTTTGTAACAGATGATTATAGTGTTACGAATATGCAATACTTCCACACTATATATTATTTTTGATTGAAACCATTGTATTTACGTCTGCGTTTTCTGTTTTTCCTCTGATGTACTGCCTTGAGATAAAGCCTCACGTCCGCGAAGCATACGTGTAAAATGCTATCAGGACTTCGCATATGACTAGTATCAGCGGTGGATAACACGCTCTCTACATTTCTGACATCCGCCCTTTAATTGGAGTTTGGCAGAAGCGGCTCAGTGGCGAACATGCCGGACCCGAGAGCAGGACCATTACTGCGGCACGTGTGCAAGGCACGTGTGCCATTACCTCACCCTCCCTACCCAGAATGAAGCAAGCTCATTTCATTCTGCGTAGGGAGGGTGAGGTAATGGCACACGTGCCTTGAATGGATGATTGCTGTTTCTTTGTTTTCTCTAGTTTTACGCTTGTGAGTGGCAACAGTGTATCTGGGTTTGACAAGACGCCTTTGCGCATGTTTGTGTAAATGTATAAATTGGCTGCCTACGTGTGAATAAAATTCAGTTGTAAGTTCAGCGCCGTCAGTCTGTTTCACCTTGTCCTCGGTCCGTGTTCTTAAGCGCTGGTTTTTTTATTGATCACCACTAACTCGCCCAATCCTCAGTTCTTCTGCAAACAGGAGCAGGGACAACGGGCAAGCTGTTTTCAGGGAGCACCCTATGCGGACTGTTTGTGGGAGAGGGCGATTCTCAATAAAACACGAGGAACAGTGTTTGTGGCAAAGGCGCATCCCAGTCAGAAGACTTTAACCAAGATTGACGTGGTTTACAAGAGAATAAAGAAACGGATAAACACGCGATCAAATGCCTTTGCCAGGTCGATTTGCGCCCGAGTAATTGTTCGTGAGCCCCACTGCAATACTTCAACACGGTACGCACTGCATGTAATTAAGCCACATGTTTGGAGAGGGTCATTCAAAGTAGGCATTGAAAGCTGTAGCCAATTTGAGAGAGCTCAAGCAAAAATCTTATAAACGAGGTGAGAAAATTCAAGGGCACTTTGGCTCTCCAAAGTGCTGCAGGGCGAAAGCCTTTCCTGGAGCACTGTTTGGCGCTAACTGCAAGACTGTTTGCGGTGTACTAGTGCTTTATTTGACTACACACTTTGACTACAGATTACAACTACACACTTTGACTGCTTCTCTAGCACGACTCTCTCTATGCTTCGATGAGCTCGGTTGTATCCATAGCTCTGTTCGCAGAAATCAGGTATGTAATGTGGTCAGCCACGGACGCCTTGCGCCTGCTGTCGGAGGGGGCGACAACTATTTTATTAGTTGTCGCACGCTCCAAAAAGGGGCGTCAGGCATCCGTGGGTGACCTCATTAATTCGAATCCGCGCACTCTGACGTCATAACCATTTCGACCAACCAAAAAGCGTGACACCTCTGCTGGCAACCTTCTGTTGCCAACGGTGAGTCATTAAAGGCTTTCGCCTTAAAACGTGAGAGCTTCGTAGACATCTGCCTATCGCAGTTCTTCCTTTTCGTCAGTGTCCGGTGTTAAGAGAATATGACTTCTGTCAAATGAATGTAGCAAAAATCGAACATCAATGCTCGTCTGAAAAAATTCATAGTTTATTCACAAATATCACATTTTATATTCTCACCTTCGCGTTTACTGTTGACTGTGATGAATTTTTACGCCGCGAGGTTATCTGCGGCTGCAGAGGGCTATGGCAAAAAATTGCTTTGTATATTCAAATTGGTGTCACAGACACATTTCCCGAACATTTCACCCCAGCCGTCGTTGGATGGCTCGTCGAGAGTGTATCAGACGTGCGCGGTGCGCCGGAGCGCTCTCGCATCCGTATAAATAAGCTGTCGTAAAACTTCAAATATTGGCCAGCATGTAGTCGATTATCTTCAATACGATCTCCACCTGATACAATCAGTTACCCAAGTTTTGACGAATTCTATCGGCTCATGTTCAAGACACAGATACCGGTCGGGTGCTTCCAGATTGAAATTAAAATGTATATTTGGAAAAGTAAACCATAACTAGCAGGCTTTAAAATCAGTGAACATTTAAAGCAGCGTCAAAATGAAGCCAGACATGCAGAAGTAAATGATAACTGTCCGGATTTCTGAAGTAATCACAAAAGACGCAAGTTGTTTCTGGAGAAGATTCAAAATCGACGCCTACCGCCACATTCAGCATCTCAATCTGCCTACTGCTTTGAAAAGGATGACCACCAGGGCTACGCGGCAACCTAGACTTCATCGCGAGCTTCAGGCCGAAGTAACTTTGATGCGATTCCCTTGAAGAAACCACCAGGCAGGAATGGAATCAATTTCAGAGAATAGTTCTTTCGGAGAATTTCTTCTTGGTAATCTTTGAAAAAAAGTTCCGCCTGACATTGGCATGAAATAAGAAAAAACACTAGCGACTTTCTTGCTTGCGCGAAAATCAGGCTCTGAAGGAAGGCATTCATTGCTTATAAAAGAAGAGTTTATTGCTGTGTGAATTAGCGGCGCCGAAGTAGCATTATCGCCGCACCCCAAAGCTGGCTACGCCGAAGGCACTCAATTTCGTTGACGTGCAGCATCTACCATCGACTATGATGGGCGAGAAGTGATGGCGTAGATCATTTCTCTAATGAAGGGTGGTAAGGGCTTAGATCCAGCCGTGCATCAATTACTGCACGTAAGCACAAGTTCTTCAGTGTAGGTGCCAAGTGCAACACGTGGAGATCCGTCAGCGATCTTCGCTCCTCAACTACCTGCTCCTCATCCTGGTCGGATGCCGGCCCAAAGCCACCGAAGATAAACACTCTTTCACCCATCACTGAGCAGCCATGCCAGTACCTGGGAGATGGTGGTGAGCCACGTGGCTTCACTTCGGTCCAACACGACGTCACGGGGTCGTACTTGTGCATATCTGCTAAGAAGGTCTTCAGCACACCGCTGTACCCTCCGAAAATGTACAGCTGTTCGTTGAACACGAAGGCTTAATGTCCCCGCCGATACACAGGGGGAACGCCTTGTACCTCTGGGCGCACCCAGGAAGTGGTGGTCGTTTCAAAAAAGTATAGGATGACGGAACGATCTGCTGGGCTGCCGCCGAACACATACATGCGGGTCCCGATGGCAGACGCAGAGTGGCAGGGACGTAGAACCGGAGCCTCTCCGCTGGTGGGGACACGGTGCCACTCTAGGGTACCCAAGTCAAGGACCCGCATATAGGGCGAATGATCCCACTAACTGAACATATACTTGTGGTGACCCACAACACAAGCTGTGCTGCCGTGAATCGATGACGGCACCTCACCGGACACCGCCAGACGGCTGCAGGTCATCGTCTTTGGGTGGAATCGATAAAGAACACTTGGAAATTGACAGCTGGGCGGGCCGCCCCACAGATACGCGCAGTGGCCGTACGCTAACTCTGTGGGCAGGGAAATGGTAATCGGCCCGGCGTCGGGAGGTTGCGTCTGCACCACATCCCACCGGTGCAATGCGGGGTCGCAGATGAACACGTGGACCAAGTTCCATGCCGCGTGGTAACTGTCGAACGAGTAAACCTTGCCGTTTATGTGTACAGCCCTGCGGGTGACATGCTCTGGAACGCCGTTTAGCCGCACCGTCCATATTGTGCAGAGGCACCTGCTTCTGTAAGAAAAAAGGGCCGGTCATTCCAGCGCTGGTGGCGGCATCATGCAGTTTTTTGCTGAAGCAGCGATATGGTGATCGCTATTCGCGGCGTGTGCGGACTTATAGTGTATACAATTTAAGTCTGAAGTGAAGTTCCGCCCACATTCAGCCTCGGCGTACAGAATTCCACCACGACGAAAAAGTAGTCCCCTGCTTAAACGATTTTTGTTACCTAAACCAAGAAGCTTAAAAGCGTACGTTGTTGGGCTAGTCGGTCAATCATGGTGAATACAAGGGGGGTACTGCGCACAAAAAGACAAGGACAAGAAGCTTATCAGAAGAAAAAAAAAATGAGCTCTATAATTTTGATACATGGATTGGATACAGTAAAAAGTTGATTTCGTTTACTGTTGCGATTGGCCAGCGGAGTAATACTAGACGCTGTGGACCGCGGCCCAGTGTTACCAACTCCTGTTTTTTTTTACGTTGTATTCTACTATAGTGCGTCGAAGGTTGACTATTTCTGTTAGATTTTGCAATATTTTTGTCATTTTATGATACTCAACGAATTAATGTTCAAAATAGAACATGTACTGTTGCTGTAACCAAGATTAAAAGCACTTAAAGCGTCGCATAAGTGGCCAAGAGGGCCCTTCTGCCATTACGGGTTTCTTTTCAGAGCGAATTACCTTTTTGACGCCGCGAGATACGTGGTTAACGCTTTCGAATCGAGCATTTTGTTTAGTTGATCGGCCATGCCAGTCACATCGGTAGGGACCGAATATCTTGTAGCCTTAAAAAGAAACGTGAAATATATATTGCTTAAATCCTGAGGTACGTTTTTCTTTCGTTTCGCGCGAGTTTGGTCGCCGCCCTATCGTCTAACAGCTGTTTGGTATAGGTGTCATGCAGCTCTGGTCTAGTCACATCGCGAGCAACAATCACTTTGTTGAACCCCCCCCCCCCCCCCCGGATTGTGAACATGTGGCGGGAATCGTTGGCATTTCACATTTTCATTTCCTGTTTTGGCAAGAAATGCCTAAGGGGGCTGAATACCTGCAGCTGTTTTTGGTAAACTAGAAACATGTGATTTGGTAACTGTGCATTCTATATACACCTCTAAATACGTGGTTTTGTGGAAAGGAAGTGGTGCCGTATCTGTCTCACATATCTCGATGGAAGCCACAAGGGCACCGTGAGGGAAGGGAGAAAGGTGGGAGTGAAAGGCGAAAGAGAAAAGGAGGGGCCGTAGTGGAGGGCTCCGGATTAATTTCGACCACCCGAGCATCGTTAATGTGCATTTACATTGCACAGCACACGGGCTACTTTCGTGTTTTCCCTTCATGTAAGCGCAAGCCGCCGCAGCTGGAATCGAACCTGGTTACTCCTGCTGAGTAGCCGAGCATGCTAACCTCTGAGCCATCACCACGGGTATCTACCGGTTGTAAGAAACGTGTTACGAGCGGAGCGCCGCGGGTGGAAGTTGTTGAAGAGGCGATTAGCAAACCACAGCGCGAAAGTGTTGCAGTTTAACACGAGACGTGATCGGTTGCGGCGATAGCATCGCGCCCTCGTGCAGTGGCCGGCGAAGCTGACCTGTTTGCTCCGCCGCGGGTTTGAAACGCCCTCGTGGCAATATTAATCTATTGAACCCATGGGCAGTAACGGTGTCTGATAAATTACGTTGGTATTACCCTTCCCGTACTGTGTGAATTGGCAGTGGAATAGACGCTTCATTTGCAAACACCGCTCGCCTCTCGTTTTCTTTATAACTACCGGGCATAATTTCTTTAGTTATCGAGCAGCAGAAGGAAGGACATTAACACTGTGTCTGACTGCCTTCTATCGACTTGCTGTCGCTGTTTTCACGCGACAGCGTTAAAGGCCCCGGTGTCCTCGTCGGCGCTGTGAGCGAGAAATCATGGGCATGACTCTGGCTGGTGATTCCGCGAGAGAAACCTAGGAGGCGGATGGGCCGCCTAGGTCACGTGTCCTTGTTGCGTCATCACAACCTAGCCACCAGATAGGGAGCAAACTGTTCACTTTGGCAGTTCACTGTGGCACTGTGTAGGAGCCCTCCACTACGGCGTCTCTCATAGCCTTAGTCGCTTTGGGACGTTATACCCCATAAACCAAACCAAACCAAATAAATGATTGGTAGCTCGGGAAGAGCAACCTGGACCCAACAGGGCCCATCGCTTAACCACTGCACCAGTGCCACAGGAGGGGCATGAGGACTCCCAAGGATCTGTCAGTGTAAAATAGGTAATGGCCTTTTGCATATATCGAAATTAACCCATCATGCTATCGCGTCGTACTCTCAAGACGGAGCTTAAGTGTCCCCTCCAATTTTTTTTTACGCAGCAGCAATAAAGGTCGCCGTTCGTCCAGCAACCCAGGGTCAGCATCGGTGACACACTGGAAAATCCTGATTGGTCGAGAAGGTAGTGCGCTGTAAAAACTAGCCGTCACTTTGACGGTCACCGTTTTGTCGGTTTTGACGGGTCCTCGTCGTCATTCGGAAAAGACAGTTCTTTTGGCGTGAATCAGGGGGAGAGGGCAGAGCAACGAGGAGCGCAAAAAATAAACAAAATTCTCGGCCTTCTGATTAGCTCTTCTTTGCAAACGTCATACGACCGATGACCTATCGCGATGCGGTCGGGTTTGGCGCGGCGCGGACTCTGCGTGCGAAGCTTTCTTGGCCTCCTCCTCGTGCGATCTTGGCGTGGTCGGTGTGTGCGGGCCTTGTTTTTTTTTTGGTGTTCTCGCGCCATTTTGTTTTTCCGCGTTGGTGAGAAGACGGCGAGGCTTGGATTCATGGAAGCGGCTGCTGTCTCACGCCAAGTGCGCCTGATTACGGTAGGTGTACTGCATGTTTGCTATATTTGCTTACATTTTCCTTTCGGTACGTGTATGACACAAGCTCGGAGAGTCTCGTTCGAGCCGTCGCGGCGTGCACACCGCGGCGGCCGTCGTGCGTGAGCCCGTCGTGGATTCGTCTCGCGCTGTACTCGCCCGCTTTCCTACACAAGGGCTACCTTCTCTGCAAACTTTCTTCTGTGCGTTCCTTGTGAGCCCGCTCCTTCCTAACGCGAAAGGTGGCCTTGTGTGTTTCTAGACACAGGTGAAGGGAACACGCGAGCCCGTTGCGATGCGAGCCGATCGCGCGCTTGTGGCTGTTGTAAACAACGCTGTCGCGCGGCTGGCAAGATGTGGTGTGACAGCTATCACCCCATAGTGCTCCTTCGGTGCGTATTCGGCTTTCGAATTAAATCGGCCTCACTGTTTTTAAAACTTTTACTGTTCCAAAAGTATAGCACGCGCTCATCGTCTTGCTCAAGACGTGGCCTGCATCCAGTTTTTAGAACAGCCGCAGGGGCTCGATTGACCCGCACCGCGATGATCCCGCGTGTTCGCTGCCGTATTGCTTCTAACTGTAGTAGGTGCGTTCGCCTTTCCCTTCGTTTTTTGCGGGGACATCTCGAGCACGCTTGTATCATTTACGTGCGCGCTCTGCCGCGCCTATTTAATCTGTCCGGAACTGTTCTGCAGCTCTTCGGTCGGCTGTACTCGCCCCGGCTCCTAACGATGCAGCCATTGCGAGGCGGCGGCGGGCGGCCCGCTGGTTGTTGTATGTTCCTGCTGCACTGGCCGTAGTTTGGCGTGATAACTCCGAAGTCCGGTGCGCCAGCAGCAAGCTGTGATAGCTTCGTGCAAGCGGACCCCGATTTTCTAGAACGAGCACCTTGCTAGGAATACATATTCGAAAACAAAAGATCAGGCCAGACCAAGAGCCTTCGCTGCCCTATAACCTTAAGGGTGAACCGAGTATAATCTCTGTCTTTCCTATGGCACAAAGCTTGCCGTATGCGTAGTCTGTGTTAGTCTTGAAATTACACAACAAAACTTTTAATAGTATTACGTGCTAGTAATTTTGTTCCCATGCAGGCTCAGGTGTGGGCGACATCCACCTACTTGCCCTTGCAGTCGACAGGGAGGAGTGCATTTCCAAAACCAATCTGGACAAGGCAGTGGGACTCCTTCTTGGAGCCTTTCTTGATTTCAACATCTGGTATCCACCCGGCAGCCCTCTCACTATGGAACGTTTGCAGAGGTAAATGAGTGTGAAATAATTAGAAAGACCCTTTTAAAAAGGTTGGTTGGAATTTCAGGACGAGTACAAAATTTATTCAAATAATATGCGTGACTTAAAATCGAGTACTACTTCTTCGAACGAAGAAGCTTAGCTGACCTCTGGTCAGCTTCCTTGGTTTTGTGGTCTCATATAGGGTGCTGCAATACAAGGTGCGGGACTGAAATCTTTTCTTTCAGGGATTTCTGGTTTATGCACTTGTGAGTAATCTTATAACTTGGCAGCCCTTAGCACAGCAAGCTGGCACTATTCATATCGTGCATCGTCGCTTACGATGTTTATCAAATTTGTTACATGTTATTTCGTGTTCTAGCATAAAAAAACAGCGAAAATTGAGACACAGGCCGATGAGAAGGTACACACACTACAGCCGAACTTACCGCTGATTTATTTTTGCTTGCGCATATGCAAATGAAACACTCAAGCCCAGTTGTCATTCCATTCCCGATAAAAAGCGCCACTCTTTTTCTGTGATACGGACAGAGAACCACTTATTCTTTTTTATAATTTGTTAGAAGTGTTTCAAGCAGTTCTTGCTAATGCCTGGACTTACCCCTGCTAATAATGTTCGTGCTGTGAAACAGGCGAGCATTTGCTACAGTCCTTCACATGCAAAGCAAGGTTGCTGCCGGTGCCTGCTTGCAACTTCTTGCCGTGTTCTCTGCCGTGATGTATACTTTCCCACTCGACATATGGATTTAATACACAACACTCATTACACACATTGTGAACTTCAATTGTTGGTTGGTTTTGCAGGCTGAAAACACAAACTTCATACCAAAATTTTCGGACACTCTTTCAATTTTTATTTATTTATTTATTTACATATACTGCAGCCCTGATGGGGCTATTGCAGGAGTGGGAGGAAGAAAGAAGAAAAAAAAAGCAGAGAGTGACAACATATTCAGAACTGAACACCATTAAAATACAGAACAGAAAGGCAACAGACTAATCACAGATTTGCAACAACATTGAAAAATAGGTTTGGTTCCAGGGAGCGTACATCACCAGGTAAAGAATTCCATCGCTCGATAACACGAGGAAAAAAACTAAATTTGAACATATCAGTGCGCGCGTGAATGGGTGTTACATTCATGGGAAATTTTATGGAAGTATGGGACAAGAAACACTCAGGTGATCCCGTTCTTCTATAAAATTTCCCATGGGCTGAAAAGAGCATCCGAAAAATTTGGTGTCAACATGGGGTTTTCAGCCCTTCATGAGCTATCTGGTCTTTTCACCCGCATCTCTGGCTGTGCAGAGAACGAGCATGCAAGACCAACCACCAAACAAGGTTCACAAAGTGTACGGTGGTAGTTGTGTATTCAACCCCATGTGCTATGGGAAAGTATGCATCGAGCAGGCTGGGCAATGCCTGAATGAATGCCTCAGGAAACACATTGCATGTGAGCACAGGGAGCAACCTGGCATTGCATGTGAGCGACTGTAGCAAATGTCTGCCTTTGTTTCACCGCAGGAACATTACTAGCAGGTGGAAGTCCCTGCACGAGCGAGGACTGGTTGAAGCATTTTTAATCAAAAAGAATGAGCGGTCCTGCATAAGCGAGCCATTTATCCTTAGCGTAGAGAAAGAGTGCCGCTTTTTGCCGGGGATGGAAAGATGATCGAACTTGATTTTTTCATTTGCATGGGCGCTTGAGCGAGAAAAAATGGCTTCAAGTACGTGGATGAGCCAAAAATGAATCATTTGTAAGTCTGCCAAAAGTGTGCGACTTCTTCTAGTCCTGTGCCACAGTTTTCAGGACATTGCAGAAAACACCTGGTATAATTGTTTATGTAATTCAAAATATCTTGGGTCATCTATGATGCTCACTCAGGCTTGAAGCAAATAATGCGTAACTCTATCAGTACATGTGTTGTACACCTTGTGATGGTCACAAGTGCTTTCCTCCAGAATGATGCATTAATCCGCCAGAGTTGTCCAGTTGAAAGGAATTCTTCTGATACCTTCCACTTCCAGACCTGCCTTCCCAAGACTGCCTAGATTGGTTTATGTGCCGTTGCCTGCTGATCAAAGGTTTGCCTTGAGGAAATGTGATGTGTACCTCTCTTTGACAAATTAAAGTACAATAACTATGTTGCTTTCAAGTGGTAAATGTAAAGGTAACGTTGTGTATATATCCTGAATAGTTACATTTACAAATGGTGATGCAATAAGGGAACAAGACAGTGCACCTTTCCAACTACAGTAAAATTTTTCTACAAGGTGCGATATATTACAGTGGTGGGCTGTCGTCGCAACTTGACAAAGCCCATGCCTTGCACGCCAGGTTAAAGAGTCAGGTTAAAATTCATTGTTGTGCATGACAGTTGAAACACAACACAGTTCATAAATGGAAGTTGGACAGATGTGTTATCTCCCTTTTATAGAAAAGAGAATTATGTTTTGATTTCATTTACAAGTATTTAATGATGGCAACAAATTTGTTCCTTGTCATTTTTTGTCTTGATGTGGCCCTTTTCTCATTGCTTCATATTGTACAATTTTGTACATATTCTTTGTGTATCATCATTGTATCTAACATGGATATATGTTATTTTGTTTTTCAGATGCCATGGTCCATGGATGTTATTGGGGGAAGCACCTAAGGTGATACAGGAGCTGCAAGTTTTGACGCCTATTTTTGTATTTCGGCAAGTAACAAAGCAATTATGAGCAATGAATACCTTCAAAGGATATCACTTTTTGCAGCATCTTTCATAAGATATTGCATAATTCAAACAACTTTAGCTTCAGAAACTAACAAAAGATACAAGCGATTCCAGTATTCTGGGTACCCTTGATCAAGGAAGGAGCAAGAGAAAGTTCAAACGGACAGAAACAACAGTTGAGATCGTGTCAAGAATGATGACCATCAGCTCGACCTTGCTTAGGCCTGTAGCAATACACACAAATATGGACCGTAACTGTACAGAATTATAGGTTCGCTGTGCAGAAAACACACCAGGCTGTCGTATTAATCTAAGTGTGCTCGAGATTGACAAAGAAAAAATTGAAGTATAGACAAATTTTTGCATGTGTGTTTTCATCTTTAAAATAATGCGTAACACAGAACAAATGGATCACAACATGGTATTTAGCTGCAACCGCTACAGATAATCCAGTTTCTTGTTACTATTTTGGTTGCATGAGCCAATTGGTTGCTGTGATGTGTAGAAGTTGTTTAGGTCGCATGAGGCATGAAAAAAATATAACTGCTGATATGTCATTTGTTCTCATATCTTCGTGAATGAACACTATGTGTCAGCCATTATAGTGTAGTTTGATTCATGCCTCACGTGGAATAATCAAAATACATGTCATATGTATTGCTTGGCTGGTGAAACCGAAAGACATCAAGAAATTAACTTGTAAATTGCAGTTATGCACGGATCGCCATGCGTTGATCTATGCATTCTAATGTGACATTTTTCGAAGCGCTAAAACAAGGACGCGGATTGGTATCCTTCTGCATTCTAATGTGTAACACATCGTTTGCAACAAGACTCGAAACTTAAATTAGGTGCCTGTTATTCCGAATTGATTCCACACTTTACATGAAAAGATCTCCGGCTGTCATACTGACGACATAAATGCATTTCAGGTTGACAAAAACACTGTATAATGAATAGACGCCATACCGTCATATTGACAGGGAACCGTTTAAATGACGCCATACTGTAATATGAAAAGACATGAGGCCGTCATTTTGACGGCTCAGTTGTATTCCTAGTTGGCAAGCAGAACGTCAAAATGACCAAAAACACCGTCATTTGGAAATGACGGCCGGCTGTCATTTTGACGGTTAGATGCTTGGAAATAGAGCGGGCAAGATATTTACCGTCATTTTGACGGATTTTTTTTTACAGTGTGGAGTAGGAAAGCTATTTTGCTTATATAAAAAGCAAATGCGGTCAGTCGGAATCGAAACCGCCAGTGAGGAACGTGCGTTAAGTGCGATAAATAGAGGCCTTGTACGAGTACCTCCCACCGCACAGCAGGCAAATTACATGAGAGGACCACATAGCTTTAGTGAGGGTCAATAATTATCGTCGCTAAGTAATGTGGACGACGATGTGCAATAAAAGAGTCTATGATTTCAACAAGTGTGTCGATGTCTGCAAAACGGTGCGCCAGGGAAAACCCTAGCGACCGTATGGACACTTTAACGCTATTACGTCGTACTATTAAGGTGAGCTGAAGTTTCCCAGTTTTTTTCTTGTCAAGTAATAATCCTTAATCATGCCGAATAAGCAATGCTAGATTAAAAATAAAGGAGCAGTTGCCACCAGTAACGTGAACTGCAGCGAGGCATTGGCTAGCAGGCAGATCTGAGGACTCGCGTCTACGTCACTCTGGCCAGATATTGGGACCAGTGCCATGGTTATAAGCGGCCTGGGCACATGCGCGTGATATGAGGGCTGCGCGATGGGCCTGAGGCCTTTAACGGTCCAAAGTCGCTTGCATAATAAAGTTTTCCATCCATCATGGGGGCGCAAGCATTTGGACGTCCGGATTTTAGCGGTCCTGTCGCGTAGCGAGCTTGAGGTCGCCTTTCCTATCGCGTTGACCCCTCTTCCAACGGCCGCATGTTAGCTGGCTTTGGCCTCCCCCCTAATGTTCAAGCATTCATGGCTGTCTAGTGCTGACGTTCGCATTTCTTTGTGACCTCAGCTGCCCGTCTATGTAGGTCTTCTTAGACTCCGCGCTTATGTTTGCAATCTTACGAGCGCAGCAAATCTTGTGTGTGCGCACGGCCTACAGTTCCGTGGCTTCTGAAACAACTACGAATGCCTTTGCTACTCAAGAGGTTCAATATTCCTAGCGCTTCACGCCATCACGTCGAACGATGCACTAGTCTGTAGCGAAAAAAAAATGTGTCTCGGTGTCATACACGCCTGCGCCACCTAGTTCTTAGCGTCCTTCCTGCCCTCCTCGTGTCCCCCTTTCCCTGCGCAACCCTTCTGACACGCTTTCCCTGTCTCTTCTTCGTGTAAGCACAGGAACAGATGCTATATCATCATAACAGCAAAGGGTGCGTTAGAAGCTTTCTCACTGAAATCAACACAGGCTTGCAGAAAAAAGAAAGGAAAACGCCTACCAAACCTGTTCTTACCCAGTGCTTGCCCGACAGCAGGGAGGAAAAACTAACGCCCGGTTTCATTTCTGAGAAGATTGGTTACCACTGCACGATGTGGACTGTGCGGCTGCACCGGGTTCCAGAACTCGTCAACGACATGCTGTCGCCATCAAAGTAAAGGTCTACTCGTTCGACCCCTTCTACAACTACCACGATGACAGCGACGGAATCTTAGGCATCCGCTTAGGCGTATACATCTTCCACCCTGAGACGTGCAGGTGGGGTGTGCCGCTGACTGAGCTGCACCCCGAAGGCGAGCCCATTAACTTTAGCGACCACAGCGTTGTCGCCTACGGTGACTGTGTCTACATGTGGGTGAACTCCTCGGACATAAGGTCCCGAATTGGCGGCTTATACTGGTTGTATACCCTCGCTATGGCATGGAGCCGCCCGGAAATGTGCGGCCAAATGCCGACACTGAGCATCATCTTCCCTGCTTGTGTGCTGTGTCAACGGATGTACAGCCTTTGTCAAAAGTTTGGATCCCAGGGTGTTTTCTTTTGAGCCACACTGTGTCGTTCTTAATGGATCTCTAGCGCTCCAAATTTCCTGGACATCAGAAGATTTCTGGTACTGCCTCCTGCAATAGGTAGGACTTCCATGAATGCTCCTGGAGTCCCAGTATAAAGCTTGGAAGTGAACCCCCTGGGCTCTAAACTTTTGACAAAGACTGTACGTCTTTGATTTCTTGGACCCGGAATCCTCACGCCGTGTATATTATCTTGACCTTGAGAGCCTGACGTTCCATAGCGCTCCGACCAGTGTAGAGGCCCCGGCTAGCCGCTCACCGCGAGTAATATCCTGTCAATATTTAGAACTTCGAATACAAAGTTACCCACGGCGACGTGGCGTAACAAATTTTGGCTGTTTCGACGGGTTACTTGTTTTGGATCTGTTGCTTTGCCTGCGAGCGTTTCGAAAGCGCACGTATTTTGGCGCGGTGTGGGCAAAATTTGTTGGACAGTGGGTAACTGCGTTTGGCAATTCTAAAAACTGATATGGACATTATTTAAAGTGAACTACGTGCCCTTCAATTAATACAGACTAGCACTAAAAGATAAAAAAATTGGTGGGGGCTTATTTTTGGTTAAGCCTGGTAGGTTGCGAAAGCAGGTGTTTTATGCTGCATATGCAGCGCCTCTAGTGCGAAGAGCGCGGCGCGCCGTGCCAAGCGGCCGCCGTTACCCTACGAACCGAGTTGGTAGCCTGGCTCTCGCTCCTGGTATGACGTCACGCCATAACGTCACTAGCGCGTCTAGCGGGAGGAGCGCGCCTTGCCATGCGGCCGCCGTTACCCGACGAGCCGAGTTGGTAGCCCGGCTCTCGCTCCTGGTATGACGTCACACCATAACGTTACTAGCGCCCATAGCGGGAGGAGCGCGGCGAGCCGTGCCAAGCGGCCGCCGTTAATCGACGAACCGAGTTCGTAGCCCGGCTCTCGCTCCTCGTATGACGTCACACCTTAACGTTACTAGCGCCCATAGCGGGAGGAGCGCGGCGCGCCGTGCCATGCGGCCGCCGTTACCCGACGAGCCGAGTTGTAGTCCGTCTCTCGCTCCTGGTATGACGTCACGCTGTGACGTCACTAAGCGTGGTATGACGTCAGGGTCCTTCTAATGGTCAAACGTGACAAGTGGCCGCCGCTACGCGAATGGCCGTTCTTGGGAGTAGTATTGCTTTCGCAATAAAAATTGGCAGTTGTTTAGCTCTGGATACACCGGGTAAATTGCGTTAGCAATGGTGCGCGCGTTCTTCTGGTGGTTCTTCGGTGCGTTGCCAACGGCTGGTAGCATTGCGGCGTTCCTGAGCAGTCAGGTGTTGAGATTCATCGGTGAGCGATGACGTGGAACACCTATGCGAGGTAGAACGTTGTCGCCGAGCTGTATCCTTAGCACGATGCTTTGCAAGACGTTCTTCACGCTGTTCTGGCTTCTCTTGTGCACATGGTCGCTTCCTCTCTTCTTCCTGTCGCTGCCGCTTCTCCTTAGAGGACTGCATAGCAAACCATTCAGGCCATGGCAAGCGCGCATTTATAGACGCTTTACAGCGCGGGAGCATGGGCGCCGCCATATTTGGTCACGTTACCATTCCGCCACGATGCCAGAGAGTCCACAGAATGCCATCGCGCGTTCGGCTGTACGCCTTGCTCGTCGGTTCATTGGCTTTTTAAGAAAAAAATGTATCTGTGTCGCATATCTCGGTGGACACCTGAACCTCGCCGTAACGAGAAGGGAGGAAGATGGGAGTGAACGAAGACACCGTATTCATTAGACGCGCCTTTGTTCATTCGAAACCATCCAGCTGGCATGGCGGAGTGGTTAGCGTGCTCGTCTCGCACTCCGGAGACCCTGGTTCTATTCCCCAACTCGACCAGTGTCCTTCTCGGTGCTATTTATTTATGTGGTCTGATTAGAAATTAGGCTAATTGCTTAACCGATTTTTTCTTGCCGCCCTCAGTTTTTGTAAGGAAAACTGGAATAAAGTGATTGATTTATTGATTGATTGATTGATTGATTGATTGATTGATTGATTGATTGATTGATTGATATCATTCGAATGCCATCGATGCACTGCGCGCCAATGCTGCTAACGCCGGGTTGGAATGCCAAAATGGCGGACCTCCTAGTGGCGCCATCTGTCGTGGACAGAGCAAACTACTCGGCGCCGCTCCCCATGGCGTGTAGACGGTGTTGCCATCTGGCGGAGTGCGGCTGAAGCAACGCTGTTCAAAACAACGTTACTAGATTACCTCTAGTAACGTTGGTTCAAGATCATCCGTCCCTACCGACCCGGGTTACGCGACAAGGCGAAACCTACAGCAGTTTTGCTAACGCAATAACATTAACTATTCAATTTCAGCTATGCTGGTTAGCCCATTTTAGCTGCATTCGGGCAGGCTACAGCGCTGAGAATGCTAAGCCGTAAAGACCACTCCTACATAAAAAGGCCGGTTAAACATCCGGCATACGCCTAAAATAGTGGCTGAGCACATTCAAAAGACTTTAACATGCGCAACGCTTTCCTTTTTGTTTTTATGGGAATTAAGATTATAATTTGGATTTCGTCGTGTATGGAACGTTGTTCTGCCTTTCGAAGTCACTTATGCAGAACAGAAGAAAGTCAATCAGCCAACTAGGGAGGGCAGGGAGATGGCCCTGTCCAGCTCGGACCTGGAGGCCCAGCGGGCCCTGGTCCAGAGAGCACGGGCAGCGGCGGCAGCCAATGGCGTCCCGGAACAGGGACTGCCACCCAGGTCAACGTCCATCCACAGCTTCCCTTCCCAATTCAATACAGTGCTACAATAAATGTTTTCTCCTACTCCTCAACACGCTTCACTCCAACATCATTACATAGTGATTTGGATTGCAGGTAGATATTTTCATGTCAAAACGAAAACCACAGTTAAAAGTGAAAGTGGTTAATGGTTGGGGATTTTGGGTTTCGTCTGGAATTTTTGGCATGGTAGAAAAGTTATTTCTTCACACTCTCCAATAAAAAAAAATTCATTCCTGCGTAGCGTTATTATTTTATAGTTTCAACACGTTTGAATCCAGGAATGCATTTAACGATTGCTTTTGCTAATTTAAAGTTTTCTCTTTTTTTCAAATTACACAATGTTTATGGATACCCTGGCAATACGGCTGCAACAAAAGCTTGGCAATGCCCGAAGGCTAGCGAATGCCAGAACAGGAGTGCACAGATGAGGCTGAATAGCATAGAAATTAACGTAATTAATAGCATGAAGATTGGAATTCGAAAGGGAAGGTAAAGCAGTACCTGTTTATAAATGCATCAAACCTGTTCTATAATCACTTTTGCATAGAGGTGCACAAAAGAAGTGAATTTCTAATAACTAAACCAATGTGAAATAAATACTGCATACAATATAACAGCGACTCTATATATGAATACATAATATTCCACAGTCTGCACTAGTACAACACACTGCATTAAATGTCTCTGAAAGGAGCATGTCGGCATAAGTTAGTTAAAAACAATGTCTTGGATGTAAAATATACAAGGCAATGAGGATTCAACTGTGTCGTGGTGCGGAATCGAGCAGCTTAACGTTCTGCAGGCAACATGGTTCATTGGTTAACGATTAGTGATGTTAGAGTTGAACATGTCATGCAGCACTCCTGGAGATTACGTACTGCAGAACAGAAGGCAACTATAATTTATTTAATATATCTGGTGCGTTATGCGCCAGCGTCGCCCTAAACTAAGCCGTGCAGTGACGTTGCATTACCAGCTTCGCATAACCTTGCGTTTGACGCGCATTAGAGAGTTTTAGCAGGGCCGGTTTACCGCCCGCTCCGCTGGCAGTTCCCAGCGGAGCCACAGCTGGGCGTCGCGCAAGAGTAGAGTTTCAGCGCTGCGGCCATAGAGGAAGCAGTTTTTTTACCTCCATGGCTGCGGCTTCCCCGTCCGCTCAAGCGAGGTAAAGTCACTGGAACTCTGTAAGTACCGCAGCTGTTTTCTCTTTGCCGCCGCGCCGCCTAATGGCCAGTTGCGATCACGTGATCAGGCGCCGCCATGGATGGTCCACTTGCTCTAGGAGCCGACAGCGCGCAGTGCTTGCGAGGTGGTTGGACGGCGTGTTTTACGAAGTAGCACGTTCAATGCGCGTCTGTGTGCGTGTGCGCGCGCGTCTGTGCCTCTATCTAAGCGTGAGTGTGTCTGCGTGCGTGTGCGTGTCTCTGTGCGCGCATGTGTGCTGTGCCCGCGCGTGTCTGTGTGTGTGCGTGCGTCTGTGTATGCGTGTCTCTGTCATTGCATGTGTGTGCGCGTGTCTGTGTGCGTGCGCGTGTCTGTGTGCGTGCACGTGTCTGTGTATGCGTGTCTGCGTGCGTATCTGTGTGCGCGCGGGTCTGTGTGCGTGCGTGTGTCTGTGTATGCGTGTGTCTGCGTGCGTATATCTGTGTGCGCGCGTGTGTGTGCGCGCGTGTGTCAGTGCGTGTGTCAGCGTGCGTATCTGTGTGCACGCGTGTCTTTGTGCGCCGCGTGTGCGTGTGTCTGTGCTTCATGTGTCTGTTGTGTGCGTGTGACAGCTATAAATGTCTTCGGAGACGTTGCTTTACGAGATTTTTTTCCCTGCTGGTCATCGACATTGGTTAATGAGGCTTAGATAAAAAATAATAAATTTCGGAGTTTAAAATCCCGAAGTGACACGTTAGCTATGAGGGGTGCCGAAGTGGAGCGCAGTGGGGGAATTTATGCCACCTGGAGTTATTTTGACATCGCACTGCACACGGGAGTTTTTGTATTATGCCTCCATCGAAATACAGCCACAACGCGCCCGCATGCTAACATGCGCGCTTATTCCCCAAACGCTCTCCTCGACTTTGCGTTTCTTTTGCCGACAGGCTGCACTCCTCACCATCTCCTCCTCCTCCGCCAATAAGCAGTCCCAAAAGGATTTTGTTGGGGGACTATCTGGCCGCACTGTTATAGCGTTGACCCCCTCGTCGACCTTGGGGTCGCCCAACTACCTACCACAAGCCCCCGACCGGCGACTGACCGTACGGAGTGAAGAACAGGCGGCAGGAAACAGTAAGCGTAAAGGGAACGTGTTATACGCATCAGACTTCCAAGTGAACCGATTTAGTAAACGTTTTGCTATATCCAGCTGGTATGTACGCAGCCTGCGGCTTTAAAGTTTTCCGGGTCCCGAAAACATGCATTTACGAGCCTCGCACGGAAGCGATAGGACAAGCCTGCATCTTGCGTTGTTAGCGCACACCCGTGGGCTCAACAGTACGAGAGGCTGTGCAGCTGTCGTGCGACGCTTTCAAGGTTTTCGTAAACCCTCACCTCATCTAAGCTTTCAATCATGAATACTTTCATTGATTAATTTTTGCGCAAAAGCGATGAGGAAGGCGGCCGCAAGGGAGACTTTCTTCGCCTAGCAGACGACGCGCTCGCCGCGCTGGACCACCTCTGGCAACAACACCCCAATGTTGCCCGCGCGCCGCCCGCTGGTTGCGGTACTTTCAGAGTTCCAGTGACTTTAAAGCGAGGCGGCTCGTTGCGCCTCCTAGCGGTGGTAACTGGACTTCGAGAAAATGGTTATAATCAAACCTCTCTGATATATGCGGGAATAAATAAATAATAGCTGTTTAAATTTGCTGTATGCTTTCTGGTAACAACAGTGCTTTCGTTTTAGCAGTGAAGCTTTCGTATTACAAAAAAAAAAATTTGAAGTCTGCCACTGCGAGAACCAAGCCAAGACCACGCAAGTCATCCCTCGCAGCGTGCGCGTGTACGCATTTGTAGCGTTGTCTAGCGTATGCATTCATCCTGTATGCGTGCGAGCGTCGATCGTGATCGACTTAACCGCCTGCGACCCATTCGCCATACCAAAAAGTATCCTGCAAGACCCGCTCCCTGCTGTCACAGAAGTAGCGCTGTGGGCTGAGATGTTGAATATTTACGTTTGTTTCGGCTAGCGCGAGCCCAGAAGGCTTTGCGCGAGGTCCGCTCGTCGGGCCGCTGCGGACTCCGCTTGGCTCGCGCGAGAGCGGGGCCGAGGAGCCGTTCCGCTCGCGCACTCCCGCCTGAGCGCTTCGCGCATGCGCAGTAGCGCTCCCGCTAGCTCGCTGAGCGGAGCGAGCCTACAAACCCGCTCAGCTAAAACTCTCTTCACTCTGCCAGACCTGAGTGGTTATTGAAAATTTTTCGTGCTTGCCTTTCCTGTATATTAGCTGGTAGATTAAACGGTATTTGCAAAGACTGTCGATATTTTTATTCTATGCGAAGTAACAGTTCTTGAGCTGGGAGCAGGTTTGGCATGTTGAAAGAACAGAGAACTGCTTTTAACGCTACAGTGGTAAGGGTGCCGTTCAGCTGAGAACTTCGCGTAGTTGGCGTCGTCACCGGTGTGCGCGGAAGACCGGATTGGTCGAGAGGTTTCTGACGTCATACGAGGAGCCGTGGAATGAGAAGTGACAAAATACCGCCAGCCTAATGAATAGAAGGTGGAAACAAGACTCGAATGTGATTGGACGTCTAAGTATATAAAGCAATTCAGTTGCGCTGAAAGCAATTTTGGGGCCATAATTCGTGAATCGAACGCTAGACCTGTCGGTTGCGGGTGAGGCACGGTGTCCCTAGGCCAGACAGGCTTTTTTTTCTAACATGATACTTGCAACCATTGTGGAAATAAATAATCTAGATACAGATTATATACAAAGAACTCAGCTAGTGGCTTCACTGCACTACCATGGCAGAAGGCAACACAACTAAAAGGGCCAGGCAGCCTTTATGCTTTTGATGAAAAACATAGCCCAGACAGGTTGTTTTTTTTTTCAACATGGTATTTATTACATTCAAGCAATGTGGTACGTATATGAACTGTGCGCTAGCGTTTTGAAAAAAAAAAGTCAGATAAACACGACACACTCAAGTCAACAAAGACAGGAAAAGAGACGATGGAGAGAGCACATAACTTGCGCACCATAATACGGTAAACCTAAGCAACAAGCAATAGAAAAAAAGACAATGAAGAGCATATTAGTAAGAGCGAGTGCCACTCGGGTCTGAACACATTGCGGGTTTACACTCCCTTTAAGTGAACAATCATCATTCTGAAGTGAGCTTTTACAGAAACAAGATTCACAATGCCAGTATATCATGAGCGATTTCCAGAAGCCATGTAGTCCAATTAAAAAAAACAAAGGGTCATTAGCAAATGAAAGTGCAGTGTGATATCGTAGAGAATGCGGTGTCTAAATTTCTTTTGCAATGTCCGTTGTAGGATACCCCAAAAGAGTCTTTTCGACTGATGAAACAATGCTCAATTGTTTCTGGAGCGTGGCAAATGGGGGGGGGGGGGCGGCGATAGCATCGCGCCCTCGTGCAATAGCCAGCGAAGCAGACCTGTTTGCTCCACCGCGGGTTTGAAACGCCCTCGCGGCAATATTAATCTACTGAACTCATGTGCAGTAATGGTGTCTGATCAATTGCGTTGGTTTTACGCTTCCCGTACTGTGTGAATGGGCAGTGGAATAGACACTTCATTTGAAAACACCGCTCGCCTATCTCCTTGAACTACCGGGCATAATTTCCTTAGTTATTGAGCAGCAGAAAGAAGGACATTAACCCTGCATCTGACAGCCTTCTATCGGCTTGATGGCGCTGTTTTAACGCGACAGCGTTAAAGGCCCCGGTGTCCTCGTCGGCGTTGTCAGGGAGAAATCGTGGGCATGGCTCTGGCAGGTGGTTCCCAGAGGGCAACCTGGATGGGCCACCTAGGTCACGTGTCCTTGTTGCGTCATCAAAACCTACCCATCAGATAGTGCGGAAACTGCATACTGTGGCAGGTAAATAAATGATTGGTAGCCCGGGAAGAGCAACCTCGACCCCACAAGGCACATCGCTTAACCACTGCACCAGTGCGACTGGAGGGGCATGAGGACTCCCAGGGATCTGTCAGTGTAAAATAGTGAATGGCCTTCTGCATATATGGGAATTAACCCATCATGCTATCGCGTCGTACTCTCAAGACGGAGCTTAAGTGTCCCCTCTATTTTTTTTTTTACGCGACAGCATTAAAGGTCCCGTTCGGCCGCAAACCCAGCGTCAGCATCGTGGACACTGCAAAATCCTGATTGGTCGGGAAGGTAGTGGAGTAGGAAGGCAATTTTGCTTATATTAAAAAGAAAATGTGGTCAGTCGCAATCGAAACCAGCACTGAGGAACGTGCGTTAAGTGGGATATATACAGGCCTCGTACGAGTACCTCCCATCGCACAGCAGGCAAATTACATGAAAGAACCACATAGCTAATTAGAGTCAGTAATTATCGTACCTGAATATTATGGAGGATGATGTGCAATAAAACAGTTTATGATTTCACCAAGTGCGTTGATGCCTGCAAAGCGGTGCGCCAGGAGACACCCTAGCGACCGAGGGACCGTTTAACTATATCGTTACATACTCTTAATTAAGGTGAAGATAAGTTTCTCGAAGTTTTTTCCTGTCAAATAAGAATCCTTAATCACGCCGAAATTGCGCTCCTGCACTAAAACTGGCGGAACAGTTACCACTAGTAACGGGAATCGCAGCGACAGAATGGCTTGCCCGCTGAGCTGAGGACTGGCGTCTACGTCATTCTGCCCAGATTTTGGGGGCGCAAGCATTTTGGACCCCGGGATGCAAGCGATCTTGTCGTATAGCGCGTTTGAGTACGGCTTTCCTAGCGCGTTGATCTCCTTTTACAACAGCAGCATGTTCGCACATATTATTCACAGCCGCATTATTCACACGGTTTATCTCGCACAAGGCTATCTAATATTGGAAATTCGCTCTCTTGTAGTGCGAGATCATATGAAATGTGCGCTGCCTCATCCAGGCGAGCTGCAGTGCGGACGCAAAACCGGGTCTGCAAAAAGCTTTGCTAACTTGGAATCCTTAGAACGTATTTCAGCATTTCAAAATCAAAAGTGCGTAGTTATGTGTAAATCACGTGCCGGTACCAACTTTGTTGCGTACGATAGTAACGTTTATTCACCGCATCTTCTGTGCTTATCAGCGTAGCGGTCCCAATCGTAGGAACGAGGCGTAAAATTGCGACGACGGCGGCCGCGACCCTGCGGCTCCAAACGGTGCCGCCTTGCAAGGCACCTGGTGCGGTACCGTGCCGAAAGCCCGGCATCCATATCTGCGGGGCTCCCCACTTGGCTCCGGGGGCGGCCGGACTTCGGTGATTCTTGTAGGAGGGGAGGCCGTTGGCGGACAGCCACTATGCGATGAAGATCAGCCGCGACACCACGATCACGGCCGCTTGATGCAAAGCGCAAAGCGAGGTGCGGCCAGCCACGTCGCGCCGCCGACAATGGGCGAGCATGTCCTGGCGGAGTTTACAGTCGCGGCCGCTGTTTTCGGTGGGGGCGCCACTGTTCGGGGACAGGTCCCGGGAGTGGACTCCCGAAGCGCTCCTTGCTTCGTCGTGTTCGAGCGCGTTTGCGTCGTGTAAAACCGCGTTTGCCTTCCATATTCAATGCAAAATAACAACCACTACTACTACTACTACTCACGTTCCTCATGTCTGCAGTGCTTTCTTTGGATTTTCTGCTGTGCGCGTGAGTGAGCACGTTCGCCTCGCGTCTGCGGTGCTGGATTTGGACTTTTCGTGTGCGCGTGAATGAATGTTTGCCTCGTGTTTGCCGTGCACGCTTTGGGCTTTTCGTGCATGCGTGTGTGGAGGTCAGGGACGTGTATGGGGCACGATGCCGCGCATCTACTGCGTGCCACTGTCCGTTACAAACTCCAGAAAACAGCCAACTGTGAGATATCATGAGTTTCCCTCTGAACTACAGCGTCGAGAAGCGTGGCTGAAAATATGTGCCTCGATAGAAACTGTGGAACATATCCTGCTTCAGTTCCCTGCGTATGCTAACGAGCGTGCGTACTATAAACTTTGCATACAGAAGGTCTGCCCAGTGCCACTAACAATGGACAAAGTTTTAGGTCCCTTAGCTTGCTTCAGGCAACAGAGACTTGCAATGAACTTTCTATTTACATATTTAAAAAACATTGGACATCTCGATAAGCTTTAAATTCACTTGCACGTTACCTTCATGCATTCTTCAGGCTGTGAACTTCGTCAGCCCATTTGTCGGACTATGCATTCTATCAATCCATACATCAATACTCGCCATTGCATCCTTAGTACCCATTTCATGGCCGTATTTTATCTTCGTTTTTTTTACCTCTTCCACGCTGCTCTCCTTCTATATTTATCTCCCAAATTCCCCTCCCTACGCAGAGTAGCATGCCAGCGATTTTTTAACGCCGGCTAAATTCTCTGTATTTCATTAAAGAGTCGAAATCTCTCGCTCGCCAAGGACTGTCAGGGAAAGGAACAAGTGGGCACCAAGCGACAGGTCTCTGGCATGTTCCTTGCATTTTACAGAGAATGTCTACAAAAAGTAAGGTCAAGGAAGGTTCTTCGTCTGTGAATGGTTCCTTCCTTTCTTGTATGACCATGCAATAAAAGTGTCAAGTACTTTGTGGTTTTCTCGGCTGCAGGTGGGCTTATGAAGTTCCACAACTTCAGCTATAATGATCGTTTTTTTTGTTTTTTATAAATTGCAATAACTTGTGTATATAAGAGCCAAAATTTGACGTGACACGAAGCGAAAATTTACTGCGTGTGACCAGCTGTGCGTGTCCGTCTCATTCACCGTCTACATGGGGTAGCGGGAAGTGAATAAAAATCAGGGAGCACTTTGACGATCTAAGGTGCGAAGAGGCGAAAGCCTTTAACCGCCTCTGTCGCTGTCCTCTGCTTGGCAACTGTTGAAGATCGTTTGGAGACTCTTGAACGTTTCCGTACGGCATCGCGAGCGCGTTTCGTAGCGGGCGTAGCGACATTGGAGCGCGCGCGGGCTGCATCCTTCCTCGATCAACGTTCAGAGAGCACCTGAGAGAGCTCTGGGTGATACGACCATTGCGCAAACTTTTGACGTCAGTGCACATGCGCCGTTGTTAAACCACCTGAGGATTGCGCATGGGGCACTGTGCATGCGCAGTGTGCGCGTTTAGTGGGTATCATTGACTAATCATCATTACTGTTCGTACATCTACTACTACACCATTAACTATCATTACTGACTTTTCAAGTAACCATTAATGACAGCTGCCGCGGACGCATGGACGGACGGACACGCTGGCGAGTCATGAGCCATAAAAGGCTTACGCCTTAAAAGAAGATCGAAAGCTTCAGGCGCATTAATGCAACATCCTGAGGTACAGCCGCTCGCCCGGTCGTGCATCGGCCGTTGTGGACTGCGTTCAGGCATACACTTCCTACCTGCTGCGGTGATTGTGACATAATCGGCGTTTTCAATGACTACTTAAAAATACAGTCTTTAATGAGCAACTAGAAAGTGCACTGTGCACTGTTTACGCCTCAAACAGTGAGCAACGGGCGTACCGACGCAGCTGGCGCGGCGTTTCCCTGCGAGCAGTTGTCCCTATAGTTGTCCCCGAGCAGTGGCGCCGCGGCGGGCGCACGGAGAACTAGGCCCAAGACGCCGTTTCTGTGCGACGTGGCGGGCCGCACCTCGCTTTGCGCTTTGTATCTAGCGGCCGTGCCACGATGTAGCACGTGGCGGCGATCACCGCCAGGATGGCGAAGATGAGGCACGCCCGCGGCATGCTTACCGCGTCCCGCTGGACAGAAGGGAATACGTCGTCCGTGGTGGAAGGCCGCGGCGAACGGCGGGGTTCATCTCTACTGCGCGGCGGCTCTCGTCGCAGCTCCGTTTCGTCTGCGGCACCCTTTGGTTCGCGGCCTCGGGGACGTTCCCATCTTCAGCCGAACGACTCCTGTCATTCGCCGTAGGTGATGGCATTCGTACCGGGGTCCCCATTGATAGCAGACGGGACATGTGCGTCTTTACAGGACCGCCGCGGGCTGGTTCTCTCGGCGTGGATCGCGCAGCTTGCGCGCGGCCTGAGCTGGCGCCGTCCTAATTGTCATTCACTTTCTCCGTCTGATATAAAAGCTGCGTTCTTTCTGTCGCGAGACATGGACATTACCAGAACAGATTTATCTGGTGGGAATTCTTCGTTGTTCGCACTATTTCTTACTAAGATAACGCAAGTTATAAAAGGAGGAACACATTTCACAGAATAGTTGTATAGTTTATTTATTTATTTATTTATTTATTTATTTATTTATTTATTTATTTATTTATTTATTTATTTATTTATTTATTTATTTATTTATTATCAATACCTCAAATGCCCCAGGAATGGGGTATTACATGAGGGATGGGCTGAATGTGTCACTAATGGGAGATTGGATGGCAGCCTTGAAGTGCAGTGGATCGGAGTGGTGCACGGAGTCGATTGGCAGGCTGTTCCAGTCTCGAGCAGTTTGCACGAAGAATGAGCGAAGATGAGCTGTAGTCTGTGCGGGGGGAGGGTAGACTGCTTTGGGATGGTTGGTACGGCTTGATAAGCGATGAGCTGGAAGGATAGCTGAAACATCAAGTTGGCTGTGATAAAATTTATGAAAGAGGCAGAGCCGAAAGATGCAACGTCTGGACTCGAGATTAGTAAGATTAGCCTCAGATTTAAGTGCAGTGACGCTGGTGTGATACGAGTAGTCCGGAAAAATAAATCTAGCGGCGCGATTCTGAACTGATTCGAGGGTGTTCGAAAGGTTAGATTGATGAGGGTCCCAGACTGAGCATGCGTACTCCAACTTCGGCCGGACAAATGTGAGGTATGTTAATGTTTTAATTGAAGCAGAAGCGAGTCGCAAGTTCCTACGGAGGAAGCCAAGAGGGCGATTGGCTTCGTTTGTTATGTTTGTTATGTGCGCTGACCAATTAAGTGTGTTAGAAAATGTGGTGCCGAGATATTTATACGATTGAACAGATGCTATTTCAGATGCACTTATTTCTTACTTGAAGGGTTGATAGTTTTGGCGCCGATGGAAAGAAAGCAATGACGTTTTATTAGTGTTTAAGGACATTAACCAAGTGTTGCACCAGGCTTCAACACGTTAAAGGTCGTCTTGAAGTAAGCGAGAGTCAGAGGTGTTATGGATGGGGCGGTAGATTACACAGTCGTCTGCAAATAGGCGGATATGAGAAGTGATATTATTAGGCAGGTCGTTAATATAGATTATAAAAAGCAAAGGCCCAAGCACAGTGCCTTGGGGGACACCGGAAAGGACCGGGGAGCAAGATGACGAAAGTTTATTAGCATACACAAATTGTTTCCGGTTAGTGAGAAAATTGCGTATCCAATCTAATACAAGGGGGTTAATGTGTAAGCTTGAAAGTTTAAGTAGAAGTCTTTGATGGGGAACTTTGTCGAATGCCTTTTCAAAATCCAAAAAGAGAGCGTCCGCCGGAATGTTTAAATCGGGATTAGAGCTTATGTCGTTAATGAATAAAGCTAGTTGAGTATCACATGATAGCCCTTTGCGAAACCCATGCTGATTAGGATGAAAAAAAGTTACAGATATCAGGAATTTTACTATGTGAGAGTAAAGCATTTGCTCCATTAGTTTTGAACAAACGCTAGTTAGTGAAATGGGACGATAATTAGAACATAAAGATGGCGGACCTTTTTTCGGGACTGGAACAACCTTGCCTACTTTCCTGTCTTCCGGCACCACTCCTGATGACAATGATTGCTGGAAAATATGGCATAAAATCACACTGACAGTGTTTTCCGTATGTTTTAGTACCTTGGTGTTAATGCCATCGACACCTGCAGAAGATGAAAGCTTTAATGAGTCAATGATTTTCACAATACCGGGAGGATTAAAAGTGATCCCAGGCATAACAGTGTGATCGTAATGGGGAAAATCTGGTAAATTGTTAGCAGGTTCTTGCGTGAAAACAGAACTGAATGCACAGTTTAGTTCTTCGGCTGTTTGAACAGGCGCCGATTATTATAGGCGGGTAAGAGGCATTGGAAATAACAAATATAATTTCTAAGGGCGATGATATTTTTAATTCGATGCATTGGAGGTTTCGGTGAGCTGCTATCAGTACGCCACCAACACGCTTGTCGATTCGATCCCGCCGGAAAATATTTAAATCGGAAGGGATAGAATTGATGATGTGAGCCATGTCTCGGTAAGAACAACAAGGTTAGACTCTGTTGTGTGAATTATATTGCTGAGAGGATCAAGTTTAGGCAAAAGGCTTCTGATATTAGTATATATAAAGGATAAGTAAGAACGGCTAGGTTTCAGACAAGTGTTTCCTACGTGTGTAAAGGGTGGGGGACAACCATCTGATTACTGCGGTCAAAAGTGTAAGTTTTCTTTCCGATGGTTAGTTTGTCGTGTCTGAGTTTGAATTTAGTTTCTTCCTGTGCCTTTGCGAATTCCACAAGGCGCTTTCTAGCGGCAAGAGTACTTGGGCAGTAGTCCTCAGAGATACTGTAACTTGTGCCTTTGAGTTTTTTGGCACATGAAAGAACCTTTTCTTTTACCTTAGAATGTGCAAATTTAACATTTATTGGTCGGTTTCGGTCCGCCCCAAACTTTCCCAGCCTGTGAGCTCTTTCGATATCTAGGGGAGCAAGAGGGGCGTCTAACTGCTCGCTGCAGTGTTGGATAATAAGGGCCTCTCACTGCGCCCATGTTTCCCGTTCGTCATCTTTATGGCCAAAAAAAACAGGTTTGATCTGCGCGACCTGTCGTCCGAATCATCAAGTCTTCTTTTAATAGCAGCAATCTGCTCATAGTTCTGTTCGGAGAGCGCCTGTAGTTCGTTCGCTTGTTTCTTTACAGCTGTTATCGATGAACAGTCGGCTTCAATTTTTGCCAGTCGATTTTTAATTTCTTCAAATGCTTTGTCACTTTGGGAAAGCTTGAGGCGGATGGCCTTCATTTCTGTGAGAAGTGAGGCTTGGCCGGCTCGGATTTCGTCGAGTGCTTCGAAAATGCCACTTTCACCGGAACGAAGGGTGGGGGGACCGGGGTTTAGCTCAATATCGCCTGATAAGATTAGTAACTGCTTTCGGCGTCGGAGAAGACGACGAAGACGAGGTGGGTGCAGCGAGTAGTAGCGAGAAAGAGAAAGTAATTTCATGAAAGAAGATTAGAAGGAAGGAACATATCAAAGCGCGTCTAGGGTACAAAGAAACAAACAAACGTCAAAGTAGTGACCGAAGGAAAAAAACAAATGAGCGGAAAATGCCTCAGTGGGCTTTTATTAGACGGAATTAGAATTTTACTTGTACCGGGGAAAGAGAAAATTTTATTAAAGTGGACTTTGCCTTCGAAGGTAAAACTTTTATCTTGAAAGTCCAGCGCTCACTATAATCTCCCGCACGCGGTGGGCCAGCAGAAGTTGGTGGCTGGGCAGGGGGAGGGCCAGCCAATGGTTCCACGAGGCTCGGTGGATGGGTGGTTAGTTAGGGGATGCTCACCACACATTCCCAGACCATGTCGCAGGGAGTCTGAGAGCCCGCGCATAAGCTACAAGTTGGAGTTGTGTCGGCGGAGAGGCGGGCTCGTCGGTTCTGTGGCGTCGGGGAAATGTCTGTCGGTAGCTGCCGATATAGGACAGCTTCCTTCCTCAAGAGTGAACGCTGAGAAGAGGGGGGAGGGTACTCATGGTGCCAAGGTGAGTTGTTCTCGTGAAAGAAATGTGTGCTCAAATCCTGTTACCTTGCCACGGACAGAAAGGCAAGGTACAGTGTGGTCGAGCTCTTGTATATCAAAAGAAATTTTTTTCGTCATCTCAGGGTTGTTTTCAATAACCTGACTATCAAAAGCCTATTCGGTGCCACCGGTCATTTCACAATCTGTCTGCACAAGAAAACAATTGTACAGCGCCCCTCTGAGATCAAGCTGAAAATTTCTAAAGGATACCATGTACAAAGGTTGTCTCCTGCTCATGTCGATCCTCCATTTTAGGTGAACTCACCTTCACCTTCGTTGTCACCTCCGCTGGGTCGGAAAAGTCCTCAGATACTACAACTCCGAGAGCTGCGTGATCGTTGTCTTCCCAGCATTTCGACCTGCTCAGATTGAGTAGCGATCAACGTCTACAGTACCATCGTAGTTGAAGCCGATGAACTTTCCTTTGACTTCCAGCCCACCGAGAGTTTTGAGGGTTTTATCGTCTGCTCGCGAGAGTGATAAGGGAGTCAGCTACCTACAGGGGATTTATCATCAGATGCTCATTATTCTACCTGTCAGTTTCCCCTTACCCTCGCCCAAGTTTCGTACTTCTGAGCGGAACAACAGATCAATAATTTATTCCAAATGGCCCAATCGCAAGCGATTCTGAACACGAGATAATCTTAAACTCATTCGGTATCCATGATCATTAACGGAAAAAGGTTATCATATTCGAGATAATTCTACGAACTGTCATATTCCCCTGGTCATTGGCAAGCATATTTCAGGAATGAAAGTACTATAAAATGAACGCAAGCGTACTCGGGTTGTAAGACAGGACTCCAAAACCAGGTCCTTCAAACTAAAAGTCTTCATTCACACCCTGTAGCTTTAGTTGGGATATTCACAGGATCTTTGATGCGTGAGACGTATATTGAAACTGAAAGCACAGGCATTCCCCTGGTGGCTAGCAAGGATTTTACTCATCATTATGCTTGCTACTACTATGTATCAGCGGTCATATGCGACGGGACACTGATTGCGTTAGTTATCGCTCCGCCTCTGATAACACCAGGAAATTCATGAAATACGTGATTGGTGTTCTTTAATAGATTTCTCCTTTGAAACCTGCCGTTCTCTTGACCAAACTTTTAATACTGACGTATTGGCGTAGCGACAATGGCAAAATGGTCCTATTTCAGGAAATATCTAATTACAAAACAAACACAGATTGAAATTCGACATTGCATGAAGCAAAGCACAGATGTAGCGCATCACAGGTTTAAGCAGTAAGGAAGTTTTAGCAGTAGCAAATACAGCGGTGGCGATGAGTACAGATTTTTCGAGAAAAAAAAAAGGTTACTATGAACTCACATCAAACCTGCAAGATTTCGCTGCCGGATTTGAACTGGTTAAAACTTGTATCATCACCACTCCTGAGAAAATATGACCTGAGGTCATACGTTTCATCACTGCATGAAGATGGCGTAGTTCATTTGATATGACTACAATATTACCGAAAAAATGCATTGTTTCATCTTTTCTTTGCGTCATCGTTTATTGTGAAAGCATTGCTTAACGAGGTGTAACTAGCTCACCGAGTATGTGTTAAGCTTGACCTTGAAGGTGACCTTAGCAAAACCTAGCATAGCTCAGCCCCTGCAGAAATAAAATAAATATTGCCGCGACTGGGTTTCGAAACCGCGGTGGCGCGAACAAATCAGCTTCACTGGCCGCTGCACGAGCTCACTATATGCTATCGGCGTAGGCGATCACACCTCGTGTTAAAGTGCAACACAATCTCGCGCTGTGCATTGCACAATGTCGTCTTCGATTTTCACCTGCGGCGCGAGCAGATACAGCAGGTTCACCTCGATAATCACTTAACCTAAGTTTATTGCAACCAGGGGTGCCGACCACCCAGCAAAACAAAAGCACGAGTCAACCAAGCTAAACAAATGGTTTCCCACGACTACTCGGTTGAGACACGTTTGAGCTCAACCACATTTTTTCCCTGCATTTTATAGTCATGGGTGTTCATAATGTATATAGAAGGCGCGTGCGCAGTGTCTTCTCACGGTCCTTGTTGTTTTAGCGGTTCTGAAAATGTCAAATCTGCACTAACTAGCCCGATCCGCTACCCTTCTGAACTTCTCACGGGGTGTCGCACACGAGGCACACTCTCCACCAATAGACCGAGGTCGGGGGCTCGGCTGCCTCCCTCCATAGATAGCACAAGCTGAGCGTCCTAATACGGCGGGGCTACCTGGCGAAGCCCAAACGGGACGTCAGGCCTGTCCGCTCGATGCACAAAGCACTGAGTCCCCTCGATGCACAGATGCTCACCATTGTTCCATCGCGGGCGCGCACGCAGCCTCACAGCCACACAAGCGCCGTCAGCATGTCCGCAATGAGTTCCAGCGCTCTATAGGTCTCCAGCACCCAGCCACGCGGCTGCACAAAAGAGGCACAGCGAAAGAAAAAGGGCTTCAATCCGACAACCTAACCATAATCGAGGCCTGCGTAGCTCTAGAAAGTCCGTGGGGCAGCTACCTTTCCACGGGTCACACTCGAAAGATGCGGGCTCCAACTCTAAATGCGTGCTCTGGCGATGAAACCGCGCTCTTAATGTGCGAAGCGAGGGTCTGGCAGTTAACAGTTGATCGCGAATCACCGCCCGCTGGTCCCCAAACTCGTACAAGGTGTCGTTATGGACAGCTGGTGAGCGCGGTGGCGAGTTTGTCATGCAGTTGGTTTACCTCGGCGCCGCACTGATCCGCCAACAACTGCACGCGAATGACACATCCGTGTTCTGCAAAGCTTTCGATGGTCTCACTGTATACGCACAAAAGCTGCGGACCACGGTTTCGGTTATGCAGGCTGCCGAGGGCGGAGCGCTAATCGCAGAGCACGCCGCTCCTAGGTGATAGGGGGCCAATACCTGTCCGCCGCGGAAGCTCAGTTTCTAAGGTGTTTTTCAGAAAAAAAGAAGACATTACTACCTACCTAAGTAGAGGCACTGATATTACTATTGTGGCCACCTCACCACCATCTGTGGCTCCGTTGAAGGCGCTCCATTCGTTCTTTTGGGGCCGCGCATCTTCCACTCTTCGGCGCACCCACATCAAGGTGGTTGTTTCCAGATAATACAAGGAATTACCTTACCGGTCGTTGACCTCTATGTTCAACGCCTGGCCACCACAAGCATACAGGCGGGTTCCGACTGCGGACGCCGTGTGGAAGCAGCCGCTAGCCGGTTCCTCTACACTCTCGTGGTCAAGATAATATATACGGTGTGAGGACTCCGGGTCCAAAAAACGAAAGATGTACATCTGTTGACCCAGCACGCAAGCAGAGAAGATGTGCGGTATCGGAACTTGACCGCACATTTCCGAGCGGCTCCATGTCATACCGCGGGTACCGAACCAGTATAAGCCGCCAATCTGCGACCTTATGTCCGAATAGCAACCCCACATGTAGACGCAGTAGCGGTGGGCGACAACGTAGTGGACGAAAAAGTTAACGTGATCGTCGTCGAGGTGCAACATAGTCAATGGCACACCACATGTCGATTCTGATGAATTTTTATGGCGCTACATCGTTTGTGGCTAAACAGCTCCATGGCACAAAGCTGCTTTGTCTATTCAAATTGGTGTCACATACACATTTTTCGAACATTTCACACCAGCCATCGTGGGATGGCTTGTCGAGAGCGTATATGGCGTGCGCACTGCATTGGAGCGCTTTCGCATCCGTATAAATAAGCTGTCGGGAAACTTCAAATACAGGCCAGCATGCCGTCGATTGCCTTCAATACGATCTCCACCTGATATGATCAGTCACACAAGCTTTGACGAATTATAGCGCCTCAGGTTGACGACATAGATACCAATCGGATGCTTCCAGATTGAAATTAGAATGTATATAGGAAAAAAGAGAACCATAACTAGCAGGCTATAAAATCAGTTAACCTTTAAAGCAGCGTCAAAGTGTAAGCAGACACGCGGAAATAAGTGGTAACTGTTTGGCTTTCTAAAGTCGTCGCAAAAGAAGCAAGTTGTTTCCGGAAAAGAGTGGAATCGACGCCTACCGCCACATATCTCTATCTACCATCTGCTTTGAAAAGGATGAGCAGCAGGGGCTGCGCGGAAAACTAAAATTGGTCACAAAGCTTCATGCCGAAGTGACGTTAATCCGACTCGATTGAACAAACCACCAGGCTGGAGTTGAATCGATTTCAGTGAATAATTCTTCGTTCAGAAAATTTGCTCTCTTTGTTATTTAAGAAAAAGTGGCGGCCCCGGGCGACATGAATATAAACAAAACACTAGCGACTTTCTTGCTTGCGCAAAAAATCGGGCACAGAAGGAAGGAGTTCTTTGCGTATAAAAGAAGAGTTTATTACTGCGTCCAGTAGTGGCGCCGAAGTTGCATCATCACCGCACCACAGGACTGGCTTCGCCGAAGGCACTCAGTTTGCTTGAGATGCAGCATCTACGAAGAAGTGATAGCGCAGACCATTTGTTTAATGAAGCTTTGCAAGAGGCGTAGATGCAGCCGTGCATCAATCACTGCAAGTAAGCACAGGTTCTGCAGTGTCGGTGCCAAGTGCAAAACGTGGAGATCGGTCAGGGCCCTTCGCTCCTCAGCAACTTGCCCCTCATCCTGGTTGGGTGCCGGCCCAAAGCCGCCGAAGATAAGCACTCTTTCACCCATCACTGAGCATCCATGCCAGTACCTGGGAGATGGTGGTGAGCCACATGGCTTCACTTCGGTCCGATGCGACGTCACGGGGTCGTACTTGTGTATATCTGCCAAATAGGTCTGCAGGAATTCGCTGTACCCTCCGAAAATGTAAAGTTCTTCGTTATACACGAAGGCTGAATGACCTCGCCGGCACACAGGGGGAACTCCTTGTACCTGTGGGCATACCCATGAAGAGGTGGTCGTTTCAAAATAGTATAGGATGAGGGAAGGGTCTGCTGGGCTGCCGCCGAACACATACATGCGGGTTCCGATGGCAGACGCAGTGTGGCAGGCAGGTAGAACCGGAGCCTCTCCGCTGGTGGGGACACGATGCCACTCTAGGGTATCCAAGTCAAGGACCCGCATATACGGCGAAGGATCCCAGTCACTTAAGATATACTTGCGGTGACCCACAACACAAGCTGTGCTGCCGTAAATCGATGACGGCACCTCACCGGCCACCTCAGGGCGGCTGCATGTCATGGTACTTGTGTCGAAGCGGTAAAGGACACACGGGGATGGCCAGCTGGGCGGGCCGCCCCACAGATACGCGCAGTGGCCGTACGCTACCACTGTCTGGAAGGAAATGGTAATCATCCCGCCGTAGGGAGGCTGCGTCTACACCATATCCCACCGGCGCGACGCGGGGTCAAAGATGAAGACGTGGAGCAAGTTCCATGCCACGTGGTAACTGTCGAATGAGTAGACCTTGCCGTTGATGAGTACAGCCCTGTGGGTGACATGCTCTGGAACGCCGTTTAGACGCACCGTCCACAACCTGCACAGACACCTTCTTCTGTAAGAAACAAGGCCCGGTTATTCCAGCGAGATTGGCGGCGTCATACAGCTATTTTTTGAAGCAGCGATATGGTGATCTGTATTCGCGGCGTGAGCGGACATAGTGCGTCGACGGGTGATTTTGGAATACTTTTGTCATTTTATGACACTCATACGAATGAGTGTTCAAAAAAAACATGAACTGTTGCTGTCACCAAGATCAAAAGCGCTAAAAGCCGTTATAAAGTGCGCGTAAGTGGTCGAGAGGCTGTTCTGCCATTACGGGCGTGTTTCAGAGCGAATTATCTTCTTGACGCCGCGAAATACGTGGTTAACGCTTTCCAATCGAGAATTTCGTTTAGTTGATCGGTCATGCCAGTCGCATTGATAGGGACTGAATATCTGGCGGCCCTAAAAAGAAACGTCAAATATATATTGCTTAAATCCTGCGGAACTTTCTTCTTTCGTTTCGCACGTGTTTGGTTGCCGCCTTATCGTCTATAAGGTGTATAGTATCGCTGTCATGCATTCACATCGTGAGCAACAACCCTTCTGTTGAACCCGCGTCTTTCGGATAAGCAGCCCGGAAGGCGCGGCCGGGTTCTAACCCGCGTCTTTCGGGCTGGTGGCACGAAAGACGCGGGTTAGATCCCGGCCCGAGGTGGCCGAATTTGGATGGAGGCGAAATTCTAGAGGCCTGTGTACTGTGCGATGTCAGCGCACGTTAAAGACCCCAGGTGGTCGATATTTCTCGAGCCGTTCACTACGGGGTCCCTCATAGCCTGAGTTGCTTTGGGACGTTAAACCCCAATAAACCAACAAACCACCAACCTGGCCGCGATGATGAAAATGTGGCATGGGTGGTCCGGATTTCACCTTTGAATTTCATCTTCTCGCAAGAATTGCCTAAAGTCGGTCAATTCTTACAGCTGTTGCTGATGAACTGGAAACATGCGATTTTAGACACTTTGTCTTCCATATATACCTCTAAATAAGTGGTTTTGGAGGAAAGGAAATTTTGCACTATTGCCTCACTTCAAGGTGGACACCCCAACTGCGCCGTGAGGGAAGGGAGGAAGGTGGGATTGAAAGATTTGGATTGTGGGGGTTAAACGCTCCAAAGCGGCTCAGACTATGAGGGACGCCGTAGAGAAGGGCTCGGGAAATGTCGACCACCTGGGGTTCGCTAACGTGCACTGACATCGCACAGTACACGGGCCACTTATATTAACATCGTATAACTGCTTAGGCTTCTGTATGTTTTCTAACCTTTCTTCGGATCGCCACATTATCTGTGTGACCACTAATGCTAACCGTTCTCTAGGTTACTTGGTGGTGGTGGTGGTGGAACTTTATTTCCAGCGGATATAGAGGAGCAACCCGAAGTCGCCCCCCGCTTAAACGGCGGCCGCTATCCCTTGGGCAGCGGCGGCGTCTTCAGCCAGCTGGAGGAGCTTGATCTGTGTCCCCGGGTCGGGGCTGAGCAATAGAGCCTCCCAATGATCAGAGTCGGTAATGAATCGACTGGCGGGTAGGGACTGCGGGCAGTTCCAGATCATATGATTTAGATGGGCTTTCGCATCACAATTTTTGCATTTGTCTGAGTAGAGTCCAAACGAACAGAAGCTACACAACTGGGGATTTCGATATGTGTTAGTTTGAAGTTTACACCAGGCTTTGGCCTGTCGCTTCGTGAGCGTTTTATCTGCTGGGTGGAATCTGAGTCTTGCAAGCCTGTAGTGCTGCAGGATTTCTCTGTAAGAAAACAACCTGTCCTTGCCGGAGTATAGGGCGGGCGGACTGCACGACCCAGCTCGGCGGGACAGTTCTCGAGGTAGGTTATGAGCCGCCTTATTACGAGCAAGGGAGGCATGAGCAGGCGTGCAGATTAGGCGAATGCGCCGCGTGGGCTGATAATTTAGCAGAATTCGTGCTGCTTGTGGAGAGATTCTTCCAAACGTGTAGTTACGTATCGCCAATTTAGAGTCGCTGACAATGGTTTCTGCCGAGGGTCCCGCAATGGCTAGAGCAATGACTGTTTCTTCTCCAGCATGTGTGTGCTGAGTGGGTCTAGTGCCCCCAGTTATGAGTGTACCACATTCCGTGGTGACCACAGCTAACATCTTGTCAGCCGAAGAATCTGCTGCATCCACATACACCACAGAGGTACCTTTAAGGAAGCGTTTGCCTAATGATTTGGCTCTCTCTGCACGACGTTCAGCGTGGAAATCTGGGTGCATCTTCCGAGGTAGCGGAGGAAGGACCAGAATCTTGCGTATAAGTTTGGGAAGGTCAGTTGTTGGTCCGCCTTGTCGTTTGTATGTTATTCCTAGTGTGGACAGAATGTGTCTGCTAGTTGGTGTGGCTCTTAGTCGTTCGTATTGCGAGACTGTTACCGCTTCAATAATCTCACTTATGGTGTTATGAAGACCGAGACCTAACACTTTCTCTGTCGCTGTGAGCATGGGTAGCCCAACTGCCTCTTTGACGCATTTTCTGATTATGGCCTCCACTTCCTCTTTTTCAGCTGACTTGAGATGTAGGTAAGGGCATACGTAAGCGATGCGGCTGATCACAAAGGCTTGTACTAAACGGAGAGTATTGCTTTCACTCAAGCCTGAGTGGCGGTTACTAATGCGGCGAATGAGTTATCGGCGAGAGCCGAAACGCAGAAAAGTCCGCACAAACAGGCAAAAAGGGATAGGATAGAAAACTTTTAATGTCCAACAGACAGAGGGTAGCCAGAGGGCTACCCGCCTAGACGACGGCCGAAAGGTCTTGACTCTCGGCGGCGGCTTCGGCCAGTCGGACGAGTTGTAACTGAGTCGCTGGGTCGGAGCTCAGTAGTAAGGTCTCCCATTGATCTTTTGTGTTTATACCTTGTCCCTCCCGGGGGCATGAGGACATTCCCATAGTATGTGGTCCAAGGTGGCCCTAAGTTCACAGTTTGCGCATTTGTCTGAAAATTGCCCTGGGTACATAAGACTCCAGAGGGCCGGGTTTGGAAAGGTGTAAGTTCGTAACCGGCGCCAGTTGATGGCTTGGTATCTGGACAAGGATCTATCCGCTGGAGGAAGTCTAGCTCGTTGCAAACGATAGTGCTGTGTAATTTCTCTGTAGGTCACCATGCGATCCCTGTCTGTAAAGATCACCTCACTCGGGTCCGCCCGGAAGGAAAAGCCTCGGGCGAACTCGTGGGCCGTCTCATTACCAGGCAGGGATGCATGCGCTGGTGTCCAGACTAATGCAATTTTCCTGTCTATTACATGACGGCTTAGAATTGCATTCGTTAGAGGGGAGACCCGGCCCCTGCTGAAATTTAGAATGACAACTTTGGAGTCACTGATTATGTACCTCGCTTTTGTGCCTACACAGGCCAGTGCTATGGCAGCTTCCTCTGCAGTCTCTGGGTTACCCGAGAGTATGGAGGCACTTATTTTGTGGAGTTGTTTATTATTGACGACCGCGACGGTCATCGTGTTCTTACCATACTCAGCGGCATCCACGTAGACCACGTCCTCGTCTTTGTCGGAGCGGAAGCGTTTCTCTAGCGCCTCTGCCCGCTTGGCCCGGTGGCGTATTCGCCAACTGCAGCCTGTACAGCCACAAGGCTTGAAACCACGGTGAATTGATCACGGTGACTGAAGATTGTCACAACGGCTTACCTAAAAGGGATAATAAATCCTCTTAAACGGCGTTATATGCCACTAAGCATCACGATTTGCGACCTAAAAGGGAAAAAATGGAAAAAAATGAAATTAAAAAAACAATAAAACTACAGTACAGAGAGCGGAGTCGAACGGCCGACCTTCCATGCGCAACACGTGCCTCTAATCCACTGCGCCATAGCGGCTTTTTTTTTTCTTTATTACCTGCGCCATAGCGGCGATGTCGAGCCGGCGTTCTGAATGAATATTTATAACCAGCCTTAATGTGGCTGCTACCTGCCGGTGGGCGGCGCTGTCATCGCTGGCTGTACCGGCTGCATTTGGCGAACACGCGGCCCGGTGCACTGAGTGATGAATAGGATGCATATTTCTGGGTAATGGGGGTACAACTATATTGTCCCGAATTTCTTCGAGCATGTCAACTTTGGCGGTTGTTCTGTTATCTCGGCTCAGATTGAGTTTTTCTAGAATGGCCATGCCGGTTGTGGTCCCGGCTAAGCGTTCGAGTTGGAACGTTCTCACTGCTTCCGTAATTTCCTCCAGGGTATTATGCATGCCTATAGCTCCAGGAGGCGGTGAGTTGATGTACGGATGGGCAATCCCAGAGCTTGTTTCGTGCACCGTCTGATAATTCCATTTATCTTTTGCTTTTCTGAAACTTCAAGATCAAGGAAGGGGGCAGCATACGAGATACGGCTAACTACGAGCGCCTGTACCAGCCGTAGGAGATTCTGCTCTTTCATGCCCCGTCTCCTGTTGGCAATCCGCTGTATGAGTCGCATCGTTTGTTGCGCGCAGTTTTCCATCTTAGTTATTGCATCACCGTTATACCCGTTGCTTAGTATAATCATTCCTAAAATTGTGATTTTTTCAACATAAGGAATCTCCGCCCCTTGAGTTTGTAATTTGATGTTAGGGATGGTTCTAGTTTGTCTTGGATGCAAAGGTCGATAAAAAAGAAGTTCAGACTTCTGCGGCGAGCATTGCAAGCCCCTACTGCTGACATAGTTTTCTAGCTCATGTATGTCCTTCTGTAGCGTACTTTCGACGTGCGCGTCGTGTCCACGGGTAATCCACATGGTGACGTCGTCCGCATACATGCAGAAATTCAAGCCATCTACCCCCTCCAGCCTCTTCGGGAGCCGTATCATGGCCACGTTGAAGAGAGGAGGGGAAAGTACCGAACCCTGAGGGGTGCCTATGCTGCCCAATTGTATGTCTTGAGACTGACTTTCACCAAAATGGATGCGCGCTATCCTGCCCGAAAGGAAATTGGCAATGTAGTTGTATGCTCGCTCCCCGACGTTTAAAAAGAGCCAGGTTTTCTAGTATCGCCTCGTGTTTTACATTATCAAAAGCTTTAGTGAAGTCAAGTCCCACTATTACTTTCGCATCGAGCGACTTAGTGTCTAATATGTCATGTTTGAGCTGTATCATGACATCTTGCGTGAACAAATGCGATCTTAAACCTATCATCGAATTGGGGTATAAGTCGTTGTCTTTCATGAAATTGTTCAGTCGCGTTTGTATGACACGTTCCATCAGTTTTCCAACGCAAGATGTGAGGGATATAGGCCTTAGGTTTTCTAGATAGAGCGCTTTCCCTGGCTTAGGTATGAAAATTACCTTAGCGGTTTTCCACTGATTGGGAATCTCACCCTTCTCCCAGCATTATTGCATGAAATTGGTCAGCGCTGTTATAGATATATCATCTACGTTTCTAAGCATTTTGTTGGTTACACCATTGAGTCCGGGGGCTGATTTGGTTTTCAGTTTTAGTATTTCTGCTCGAACCTCGAATTCGTGAATAGGGGCGTCTAGTTCGCTGTTGGATTTACCCTCATAGCGCGGTAAGGAAGTTTTGGTGGCGGAGCCTATATATTGACAACGAATTGCATCGAGGAGTTCCTGCTCCGAACCTTCAAATTTATAACCTAATTTGTGTAAATTTTGTCGCTGTGTTAATTGACAACCTTCTGGATCGAGGAGGTGCGGAAGGAGGTTCCATGTTTTGGCAAGGCCGACATTGCCCTCAAGCTGGTCACACATTGTTTCTCAGTTCTGATCGCAGAATCTAAGTGCATATCCCTCAATCTCTTTGTTGTGGCGCGCTAGGCGTCTTCTGAGATTGCGATTCCACTTTTGTCTCTTTAATCGCTTTTCCATACTAGCTTTGACCTCCCACATATGAAGAAGGCGGCTGTCTAGTACTTCAAGTTCCGCGTTGTCGTCGAGCGTTTTAGTCGCATTCTTAGCATCCCTGCGGAGTTCCTCTGCCCATTGTTCTATGTTAGTGATTTCTGCCTTTCTCCCGATCTGTCAAAAAGGGACTAGCCGATGCGTCCGACGGCGTTATCCGAGCTTCAAAGACGAAATCCAGGCGAGAGCGGTGTTGACCGTCGCTGAATTCAGCGGTGGGCATGGGTCAAGCGAGGAGCGTTCGCGCGAGCGTCCGATCCACGCCACGTCCAGCCGGACTCCCTAGGTTACCTGGAACAAAATTTCTTGTCTCTATATTCCTTTACCTACAACGTTACAAATCACTTGTTCGTTCTAAACCTGAGAATGCGGCCTCAGTACGACACCCTGGTTGATTTTCTGGTAAGCTACGAACCTAATAAGAATCGGCCTGCTCGTTACATTCTCAACTGCTGCCATCGTACCACCAGCACCCCTAATATGAAAACTAATTTGTACCTTCCTCTATTGTAGTTACGTAATCAAAATCTGCGGCAACGGTTGCTCCATAAAATATACTGCCAGAAAAAACATTACGATATTTTGATTCAGCGGCTGAACACTCCAGAACCAACGAGCCCTGGTGACACGAGCCCGGGCCGCCGCGGAGGCCACAGAGGTTTCGGACTAGGGATCCCTCCTAGTGACTGTGAGGGCCGGGCCCTTCAGGCACGGTCCAAGCAATACCTCTCTTGTATATAGTATAAATAAAAGTTTTACGCCACCACCACCGATTAACACATCGCGCCACTTGCACCGCTGTGAAAAAGTTGCACTTTTTTAATGATACAAGAATGCTTTTTATCGCTCATTCCTGCCTCGTTCAATTCAGGACTAGAACAACTATCATGACGCGCTAGTTCTAATAGCATATATTAATTCGTTTACAAGTGCTCTAGCAGCTGATTATGGTGTTACGAATATGCAATATTTCCACACTATAGCGCTGTATTTGCTTCTGGGCACGTCGAGAGGCCCGGAGATCCGAGACATCCTTTGTCCTCCGGTATTTTCTTTCTGCGCGCCGACGAATCGCCCGAAGCTGCGCGTAGATCACATCCACTGGAGCTGTGGAATTGGGCGCTATTTGGAGAACCTAGGCAAACAACGGTGGCGGTCATTTTGCAGCAGATTGGATCCCCGCAAACCACTCTCCAAGATCTGGCACGTCGTTCGAGCACTGCCGTCATTTTTCCCAACAGAAACACCCTTTCCGTGCATTGGCACTTTATGAAAGACGGCAAGAACTAGAGGTGGCAGAGGATTTCTGTTCGAGAATTGCCGGAAGCGCTTCTTCACCTCGGCAGCATCGATGTGCTCCCCCCACGATGGACGATCGACTGGACATCCCCTTCACAATTCAAGAACTGAAAGCGGCTCTTTCTGCTTGTACGCATCCTTCGTCCCCAGGACCTGATGGAATAACATACAATGCGCTTCGGCATCTAGGCCCACAGGTAATGGAAGCCCTTTTAACATTGTTCAACCACTCTTGGGCCTCTGCCACTGTTCCACAGCAGTGGAAAAGAAGCCGCATTGTGGCCTTGCTCAAACCAGGGAAATCGCCACTCGACTTAGCATCCTACAGACCAGTAGCTCTGGCAAGTTGTATTGGCAAGACGATGGAGCGTATGGTGCTAACCCGTCTAGAATGGTTCCTTGAAAAACGTGAACTGTACCCTTCCACAATGACGAGTTTCCGCAAAGGCCGGTCTGCCATCGACAGTGTAATTGATCTCGTGTCAACGGTAGAACATAAAAAACGCCGTCACAGGTTGACTGCTGCTCTTTTCCTCGACATCAAGGGCGCATTCGATAATGTTCAGCATGATGCAGTACTAAATGCACTCGATGAATGTGGCATAGGCGGACGTCTACACAATTGGATTGCAAGCTATTTGACAAACCGGACAGTCTACATGGAGACTCTTGAAGGAGACACAGCAGATCATCATGTTGCTTGTGGTGTTCCTCAGGGAGGAGTGCTTAGTCCAACGTTGTTCAATCTCGTGCTCATTGGCCTTTTCAAACAACTGCCGAAGACTGTTTCGATATCGGCCTACGCAGACGATATTTGCATATGGACATCAAGTGTCACGCGTCCCCAAGTGCAAGCAAGATTGCAGCGTTCGGTTTCCATTACGTCTGCGTACTTGCGCCGTCAGGGGCTTGAACTTTCGCCAACTAAAAGCGTAGCATTGGCTTTCACACGCAAGTTAATGGCGTGGTATCCGGTCACAATCGACGGGCAAATTGTTCCATACGTAACACATCACAAATTCTTAGGTGTTACGATAGACCGTGACCTGTCCTGGACGAAGCACATTTCTGTGCTCAAGAAAAAGCTCGACAGCTTTGCAAGCATTGTGCGGTGTATGGCAGGAAAATGTTGGGGTCCCTCTGAGCGATCTTTACTACATGTGTACCAGGCGCTGGTAGTCGGTCTTCTCAGATACAGTGCACCCGTTCTCTCGGGAGTCAGACTATCAGGCCTGCATGTGCTTGAAAGCGCGCAGGCTCGTGCTTTAAGAGTATGCTTGGGTTTGCCATGTAAAACTTCTACATGGGGCACATTTTATGAGGCCCGAGCCTGCCCAGCACGAATTTATTTTCAACAGGAGCCACTTCGTGTGCATTTGCGGCATCTGACCAGGCATCGTCATCACCCCCTGACCAACATTAGTGCGGCGCGTCCAGATGCAGCCTTTTCCAGAGCCCTTAGGATGCAGCGCAATGCGGTGCCTTCGAACTACGCGCCACACCAGATTGCGAAGGTGCCACTTTGGGCAGTACCAAAACCATCTATACGGACAACAATCCCAGGGATAACAAAGAAGACGCACATTCCAACAGTCGGACTGAAACAGCTGGCGCTGTCATACATTACATCTATGTATACTAACACCCAGCATGTTTTCGTGGACGGATCCGTGACGACCACTTCTTCAGCTGCAGCGGTGATAGTGCCAGGAAATGCCTCATGTCACCGTTTCAGGCTCATGCACAAAACGTCCTCTACGGCAACCGAATTGGCAGCCATACGAGAAGCCGTCCTTTATATTGGTCACCAGCCAGCGCAGCAATGGACTATATTCTGCGACTCGAGATCGGCATTGCAGGTCGTACAAACATATCTAAAACCAAGGGCATGCGAGCAGCTGGTTCAACAAATTGTGGTTTTGTTAGCCGAAGCTTTCCACCGCGGCCATATCATAAAGTTTCAATGGATACCGAGCCATTGCGGCATAGCGGGAAACGAGCGTGCTGACGCCGAGGCTCGGATGGCACATAGTGATGGTGCTTTCATTGAGATAGCCTTTTCTAGATCAGACATTGGAGCCTTGTTGGCGCATTTAATGCAAGCGGCAATGCAGTCGCACTGGCATGATTCGAGTCATCAACAGGACCGCGTCTGTAAGATTGACGCTGGCTCACGATTACATTTGCCATCTATGGTGGTGCGACGTCATGGGACTTTACTCCACCGGCTACGGCTTGGCGTTGCCTACACCAAACACTATCTTCACAAGATCGGCATCGAAAGTAACCCAAATTGCGCACAGTGCCACACTCCAGAGACTATTGGACACCTTCTTTGCGAGTGCCCGAACTATACTGCTGAAAGAACAACATTGGAGGCGACCGTGAAACGACTGGACTCTCGCCCTCTCTCTGAGGAAACTCTTCTGGGCGCCAGGACGAGACGTTCTGATTGGTGCCGTGTGACAAAGGCCCTGCTCAACTTTTTGTGTGAAACAGGCCTGGATACTCGTCTGTGACCGCCTGTGCACAACCTACATGGTTAATGACATGTGTCGGTGTTTGTATTGCTGACACCAGTTTTATGAGTTTTATGTGCGTCTACTCACCGCGATGCGAGTGCCAGCCAGTGTGGTGTGTGTGTGTGTAGACATCCCCCGAGAAACTCATTGTATTATGCCATCATCAGCCTTCATTCGCACTTTCCTTTTCCTCCTCTTCCCTTTCCCCTGTGTGGAGTAGCAGGCCAGGGCCATGTTACCACCGGCCGACCTCTCCACCTTTCCCTCATTAAAATTTCTTTCTCTCTCACACTATATATTATTTTTGATTGAAACCATAGTACTTACGTCTGCGTTTTCTCTTTTTCCTTTGATGTACTGCCATGAGATAAAGCCCCACGTCCGCGAAGCATACGTGTAAAATGCTATCTGGACTTCGCACATGACTAGTATCAGCGGTGGATAACACGCTCTCTACATTTCTGACATCCGCCCTTTAATTGGATTTTGGCAGAAGCGGCTCAGTGGCGAACATGCCGGGCCCGAGAGCAGGACGATTACTGCGGCACGTGTGCAAGGCACGTGTACCATTACCTCACCCTCCCTACCCAGAATGAAGCAAGCTCATTTCATTCTGGGTAGGGAGGGTGAGGTAATGGCACACGTGCCTTGAATGGATGATTGCCGTTTCTTTGTTTTCTCTATTTTTACGCTTGTGAGTGGCAACAGTTTATCTGGGTTTGACAAGACGCCTTTGCGCATGTTTGTGTAAATGTATAAATTTGGTTTGGTTTATGGGGTTTAACGTCCCAAAGCGACTGAGGCTATGAGAGACGCCGTAGTGGAGGGCTCCGGAAATTTCGACCACCTGGGGTTCTTTAACGTGCACTGACATCGCACAGTACACGGGCCTCGAATTTCTCCTCCAAAGAAATTCAACCGCCGCGGCCGGGATCGAACCCGCGTCTTTCGGGCCAGCAGCCGAGCACCATAGCCACTGAGCCACCGCGGCGGCTAAATGTATAAATTGGCTGCCTACGTGTGAATAAAATTCAGTTGCAAGTTCAGCGCCGTCAGTCTGTTTCACCTTGTCCTCGGTCCGTGTTCTTAGGCGCTGGTTTTTTACGATGAATCAGCACCAACTAGCCCAATCCTCAGTTCTTCTGCAAACAGGAGCAGGGACAACGGGCAAGCTTGTTTCAGGGAGCAGCGTATGCGGACTGTTTGTGGGAGAGGGCGATTCTCAGTAAAACACGAGGAACAGTTTTTGTGGCAAAGGCGCGTCCCAGTCAGAAGACTTTAACCAAGATTGACGTGGTTTACAACAGAATAAAGAAACGGATAACACACGCGATCAAATGCCTTTGCCAGGTCGATTTGCGGCTGTGTACTTGTTCGTGAGCGCCACTGCAATACTTCAACACCGTACGCACTGCATGTAAATTAAGCCACATGTTTGGAGAGGTTCATTCAAAGTAGGCATTGAAAGCTGTAGCCAATTTGAGAGAGCTCAAGCGAAAATCTTATAAACAAGGTGAGAAAATTCAGGGGGCACTTTGGCTCTCCAAAGTGCGGCAAGGCGAAAGCCTGTCCAGGCGCACTGTTTGGCGTTGACTGCAAGACTATTTGCGGTGTACTAGTGCTTTATTTGACGACACACTTTGACTACAGATTACAACTACACACTTTGATTGATTCTCTAGCACTACTCTGTCTCTGCTTCGATGAGTTCGGTTGTATCCATGGCTCTGTTCGTAGTAATTAGGTATGTAATGTGGTCAGCCACGGACGCCTTACGCCCGCTGTCGGAGCGGACAACTATTTTATTAGTTGTCGCGCGCTTCAAAAGTTGACGTCAGGCATCCGTGGGTGACCTCATTACTTCGAATCCGCGCACTCTGACGTCATAACCATTTCGACCAACCGAAAAGCGTGACACCTCTGCTGGCAACCTTCTGTTGCCAGGGGTGAGTCATTAAGGGCTTTTGCCTTAAAACGTGAGAGCTTCGTAGCCATCTGCCTATCGCAGGTCTTCCTTTTCGTCAGTGTCCGGTGTTAAGAGAATATGACTTCTCTCAAATGAATGTAGCAAAAATCGAACATCAATACTTGTCTAAAAAAATTCAGTTTATTCACAAATATCACATTTTATACTCTCACCTTCGCGTTTACTGTTGACTGTGATGAATTTTTACGGCCCAAGGTTACCTGCGGCTAAGGAGTGGCATGGCACAAATTTGCTTTGTCTATTCAAGTTGGTGTCACAAACACATTTCCCGAACATTTCACTCAAGCCGTCGTTCGATGCCTCATCGAGAGTGTATGTGACGTGCACGGTCAGCCAGAGCGCTCTCACATCCGCATAAATAAACTGTCGAGAAGCTTCAAATACTGTCCAGCGTGTAGTCAATTGCCTTCAATACGATCTCCACCTGATACGATCAGTTACCAAGCTTTGACGAATTCTACCCGCTCATGTTTAAGACATAGATACTCGACGAGTGCTGAGGGCATACACGCTGAAGGCAGACATGCGCAAATAAATGATAACATTTCGGGTTTCTGAAGTAATCACAAAACACGGAAATTGTTTCCGTAGAAGATCTAAAATCGACGCCTACCGCCACATCCAGCACCTCAGTCTGCCTACAGCTTTGAAAAGGATGACCACCAGGGCTACGCGGCAACCTGGACTTCATCGCGAGCTTCAGGCCGAAGTGACGTTGATTCGATTCACTTGAATCAACCACCAGGCTGGAATGGAATCAATTTCAGAGAATAGTTCTTCGATCGGAAAATTTGTTCTTGGTAATATTTGAAAAAAAGTGCCGCCCTAGAGTTTCATGAAATAAACAAAACGCTAGCGACTTTCTTACTTCCGCGAAAATCGAGCACTGAAGGAGGGCGAACATTGCGTATAAAAGAAGAGTTTATTGCTGTGTCAAGTAGCGGCGCCGAAGTTGTATTAGTGCCGCACCCCCAAGATGGCTTACGCCGAAGTCACTCCATTTGGTTGACACACAGCATCTACCACCGACTACGATGGGTGAGAAGTGATAGCGTTGACCATTTCTCTAATGAAGGGTGGTAAGGGGCTTATATCCAGCCGTGCATCAATTACTGCAAGTAGGCACAGGTTCTTCAGTGTCGGTGCCAAGTGCAACACGTGGAGATCGGTCAGCGATCTTAGCTCCCCAACTACCTGCTCCTCATCCTGGTCGGATGCCGGTCCAAAGCCACCGAAGATAAACACTCTTTCACCCATCACTGAGCAGCCATGAAAGAACCTGGGAGATGGTGGTGAGCCACATGGCTTCACTTCGCTCCAACGCGATGTCACGGGGTCGTACTTGTGCATATCTGCCAAGTAGGTCTTCAGCACATCGCTGTACCCTCCGAAAATGTACAGCTGTTCGTTGTACACGAAGGCTGAATGTTGTCGCCGATTCACAGGGGGAACGCCTTGTACCTGTGGGCGCACCCAGGAAGAGTTGGTCGTTTGAAAATAGTAGAGGATGATGGAACGGACTGCTGGGCTGCCGCCGAATACATACATGCGGGTCCCGATGGCATACGCAGTATGGCCGGGATGTAGAACCGGAGCCTCTCCGCTGGTGGGGACACGATGCCACTCTAGGGTATCCAAGTCAAGGACCCGCATATCTGGCGAAGAATACCAGTCACTGAAGATATACTTGCGGTGACCCACAACACAAGCTCTGCTGCCGTACCTCGGTGAGGGCACCTCCCCGGACACCGCTAGACGGCTGCATGCCACCGTGTTTGGGTCGAACCGGTAAAGAACACTTGAAAATGGCCAGTTGGGCGGGCCGCCCCACAGATACGCGCAGTGGCCGTACGCTACAACTGTGTTGAGGGAAATGGTAATCGGCCAAGCGTCGGGAAGTTTCGTCTGCACCATATCCCACCGGTGCGATGCGGGGTCGAAGATGAACACGTTGACCAAGTTCCATGCCGTGTGGCAACTGCCGAACGAGTAGACCTTGCCGTTGATGCGTACAGCCCTGCGGGTGACATGCTCTGGAACGCCGTTTAGCCGCACCGTCCACATCCTGCAGAGGCACCTGCTTCTGTGAGAAACAAGGCCCGGTCATTCCAGCGATGGTGGCGGCATCATCCGGCTTTTTTCTGAAGCAGCGATATGGTGATCTGTGATCGTGGCGCGTGCAGACTTAGTGCGTCGACGGGTGACTATTTCCGTTAGATTTTTGGATATGTTTGTCATTTTATTACACTCACACGAATGAATGTTCGAAAAAGGAGATCTACTCTTGCAGTTACCAAGATTAAAAGCGCTAAAAGCCGTTATAAAGTGCGCATAAGTGGTCAGGAGGGCTCTTCTGCCATTACGGGTTTGTTTCAGAGCAAATTGCTTTTTTGACGCCACATGATATGTGCTTAACGTTTGCCAATCGAGAATTTTGTTTAGTTAGTCGGGCATGCCAGTCGCATTGATAGGGATTGAGTATCTGGCGGCCTTAAAAAAACGTGAAATATTGCCACGTATCATTGCAGTGTCCGTTCGTTCGCGCTCAAGGCCGCAGGAAAGGGTGTTATCATTTTTGTTTGTGACGCGAGAAGCGACCGGACTAATCTCGATTGATCACAGCCATGAAGAGCTGCATCTACGTTTTTCTAGATTACTGTAGATGATAGTGACCGATTATCTCGAAGTTTCCTTGCTGGCTTTAAATTGAGCGATGCCGCGAGCGGCGGGCATTCGTAGTTCGACGACTGACGAGCACGTTTGTTGCTTCCGCCGTCGCCGAGTGACTCACTTCTTTTGCGGGCGCAAGTCAGCCCAAATAAAGAGCTTCGTTTCCAAGTCCCGTTGGTAACTTCCAGACCGCCGGACTGCCGTCACTACAATGTGACAATATATATTGCTTAATGCTTAAATCCTGCGCTATTTTTTTCTTTCGTTTCGGGCATGTTTTGTTGCCGCCTTATTGTCTAGCAGGTGCTTGGTATAGGTGACATGCAGCTTTGGTCTATTCATATTGGTCACTGTGCCTTCTATATATACCTCTATATACGTAGATTTGAGGAAAGGAAGTGGCGCAGTATCTGTCTCACATATCTCGGTGGAAGCCCCAGTCGCACCGTGAGGAAAGGGAGGAGGGCGGGAGTGAAAGATTGTCACCCAGACTTCGCGCACTTTTACGTGGGAAGCTCCCAGCCACCCTTAGAGCGTGTGGGGGTAGCGGTCTCGGACTCGAAGGAGATGCCCTCGACTCAGCGTGGCAAACTCAGCGGAGACCAGCTACCAAGTGACAAGAGGTTTTTGGGCGTTCGGTGCCCAGCTTTCGCTGGTCGCAAGCCAGAGAATGGGTCGGAGCCAGAGGTTTACAAAACAAAACAAAGTTTATACAGCAATTGAGACGACACAGAGGGTTTCACAATCACTAGTACAAACACATACAAAGTGATTAACCAAACAATGCAACCCGTGCAATGTTAAGCTCGAGAGAGAATGCAATACAAAGGCAGTATTACACCTAAAGTGCACTAACACCGAGAGAAAGAGGTAAACAAACAAAACACAATTTGTTCACCGGGCACTGCGGCAGTCCGACGACCCGAGTTCCTCGACGATGCCGTCTAGCAGACTGGCCACCATTGCCTCGTTGGTCCGATGCTGGCCGAGTGGTGTTTTCCCCGGGAGTCGAACGGGCGCGCTTCGATGAAGCTTAAACGGCGGTCCGGACTGACTGATAGCGGTCAACGTCCTTCTTTATAGGCTCGCTCTCCCGTCTGTTTGTTGTTCGCGCCCGAGTAGGCGCGCACATACACGCAGCATTGGCAGTGCTGTCTCCCTTTCCTCTTCTCACCGGCCGCGCGTCCCCATTGGTCAGAGGTCGGGGGTCGCATCTCGAAGTTTCGAGCGTGTTCTTGAGCGGCGCCGACGCAGACGGGCGAGGAGGACGTGTCTTAGTGCACGCAAGGCTACGCCCTTTCCCCCCCCCGTCAGCCGTAGAACCGACTCGTCTGTTCCAGAGAATTCGGCGTGGATGACTCATTCCTTCGGCGCACGCCATGGCGGTGGAGAGAGAGGCACGCGCTCGGCGGGGCTTTCTCTCTCTCCCGTTGGGCTCGCGCCGGCTAGACGCCGTGCGCGCGGCGGTTTTTTTTGTTTGTTCCTAAAATGCGCCGAATTTTGTGACAAAGATGAAAGAGAGAAGGAGGGACCGTAGTGGAGGGCTCCGGATTAATTTCGACCACCCGAGGACCTTTGACGTGCATTTACATCGCACAGCACACGGGCTCCATTTCTGTTTTCCCCTCATCGAAGCGCAGGCCGCCGCGGCTGGGTTCGAACTCGGTTACTCCTGCTGAGTAGCCGAGCATGCCAACCTCTGAGCGACCGCGGCGGGTGGAAGTTGTTAAAGAGGCGATTTGCAACGGACAGCGCGAAAGTGTGTTGCAGACACGAGACGCGATCGTCGGTTGTGGCGATAGCATCGCGCCCTCGTGCAGTGGCCGGCGAAGCTGACCTGTTTGCTCCACCGCGGGTTTGAAACGCCATCATGACAATATTAATCTTTTGAACTCATAGGCAGTAACGGTGTCTGATAAATTACGTTGGTTTTACGCTTCCCGTACTGTGGGAATTGGCAGTGGAATAGACGCTTTATTTGCAAACACCGCTCGCCTCTCTTTTTTGAACTACCGGGAATAATTTCTTTAGTTATTGAGCAGCAGAAAGAAGGACGTTAACACTGTGTCTGACTGCCTTCTATCGGCTTGATGGCGCTGTTTTCACGCGACAGCGTTAAAGGCCCCGGTGTCCTCGTCGGCGCTGTGAAGGAGAAATCGTGGGTATGGCTCTGGCAGGCGGTTCCCAGAGGGCAACCTAGGAGGCGGATGGGCCACCTAGGTCACGTGTCCTTGTTGCGTCATCCCAACCTACCCACCAGATAGTGACCAAACTGCACACTGTGGCAGTTAAATAAATAATTGGCAGCTCAGAAATAGCAACCTGGCCCCGCAAGGCCCATCGCTTAACCACTACACCAGTGAGAGATGAGGGGTATGAGGACTGCCAAGGATTTATCAGTGTAAAATAGTGAATGGCCTTCTGCATATACGGGAATTAACCCATCGTGATATAGCGTGGTACTCTTACGGGGGAGCTTAAGTGTCCCCTCTAATTTTAGTTTATTTCACGCGGCAGCATTAAAGGTCCCGTTCGGCCGGAAACCCATCGTCAGGATCGTTGTCACAATGGAAAATCCTGATTGGTCGAGAAGGTAGCGGAGTAGGAAAGCAATTTTGCTGATATTAAAAAGAAACTGTGGTCAGTCGAAATCGAAATCGCCACTGAGGAACGTGCGTTAAGTTGGATATATAGACGCCTTGTACGAGTACCACCAACCCCCCAGCAGGCAAATTACATTAGAGGACCACACAGGTAATGAGGGTCACTAAATATCGTCACTATATAATGTGGACGATGATGTGCAATAAAGCAGTTTATGATTTGAAGAAGTGTGTCGACGTCTGCAAAACAGTGCGCCAGGGGACCCCCTAGCGACCATATGGACCCTTTAACGCTATCACATCGTACTCTTACAGGGAACTGAAGCTTCACACTTTTTTCTTGTCAAGTAAGAATCTTTAATCACGTCGAAATCGCTATCCTGCACTAAAACTAATGAAGCAGTTACCACGAGTAACGGGAATTGCAGCGTGTTGTGTTTCTACCCCCCCCCCCCCTTTAACTCCCTTTGTGTTATTTATTCACAAAGGAAAATTGGGTCACTGACTAAGTCAAGAAATGAAAAATGACGGTTCTCTTTGTGTGTTCCCGTCACACCTGTGTCCACTTCGGACCACGTGGGCCCGATCAAGCCGCTACCGTGAACAATCGCCAAGGTCGACAACCTCGCGACGACCATGGGAAGTGAGAAGCTTGGAATGCCCCTCCGAGCCTCAGCGGATTAGTGTGGCAGGGATGTCAAAGGCCATTGTCAGCCAAAACCCCAGCGAAATTCCTTGAACGGAGTGCAGCGGCGACGAAGGCAGGCGAGGCCCAGGAGCTATTGTCCGAGCAACCACCGTGAATGCGGAGGCGACCTGGCGGCGCCGTCACGCTGGCGGATAATTGAAGAATTCTGTGTCCCCGACTCGCGTTCTGGGAAATCGGCGGGGAGGCAAGTTCATTCCCCTGCTGAAAGACTTTAGGAGATTCCTTTCCCGCGGGGCTGGATGAGTCAGCAATCTCCCCCTCTCTTCGACCCAGCTGCGACAGAGTGGACAAGCTCGCACCTGCCCAGCCGTGGGCGGTAACAAGGAGGTCCCCTTCGGTCCATCCGATTGGACAGTGCTCGTCGACCATTTTTCCCCAGCCAGGGATCTGGGGAAACCGGACGATATTTAACTCGGCCGTGAGTGTGGCCGGAAAAAAACCTGCTAGCTCCAGTCGACTACGGTTGACGAAGACGTTCCCCTTCCACTGAGAGCCATTCTCAGTCCCGCTCTTTGTATATAATGTAAATATGTGAATACAGTTTTTTTCCTTCATTTCCCCTACTCCCCGTCTCCGGCCCACGATTCCTTCCTCCTTCGGCACAGCGGCGGTGCTCTTGGACCCGATGCCTGGTGGGACACGCTTCTAGCATCGGCAAAATATATCAACTGGTTGGCAGCGGCGGGATCTTCCACGCTTGGTCCTGGCTTCAGCAGTGGTGAGCGCTTGACTTTCTTTGGGAATCTGCCAGGCTTGATGACTCTGGAAATTTATCACTTCCTGTAGATTGTTTTCTGCACGTGCTCGCTTAAGCATTTCACGTAGCAGCTTATTTTTGAAAGTCCTCGTTCGAGAATTGCCATGGATTTGAGCAAGCTAAAGAAGCCAGAGTTGATGTTGCTGTGTGAAAAGCTGGGTATTGAGGCCAGGAAAAGTCACAGAAAGCCGCAGCTGATTGAGGCTATTAAGGAATGTGGTGCTAAGGAGGAGGGTGACAAAATTTGGGAGACCTGGGAACTCATTCAGGAGGGAATCAGGAACGCTAAGGAGGAGGCCGACAGGGTTGAAAAAGAACGCCTTTGCCGCAAGGAAGCCGCTAAGAAGGAGGCTGACAGGATTGAAAAAGAACGCCTTTACCGCAAGGAAGCCGCTAAGGAGGAGGCTGACAGGATAGAAAAAGAACGTCTTCGTCTTAAGGAAGCCGATGAAAAGCAACTTGCTTTAATGCGTTTGGAGTTGCAAATTTTACTGGCGAAGCGCGCCGAGAGGAATTCGACATTAAATCAGGAGGTTTCGGCGCGAAAAGAGATTAAAGTCGGCAATGAAAACTGCGTATCTTTGCCCATTGCCCTCGTCGCGATTGAGAGCCCGCTCGAGGTGCGTCTGACCGAGGCAGCCATCTCCCAAAACCTGCCTAAGCAGCATCCCTCGATTTGCTCAAATCGCTTGGATGTGCTGCCGAAAGAAAAAGGCCTTTGTTTTGGAGACAATGCTGCGCAGGTCCTTACCATTTCGAAGGCTCGTGAGGTCGCGGCGCCAGCAGAGCACGTGGTTGGACAGGGCAAACCTCAGCCTGTAAGCCCGAGGCCTGTAAATTCTCACGGTGATGAGCTAGAGCAGGCTTTATTGCAAACTGTGGATGAGAAGAACGCCGGCGACTTAAGCTGTGACGGCTCCGCGTTACCAAATGAGGAGCCAGCCCAGGACTTACTCACTTTTAGCACAGGGGTAAAGAGCACCGATAGTAGTGCAAGCTATAGTGAGTCTTCCGAAGCAGGCGCAGATGATGAGCTGGGGCTAGGTGAGGAACTGAAAACGAATCTAGTGTTGCCCCACTCAGATGGCTTTCTCGAACTCCTTCGTGTGGACAGAGAAACGTTCACCGCTGAGCAAGAGAAAGACCAATCTCTACGCAACGTGAGTCCCCAAAGTGACATAGGTGTGTCACGGAAGAACATACCTTTCCAGCTCCGTTCTGGCCTGCTGTACCGCCAGTATAAGGATAGGAAAGGTATCGAACACGACCAACTTACTGCCCGCGTCGCGATCGAGAGCCCGCTCGAGCTGCGTCTGACCAAGGCAGCCGTCTCCCAAAACCTGCCTATGCAGTATCCCTCGATTTTATCAAATCGCTTGGATATGCTGCCCAAAGAAAAAGGCCTTTGTTTTGGAGATAATGCTGCGCAGGTCCTTACCAGTTCGAAGGCTCCAGAATTCGCAGAGCCAGCAGAGCACGCGGGTGAAGAGGGCAAACGTGGCCCTGTAGGCCTTATAAACTCTCACGGTAGTGAGCCAGAGCAGGCTGGATCACAAACGGACAAAGAGGCGAACGCCGACGACTTAACCTGTGACGGTTCCGCAATGGCTAGTGACGCGCCCCGCAAACCAACAGCGAGGGTTTCCACAGAGCGGCAGCGTATAGAGGTGGCCAAACGGGGAATGTTAATGAAGGGGAAAGTGCGCCTCATGTTGACTGCTGCACAGAAAACCGGACAACCGGTTACCCGCCCCAATTTGGCACCTCAGCGCTCAAGAGTTCGCACGCGCCGCTTGAAGGGAACACAAGCTAAGGGGACGCAACGCGCGAACCCAATCCGAGAGAGGCAGATTCGCTGGCACGGCATTCGCACTCGTTCGCTCCCTTCTCGCATTCTGCTTTCTGAGCGTCAGCTAAACTTCAGAACCGCGAGACTTGGACGAAGAACAGTGCAGGGTCCCAAGCGGAAGTTTCTAGCCTTGTGTAATTTTGCACCTGCTAGAGTAGCTATCGGACCGCGGCCGCGCAGAGGGCGGCTGAAGAATAGGAACCAGTAAATTCCTCTAATCGTAACGCTGTTTCTGGACGGTTTCGAGGAATAATCCTGTTCAGTTTATTGCTTGTTTCGTTTTGTTCATTTAACTCGCCTGTACAGAAATGCAAGCTGAAATTCCTAGCATTATGCAATGTCTCATCTGCTAAAGCAGCTGTCGGACCGCGGCCGCGCAAGGGGCAGATATGACGCATAATCTCATACTGAGTTTAATGCTTGTTTTTTGTCTTTTGCTCATATATCTCTCCTGTACAAGGATGAGAGCGAAATTTTGGAGCTTGGCATTGCGGGACTCAGTTGACATGCGTTGCAGTAAAGTGCGAGGTAATGGAAACGCTGATGGCCTCAGCCGAAGCTTTCCCGTGTAATGCCCTTTCCTGACTCCCCAGACGTTATTCCGCTATGCAAATTTGTATTTTGTTTTTTTTTTGCTTTAGCGGGAATCATTTTTGTCTGTTTTGTATGTGTGTTCAGCAGCTCCACCTTCCCTTTGTGCTCTCACGGGCGGTGGCTTTCTGTGACATACACCGTGCTACGGCACCCCCCCCAAATTTTAGAAAATTTTCCTCCCTTTTGACTAAACAAGCTCTGGGTATTCTGGTTTGGTCAAACATGTCAACTTTCGGAGGAGGACGTAAATTTCACGCTACAGCTCATTTTCTCTAAAGAGATTTTGTTGACCGAAAACAGCTTGGCAGTTCTTGAAGTCAGTTTGGCGCTTTCTGCTTGTTGGGCTTTGGACTTTGCTGGTTGAGCTCGTTACAGCTGTCAACGAAGCAAGAAGAACCTTTGGGCCCAGCTGTGACCAAAGGCCGAACGGACACAACTCCAGGTCTCTGCGCGCAGCAGCGTTGGCTGCAACCACTACGAGACCTCTTCGGGCGGCGGACGTGCTGTTGTGTTTCTACCCCCCCCCCCTTTAACTCCCTTTGTGTTATTTATTCACAAAGGAAAATTGGGTCACTGACTAAGTCAAGAAATGAAAAATGACGGTTCTCTTTGTGTGTTCCCGTCACACCTGTGTCCACTTCGGACCACGTGGGCCCGATCAAGCCGCTACCGTGAACAATCGCCAAGGTCGACAACCTCGCGACGACCATGGGAAGTGAGAAGCTTGGAATGCCCCTCCGAGCCTCAGCGGATTAGTGTGGCAGGGATGTCAAAGGCCATTGTCAGCCAAAACCCCAGCGAAATTCCTTGAACGGAGTGCAGCGGCGACGAAGGCAGGCGAGGCCCAGGAGCTATTGTCCGAGCAACCACCGTGAATGCGGAGGCGACCTGGCGGCGCCGTCACGCTGGCGGATAATTGAAGAATTCTGTGTCCCCGACTCGCGTTCTGGGAAATCGGCGGGGAGGCAAGTTCATTCCCCTGCTGAAAGACTTTAGGAGATTCCTTTCCCGCGGGGCTGGATGAGTCAGCAATCTCCCCCTCTCTTCGACCCAGCTGCGACAGAGTGGACAAGCTCGCACCTGCCCAGCCGTGGGCGGTAACAAGGAGGTCCCCTTCGGTCCATCCGATTGGACAGTGCTCGTCGACCATTTTTCCCCAGCCAGGGATCTGGGGAAACCGGACGATATTTAACTCGGCCGTGAGTGTGGCCGGAAAAAAACCTGCTAGCTCCAGTCGACTACGGTTGACGAAGACGTTCCCCTTCCACTGAGAGCCATTCTCAGTCCCGCTCTTTGTATATAATGTAAATATGTGAATACAGTTTTTTTCCTTCATTTCCCCTACTCCCCGTCTCCGGCCCACGATTCCTTCCTCCTTCGGCACAGCGGCGGTGCTCTTGGACCCGATGCCTGGTGGGACACGCTTCTAGCATCGGCAAAATATATCAAGCGTCAGATTGGCTTGCCCACCGAGCTGAGGACTCGCGTCTATGTCATTCTGCACAGATGTTGGGGGCGCAAGCTTTTTTGTACCTCGGGACGTGAGCGATCTTGTCGTGTAGCGCGTTTGATGTCGCCTTTCCTCGCGCGTTGATCTCTGTTTCCAACGGCCGCACGTTCGCGGGCTTTGGCCTCCTGCCTGGGGCGCGATTACGAGTCGCTCGAAATCGTCTCAATCGGAAAGTGTCTCAAAAAGTGTATGATTTGCCCCGTTCCTATTGGTCGGTCGTGACTAGCGGCCATATTGGTTTTTTGCGTCACCGGCCGACGTCAAAAGTGTGCCAGAAGTGTTGATGTTGCTTGCCTAATTATGCGAGCCGATTGAGACGATTTTTTGAGACTAGAACGGGCGATCTCAAACCGTTTCAGACGCAAAATGGCGGCCATCTATCATGCGTTGAGCGGCGGTTGGCCTCGCGAGCAACGGCGTAGGAGGGTGCTCGAAGATGCGTTTGACCTGCCGGACGAGCTATTTCGTCGACAATTTCGACTGAAGAAGGAGACGGCACTGTGGCTGTGCGAGGAATTGGAGGACGAACTGGGAGGGTGCTTGGTGAGCGCGCTGTCTGTGCAGCGTCAAGTGTTGTGCGCGCTGCGCTTCTTCGCGACCGGGGGTTTTCAGGGCGCCGTGGGCAGCGAGGCGAGCATTGGCATCGCGCAGCCAACTGTTAGCAAGTGTGTGAGGCGGGTAGCAGCGGCTATAGTCAAAGTCGGGTCGCGGGAGGGGTGGGTACATTTTCCGACCAGCCCTGAAGAGAAGGCGGCGGCAAAGGAAGGCTTCCTCCGCCACGGCAGCATCCCCGGCGTCGTTGGGTGTGTGGATGGCACCCTTATCGCCATCAAGGCGCCGCGGGGCAGTGCTGCCCACAAGGCAGCCTTTTGGAGCCGCAAGGGCTGCTACGCCCTAAACACGATGATCGTGAGTACGCTTCGTTCTCCTTTTTTTACTGCATGTGTTTGGCTGCAAGCTCGGGCCTCGACGGCGGGCGTTCACAACTAAGCTTGTGCTGCTGTTTTCTCTCAGGTCTGCGACTCGACAATGAGGATCACCGCAATCGACCCGCGTTGCCCTGGGTCGGACCACGACTCATTTTCGTGGCGCCACTCGTGGCTGCGCCGTGAGGTGGTGGAGCAGGGCTTGCTGGCAGACGGGGAGTTTCTTCTCGGTAAGCAGTAAGAAAGCCCTCTGACCTCGGTTACATATATGGAGCTAACGTCGTGCATGTGCGGAAGCTTGAAAAATCAGGCATGTTTACGCTTACGAAAGCATGTTGCAATACGATACAGACGCTGGCGTGTATTGTCGTCGTTGTGTTAATTGTTGCCGGTGAAATACAACACACACGTTTTGTTCAAGTGCTTACTTGCTGCCTACGAAGCCAAGGCAGCAGGCAGACGACGGTATTACACTTCTGCGGTCGTCATTTATATCAGTAAGAAGTTAGGCTGTTCTTACAACGGTGCTCCCTTAAACATCTAAATTATGCATTGTCTGCACTCCCATGACTATCAAGTTCAGCAAAGCTTGACTGTGGGCTACCTGCTATGAATGTTCTATTGTATCAAGGGTGTTGAGAGTGACAACGACAAAGGCCATGCTTAACTGAATGTCATTTCTGATTTACAGGGGACAGTGGGTACCCTCTGGAGCCCTGGCTGCTTACACCTGTGCCAGGGGATCCCAGTGCGCCTCTCCTGAGGGGCTATTCAATGCAGCACACGGCTCCATGCGTTCCACCGTCGAACGCGCCATCGGCGTGCTGAAGAGCCGCTTCCGTTGCCTGCAGAGGTACCGGGCGCTCCTATATGAGCCGCAGCGAGCGGCCTTCATAATTGGAGCCTGTGCTGCACTGCATAACCTGTGCCTGGATGACCCCTTGCCAGACGACGACGAGGATGCCACTGCCCCCGACGACAACGGCCCACCCCTGGCTGCAGGCCACGTACAAGGCTCAGCGGGCCGCCTCACTTACCTGCGGGGGCGAGCCGTGCGTGATAGTGTTGTCAACCTCTTCAGGACAACCCGTCTTCAGAGGCTGGCGTACTTGCGCACGGTTCGCCGTCGGTTGCGGCGGGAGCTCCAGCATCGCCACCAGTGAGTCTCCTCGCGGCGTAGCCGGCCAAGGTGTTCGTGCAACACACCGGCCACTGTTACTGTTGGCAGCGTCATCTCGTGTCAGTGTACATTTGTGTGTGAGGAACTGTGTGACACGGCTGTGTGTGTGCCTGGAATCCCCCGGTGGCAGAGAAACAAGCACGGACACCAGCTGCAACCCACTGACAGTCTTACCCGCAGCTAGCCTTGGCAGCCTCATCTCGTGTCAGTGTACATTTGTGTGTGAGGAACTGTGCGACGCGGCTGTGTGTGTGTGCATGGAATCCCCCGGTGGCAGAGAAGCAAGCACGGACACCAGCTGCAACCCACTGACAGTCTTAGCCGCAGCTAGCCTTGGCAGCGTCATCTCGTGTCAGTGTACATTTGTGTGTGAGGAACTGTGCGACGCGGCTGTGTGTGTGCCTGGAATCCCCCGGTGGCAGAGAAGCAAGCACGGACACCAGCTGCAACCCACTGACAGTCTTAGCCGCAGCTAGCCTTGGCAGCGTCATCTCGTGTCAGTGTACATTTGTGTGTGAGGAACTGTGCGACGCGGCTGTGTGTGTGCCTGGAATCCCCCGGTGGCAGAGAAGCAAGCACGGACACCAGCTGCAACCCACTGACAGTCTTAGCCGCAGCTAGCCTTGGCAGCGTCATCTCGTGTCAGTGTACATTTGTGTGTGAGGAACTGTGCGACGCGGCTGTGTGTGTGCATGGAATCCCCCGGTGGCAGAGAAGCAAGCACGGACACCAGCTGCAACCCACTGACAGTCTTAGCCGCAGCTAGCCTTGGCAGCGTCATCTCGTGTCAGTGTACATTTGTGTGTGAGGAACTGTGCGACGCGGCTGTGTGTGTGCCTGGAATCCCCCGGTGGCAGAGAAGCAAGCACGGACACCAGCTGCAACCCAATGACAGTCTTAGCCGCAGCTAGCCTTGGCAGCGTCATCTCGTGTCAGTGTACATTTGTGTGTGAGGAACTGTGCGACGCGGCTGTGTGTGTGCCTGGAATCCCACGGTGGCAGAGAAGCAAGCACGGACACCAGCTGCAACCCACTCACAGTCTTAGCCGCAGCTAGCCTTGGCAGCGTCATCTCGTGTCAGTGTACATTTGTGTGTGAGGAACTGTGCGACACGGCTGTGTGTGTGCCTGGAATCCCCCGGTGGCAGAGAAGCGAGCACGGACACCAGCTGCAACCCACTGACAGTCTTAGCCGCAGCTAGCCTTGGCAGCGTTATCTCGTGTCAGTGTACATTTGTGTGTGAGGAACTGTGCGACGCAGCTGTGTGTGTGCGTGGAATCCCCCGGTGGCAGAGAAGCAAGCACGGACACCAGCTGCAACCCACTCACAGTCTTAGCCGCAGCTAGCCTTGGCAGCGTCATCTCGTGTCAGTGCACATCTGTGTGTGAGGAACTGTGCGACGCGACTGTGTGTGTGCCTGGAATCCCCCGGTGGCAGAGAAGCAGGCACGGACCAGCTGCAACCCACTTACAGTGTGCCCACCAGTACACCTCTCAGTTCATCGGTGAGCTTGTTGTACAGTCGTAGTGCAGCCTCCTTCCTGAGTCGAAAATGGCAACGAAACAGCTCGTCCAGCAAGTCAAAACCGTCTTTTTGCACTCTCCTACGCCGTTGCTCTTGTCACCCGCATCCCGTGGTGTGTGTTTGTGCTTAAGTGCTTAAGCCGCAGCTAGCTTTGGCAACGTCATCTCGTGTCAGTGTACATTTGTGTGTGAGGAACTGTGCGACGTGGCTGTGTGTGTGCCTGGAATCCCCCGGTGGCAGACAAGCAAACACGGACACCAGCTGCAACCAACTCACAGTGTGCCCACCAGTACACCTCCCAGTTCATCGGTGAGCTTGTTGTACATTCGTAGTGCAGCCTCCTCCCTGAGTCGAAAATGGCAACGAAACAGCTCGTCCAGCAAGTCAACACCGTCGGCAGGACCTGGCTAGTTTTCCTACTGTAGCTGCCCATGGGGGGGAAATCCGACTGTGCGGCCTGCCCGTGGCCCCCCCCCCTGCCACCAAATACGGACCGGTGCGGTTTTGGCTGCTAGGTTTTGTTTTGGTGCAACGCACAGCGGTGAGTGGAGCCGCCGGAGCCCACTCTTGGGGTTGCGAATCCCCAGGAAAGGTTCAGCAGACTTTCCGCGACATTGTGAGCGTGTCGCGCCCACGATGCCCGTTGCCTATGTGGGAGGGCAGGTCCGAGAAGGGAGACGGACTGGGCACGTGGAATCCGGCTCAAAAGCAGAACTGGTGACTAGAACGACTTGTTTGCTTTTGGCGCGGTCGCCGCGATAGACGCGGTCGGGACTTGTGTCGTTTTGCCGTTGGTGTTCGCGCCTCGGTAGACGCGGTTCCGACTTAGCTGTTTTGCCGAGCGACGAGATCGCCCGGGTAGACGCGGTCGTTCCAAAATGCGCAGAATTGAAAGTCACACGGTTCCCTCTCGGTATGAGGGCGTACCACCCAGACGCGGACGCGTTGGTTTCCGATCACGAAGAGCTCGGTGCCTCGCGGGGGCATGCGGCTGGGAGAACCAAGCTTTGGTATTGGGGAAGCTGCCTTTGGCCCGAAAACATGAAAAGTGATGGAGTAAGTAGCACGCTCGAGAGGCCAGTAAGCTCCGAAACGCGGGAAAGCCCGGCGGTTGTCTGAGTAACGTTAGTAGACCTGGCGAAATCGCAGAAAGACAACATGCTACCTTGTGGTAGCATGTGATGATAACTGCGGACATCAATTGAGACTTAACCATGAATGTGTGGGAGCATGGATTGGAGTTTCATATACTATGCCAGGGGCGATCCTCGGTGGGCACGAACGCCAAGAAGACGTGAAAGGATAACTGATGGAGGGGACCCCCTAGCGACAATATGTACCCTTTAACGCTATCAGATCGTACTCTCACAGGGAACTGAAGCTTCCCACTTTTTTCTTGTCAAGTAAGAATCTTTAATCACGTCGAAATCGCTATCCTGCATTAAAACTAATGAAGCAGTTACGACGAGTAACGGGAATTGCAGCGTCAGATTGGCTTGCCCGCAGAGCTGAGGACACGCGTCTACGTCATTCTGCACAGATGTTGGGGGCACAAGCATTTTTGTACCTCGGGACGTGAGCGATCTTGTCGTGTAGCGCGTTTGATGTCGCCGTTCCTCGCGCGTTGATCTCCGTTTCCAACGGCCGCACGTTCGCGGGCTTTGGCCTCCTGATGTCAAGCGTCCCGAGCCCTTACCTGCCTCCTGGCTGCATCTACGGCTGTCTAATGGGGGTCTACGTATTTCTTTGTGATATCAGCTGCACGTCTATAGAGGTCTTCGCAGACTTTGCGCTTTCCTTCGCAATATACGAACACCTTAAATCTTGTGTGTACGCAGGGCCTACAGTTCTGTGGCTTATGAAGCAATTCCACAAGGCGTTTGCAGTCAAGAGGCTAATTATTCCTAGCGCTTCCGGATATCACATCGAACGATGTACTAGTCTGTAGCGAAGAAAAATGTGTATCGAAGTCAAACACGCCTGCGCCACCCAGTGCATGGTGCCCTTCCTACCCACCTCGTGTCCCCCTTTCCCCGACACCCTTCTTACTCGCTTTCCCTCTCTCTTCGTAGCGTAAGCCCAGCAACAGATGCTATATCGTCACAACAGCAAAGGGTGCGTTAGAAGTTTTCTCATGGGAATCAACACGGGCTTGCGGAAAAAAGAAAGAAAAACGCTTACCAAACCTCTTCTTACCTATTGCTTGCCCGACAGCAGGGAGGAAAAACTAACGCCCGCTTTCATTTTTCATTTCTGAGAAGATTGGTTACCACTGCATGATGTGGACTGTGCGGCTGGACCGGGTTCCAGAACTCGTAAAACGACATGACTGTCTCCACCAAAGGGAAGGTCTACTCGTTCGACCCCTTCTACAACTGCCGCGATGACAGCGATGAAATCTTAGGCAGCCGATTCGGCACATGCATTTCTCACCCCGCAACGTGCATGTGGGGTGTGCTGCTGACCGAGTTGCACTCCCAAGGCGGGCCCATTAGCTGAATCGACCGCAGCATTGCCGCCTACGGCCACTGCGTCTACATGTGAAGGAGCTCCTCGGACATAAGGTCACGGATTGGCGGCTCATACCGGTTGTATACCCTCTCTATGACATGGAGCCGCCCGGAAAGGTGCGGCCAAATGCAGACACTGAGCATCTCCTCTGCTTGTGTGCTGTGTCAACGGATGAACATCTTTGATTTCTTGGACCCGGAATCGTCACACCGTGTATATTATCTTGACCTTGAGAACCTGACGTGGCATAGCGCACCGACCAGTGCAGAGGCCCTGGCTAGGCGCTGCTTTCACACGGCGTCCGCAGTCGGAACACGAATGCGTGTTTGGGGTGGCCAGGCGTTCAACATAGAGGTTGAAGGCCTCGCTGAAAGAAGTCTCTGTTAGCCTACGATAGCGCCCACTCCAAATTAGTAAAACGAGGAATAGTTTCTCTTTGCATTCGGTCGGCTCTAGAAAAACCTTGTCCACACAATATAAGTGAAAGCTTCCAGTATCAGATCGTAAGAGTTATGTAAGCAGGTTACCCATCGCAACTGGTCACCAGCGTGTCTGAAAGCCTCCTTCAAAAAATGAAGAAACCGGGCTACAAGCGTCACATTGGAAACAAACCTGTGCAGGTCATACCTTACCTGCATGGGTTTTCGCACAATTTGAAAAAAAAAAATGACTTCCAGGTACGGAGTGCAGCTGATTTTTTCAGCCCCCTGCAAACTGGCAAGTTTATGTCCGATGGTATCAGGAAAGCGGGTCAAAAAGGCCTGTACTGTCAAACATCAAACAGTGTTCACAAAATGCACTACTACTGTGGTATACGAGATCCCTTTGACGTGTGGCAGTGTGTATGTGGGGCAAACGGTACAGTGTTTCAATGAGCGTGCTCGACAGCACAATTTGACCTTAATAAGCACGACGGGAAGCAACCTAGCTATACGTTGTAGCAGGTGTAAAGATTGTTGTCCGAAATTTCACGAGACCAGGTTTCTAGCCAGGGCAAAAGAAAAAAAATAGGAAAAGAAGTAATTGAGGCTTTTTATATTCATCGTGGGAGGGAACAGCGCGAAACAAAACGACGGACAAAGTAAGAGGACACAGACGAGCGCTGTGTCCTCTGTGTCCTCAGCGCTCGTCTGTGTCCTCTTACTTTGTCCGTCGTTTTGTTTCGCGCTGTTCCCTCCCACGATGTATCAGTACAAAGTCGCCCAGTTATCCATCCTTCTTCAATGTATTTTTATATTCATCAAAGAAAAGACTACTGCGTTAGCACGCCTTCTGTTCTCCTCACCAGAAACGAACTAGCTTTTTTGGACGCTTTCGTTTAGATGCCCTTTGGAAAGTAATCTTGCTTCATTGAATCAGTGTTATTGTTGTTAAGATCTTAGCGTTGCTTCTGATCCTTATTCATAATCTTTCAAGCTGTGCTGTCATTCACACTGCCAAGTGTTATCAACCCTTTTTTTGGTAATAGCGACCTCCCTATGACTTGTTGTGCTGTTATCACTCGTCCATCACCGCATTTGTTTTAAGCATGAAATGCTTTTAGCCCCCGTTGTCGGCAGTGTGGTGACGTCACGCCGAGACAGAGAGCCATCATCCGGGCACTGAAATCCACTCATCCGGGCACTGAATTCCAGTCATCCGGGCACTGAAATCCAGTCATCCGGGCACTGAAATCCACTCATCCGGGCACTGAAATCCACTCATCCGGGCACTGAAATCCACTCATCCGGGCACTGAATTCCAGTCATCCGGGCACTGAAATCCACTCATCCGGGCACTGAATTGCAGTCATCCGGGCTCTGAAACGAGAACATCCGGGCACCGTACGAGACTCAACGAGATTTAACGAGACTCTCTAAGCCCTCCTACCCGACCGGCATGCAAGCGCCGGTTGGTCTCCAAACGAGGCAAAAAATAACTGCTGCCAGTGCCTTCTCAATGTTTATCAAGATATCAGTGGAGCTGTGGGTTTGATAATGCACGGAATTATAATTTCCGATTTCTAATAACGCGTGCAAGAACCACATAAATGCTACGTTACACTTCGTTGTCGTACGTGATCTCTTAGGGGCTTCGCGCATCGAAGCAAAGCCACGCAGGCGCGCAGGCGCCCGGGGGAGAAGCGCTGCGTTCAAAGGGCAAGGCATCGCGCCGAACGGGTGGTGGCGTTCCTCCCTTCCATTACGGTGCGGTTCGGGTGTCCACCGAGATGGCAGAGAATTACTGCGCCATTTCCTTTCCTCAAAAAACATTGCGTTCAAATGGCAAGGCATCGCGCTGAACGGGTGGTGGCGTTCCTCCCTTCCTGTACGGTGCGGTTCGGGTGTCCACCGAGATGACATTAGGCCCGTAAACATTTCATGCTTACTCTACTCTCGGTTACGGGAGAGGCAGAGATTTTTTAGTTTTCTGGCTACGTTCACGCACCCTCATGCAGCTCAGCGGCCATAAAAGAGCGCCTGGTTACCTTTTCCTGTTATTAAAGTTGGAGGTTCCGCCTGTTCCCTGTTCTATGTTTCCTTCCCGTTTCGTCTTTTTTTGGCGTACGACATTCTTTCAAAACATAGAGGTCAACGACTTTTCAACTATTACTGTTAGCCTCCATCTGTGTTGAGAGGTGTTTAGCTCACCGCGAGTAATATCCTATCAATATTTAGAACTTCGAACACGAATTTACCCACGGCGCAGTGGCGTAACACATTTTGGCTATTTCGGCTGGTTACTTGTAATGGATCTGTTGCTTTGCCTGCGGGCTTTTGGAAAGCGAACTTAATGTGGCGCGGTGTGAGCAAAGTTTACAAGAGAATAAAGCAAAGGATAACTCACGCGATCAAATGCCCTTGCCAGGCCGATTTGTGCCAGTGTAGTTGTTCGTGAGCGCCACTCCAAGAATTCAACACCTTACGCATTCGTTTTAAATTACGCAACCTGTTTGAAGAGGTCCAATCAAAGCAGGCATTGCAAGCTGTAGCCAATTTGAGAGAGCTGAAGCAAAAATCTTACAAACAAGGTGAGAAAACGTGAGAGCTTCGTAGCCATCTGCGAATCGCAGTTTTTCCTGTTCATGAGTGTCTGGTATTAAGAGATTAGGACTTCTATCAAATGAATGCAGCAAAAATCGAACATCAATACTGGCCTTAAAATTTCTAATAGGACAAGTGATAAAACAGATTCGAATGTCTTGTAAAATTTTGCTGGGAGCCTGGCAGGCCCCGGGGTTTTAGAAAGCGGCAATCGACCAAATTCACCCTCTACTTCACCCAAGTTTAAAGAACCACTTATTACCGTGCACACATTTTCAAGAAGCACCATTATCATAGACACAAAGCGCGCTATTTGAGAATCAGGCAACGGTACCATCAGGGTAATCAGATACTATTACGCCCCTGAGCGCCCTGCGTAAATAACATGAACAATGGTATGAAGATGTAGTAACTAAAAGATAACCAGCGTAAAGGTGAACGGCGAAGGAACAAGACATGCTATGACAACAAAGTTGCCAGAATGGAAAATAAAAGCTAATAAGAGTACACGCAAAGGTGTGGGAATAAAACATATTATGCCAAAGTAGATACAGGAAATCAAGAGAACAAGCAACCGGAGTGCAGGCGATTGGGAAAGAAGAAAATACGATATACGGGATGTGAAAATGGAAACAAGCATGACGAGAGGGTAGCAACAAAAAGCACGTGGATGGGCGAAAAGAAGAAACACGGTAAAGGAATAAAAACATGGCCTGAAATGGTTACAGACAAGCAAGGCGAAGACAGCGCGTGAAAAGTAGCAAAAACGTTTACAATCGGCTTGCGAGAAAAGCGATTTCTTTCGGCAGGAGCGAAATAGACGGCGTGCCGACACACTTGTCACTGGGTTTAGTACTATCAAACGCTTCTGCCACCACCCTTTCGGTATTGTGTTTAGTTAACAAAAGGTCATGTTTTCAAATAGAGGTATGCAAGGAACCTTTTCTTACCCTCACCCTTACCTTTAAATCGCTTACAACGGTGTCATAGATGGCCTCCTGGATTATTCTGTATTTGCAGCCTGTGTTCACATGCCCCTTCAGTACAACATATACCGCTCTGTCCAATGTAGAGCTGTCGGAATTGAGGGTAACTTTCTGCACAACTCTTGAAACACACTCGTGAAATTCTTATCGTGCTTCTTGGAACACTGTGGTCTATTCTTCTTTACATTAATCGTCAAACGGGCACATACTGCGAAGTTTACACAGGGGAGAGAAAACAATCTTCACCGCTTGAAAGCTCGCCACTTTTTTATGTTACGTTAGACGCGACGAATGTAGGGCATAAAATACACCGCTTCTTTCTTCGCATTCTCTTTCTGCTTGGTAGCGCAACAGAAGCGCAGCAGTTGCTGATTGTATTTTTTTTTCTTTTTTATGATCAAAAGAATTTTTCCAGGGTGTTGCTGGCCATGATTTCTTTTTCTATTCTGGTTTTACCTTTCGCCCATGCAAATGCTTTATGCCGTTACCTTTCCATCATGCTTGCTTTTATTATCACGTATCATATAATGTTTCAATCCTCCATCATCGCCTCTTTACTCCGGTTGATCGTTGTTTCCCATTCGTTCATCCACGGAGGCTATCACTTTTTATCCTCTCATCTTCTCTTTACTGTTGATGGTGATAAATTTTCACGGCGCAAGGTTATGTGTGGCTAAAGCGTGTCATGGCACAGAGTGAATTTGTCTATTCAAGATAGTGTCACGTACAGACACATTTCCCGAATATTCCACCCCAACCATCAGGGGATGGCTCGTTGGGAATGTATCTGACGTGCACGGTGCGCTAGAGCGCCATCACACCAGTGTAAATAGGCTGTCGAGAAGCTTCAAATACTGGCCAGCATGCTGTCGATTGCCTTTAATACGATCTGCTCCTGCTACAATCAGTTACACAAGCTTTGACGAATTCTATCGGCTCCGATTCAAGGCAGATACTGTGCAGGTGCTTGCAGGTTGTATTTAGAATGCATATCGCGAAAAGAGGACCATGACTAGCAGGCTATGAAATCAGTGAACATTTAATGCTGCGTCAAAGTGAGGACAGACATGCGGAAATAAGTTATAACTGGCTTCCTGAAGTCGCAAAAGAAGCAAGTTGTTTCCGGACAAGAGCTGAAATCGACGCCTACCGCCACATATCTCTATCGACCATCTGCTTTGAAAAGGATGACCAGCAGTGGCTGCGCGGCAAACTAGAATTGATCACGAGCGTCATGCCCAAGTGGAGTTAATGCGACTTGCTTGAAGAAACCACCGGGCTGGAGGTGAATCGATTTCAGTGAATAATTCTTCGTTCAGAAAATTTGTTCCCTTTATTATTTACGAAAACGAGGAGGCCCCGAGCGACGTGAATATAAACAAAACACTAGCGACTTTCTTGCTTGCGCGAAAATCGAGCACTGAAGGAAGGCGTTGTTTGCGTATAAAAGAAGTGCTTATTTCTGTGTCAAGCAGCTGCGCCGAAGTTGCGTCTCACCGTACCAGCAAGATGGCTTCGCCGCAGGCACTCCGTTTGCTTGAGATGAGGCATCTACTACCGACTACGATGGGTGAGAAGTTACAGCGTAGACCATTTCTCTAATGAAAGGTGGTAAGGGGCTTAGATCCAGCCGTGCATCAATTACTGCAAGTAAGCACAGGTTCTGCAGTGTCGGTGCCAAGTGCAACACGTGGAGATCGGTCAGCGCCCTTCGCTCCTTAGCAACCTGCCACTCATCCTGGTTGGGTGCCGGCCCAAAGCCGCCGAAGATAAACACTCTTTCACCCATCACTGAGCAGCCATGCCAGTACCTGGAAGATGGTGGAGAGCCACATGGCTTCACTTCGGTCCAACACGACGTCACGGGGTCGTACTTGTGCATATCTGCCAAGTAGGTCCGCAGCAAATCGCTGCACCCTCCGAAAATGTACAGCTCTTCGTTGAACACGAAGGCGAAATGTCCTCGCCGATACACAGGGGGAACGCCTTGAACCTCTGGGCGCACCCAAGAAGAGGTGGTCGTTTCAAAATAGTATAGGATTAGAGAACGGTCTGTTGCGCTGCCGCCGAACATATACGTCGGGGTCCCGATGGCAGACGCAATCTGGCTGGCACGCTGAAGCGGAGCCTCTCCGGTGGTGGGGACACGATGCCACACTCCGGTATCCAAGTCAAGGACCCGCATATATGGAAAAGAATCACAGTCACTGAAGACATACTTGTGGTGACCCAGAACACAAGCTGCGCTGCCAAAAAGCGATGAGGGCACCTCACCAGACACCTCCAGACGGCTGCATGTCATTGTGTTTTAGTCGAAGCGAAGTACACATGGCCACCTGTTCGGGCCGCCCCACAGATACGCACAGTGTCCGTACGCTACAACTGTGTGGCGGGAAATGTTAATCAGCCCGCCGTAGGGAAGTTGCGTCTGCACCATATCCCACAGGCGCGACGCGGGGTCGAAGATGAACACGCGGACCACGTTCCATGCCGTGTAGCTACTGTCGAACGAGTAAACCTTGCCGTTGATGCGTACAGCCTTGTGGATGACATGCTCTGGAACACCGTTTAGCCGCACCGTCCACATCCTGCTGAGGCACCTGCTTCTGTAAGAAAGAAGGCCCGGTTATTCCAGCGATGGTGGCGGTGTCGAGCGGCTTTTTTCTGAAGCAGCGATATGGCGACCGGTATTCGCGGCGTCAGGGGACGTAGTGCGTCGACGGGTGACTATTTCTGCTAGATTTTGGAACGTTTATCATTTTATGACACTCACACGAATAAATGTTCGAAAAAGAACAGGTACTGTTGCCCTCACCAAGATTAAAAGCGCTTTTCGTGCATAGCGTGCATAGCATGCAATTTCATGGATAGCGGAATAGCGGTTCCAGAGTGCGCATGCGCAGAACGCTAACGGAGAAGTAGGGTTAGCGTACGCACGGAATTTTCAGAAGTTAGGGTTGCGGCAGTTGCGGCTTTTGCGCCCTTGGCGCAAAAACATGTTGGCGTCCTTCCAAGCGAGAGCTGCCCGCTTTAGCCGGTTCGCAGTCCTTGCGATTCCGGTCGGCATGTTTACCTGCAACTACTGGCGGTTTTGCTTTTCGCTATGACTTACCTTGGTTCGACGATAAAGTTTAAGCTGCAATACCGCCTAGTTTATTAGATGCGCTCATGATTCTGCGGTACAATAGCCTTATGGGACATTAAGCTGCACTGCTACCGTCTGCAACTGCCAGAAACGTAACACAGACGTGCCGAACGATACAAAAATTGATTTTGAGCTTTCCCGCGGTGTTTTGTGTACTTAAGTTACATAACACAACAATTTATATTAAATTTAGAAAAGTTTTTTGAACATTAGACGCCATGTGATAGAAAATATTCTTGCTCGAACGGTTTGTAGTTAACATTGCCTTGACTGGATTCGCTACTTTTGTATGTTTTTATTTCACTTTATTACAATTTCTGGGTCATTTTCCTGGCGAAAATAAGGGCCAATGTAATAATTGTCTTAGAAGACTGAAATATTATTATTTGGCACGTTAGCGGTAGTGGCGACCGTTTAGAAGGTCCTGTCGCCTCTATGTAAAGGAGATCGCCTTTAACGTTTTCAGGACGCTATACTGAAGCAAGCTGCCTTTAGGGATAAGTTGCTTGCGGCACGCTAACGTAATTTCCCTTAGGTCCTCTATCACGCTAACGCTATACTAAAACTCTCTTTTGTCTCACTTCTAGACGGACACCCCAACCGCACCGCGAGGGAAGGCAGGAAGGTGGGAGTGAAAGAAGAAAGAAAGAAGGAGGTGGCGTAGTGAAAGGCTCCGGAATAATTTCGACCACCTGTGGATGTTTAACGTGAACTGACATCGCACAGCACACGGTCGCCTTTTGTGTTTCGCCTCCACCAAAACGTGGCCACAGCGATTTGGTTCGAGCTCGGGTACTCCGGCTGAGTAGCCGAACATGCTAATCATTCAGCCATCGCGGCGGGTATTTACAGCAGGCGGAAGTTCATGAAGCGACTATTTGCAACGCACATCGCGAGAGTGTGTTGCAGTTTGACACGAGGCGTGATCGGTCGCGGCGATACCATCGCGCCCTCGTGCAGTGGCCAGTGAAGCTGACCCGTTGGCTTCGCCGTGGGTTCGAAACACAGTCACGGCAGTATTAATCCAATGATCTCCTGCACAATAACGATATCTACTAGTTTGATAAATAGCCCCCCGCCGCGGTGGCTCAGTGGTTACGGCGCTCGGCTGCTGACCCGAAAGACGCGGGTTCGATCCCTGCCGCGGCGGCTGAATTTCTTGAAGGCGAAATTCTAGAGGCTCGTGTGCTGTGCGATGTCAGTGCACGTTAAAGAACCCCAGGCGGTCGAAATTTCCGGAGCCCTTCACTACGGCGTCTCTCATAACCTCAGTCGCTTTGGGACGTTAAACCCCAATAAACCAAACCAAACCATAAATAGCCCCTACAGTTTGAACTGATAAATGGAGTAGACACCTCGTTTGCAAACACCGCTCGCATCTCTCTCTCTCTTTGAACCACCAGACACAATTTCTTTAGATATTGAGAAGCAGAAAGCAGAACGCTAAAGCTACACTGCATCTGGCTGCCTTGTATCGACTAGACTGCGCTATTCTGGCGCGAGAGCGTTAAAGGCTCCGTTCCCCGCAAAATCCGCTTACCGCGTTGTCGGCATTGACGTTTCATTTATTTCATTTATTTTACCCTCAGGGCTGTCGCCTTACAGAGGGGGTGGGACAGTGAAAAAAACAATGCATAGATCAAAAAGAGCGCTATATATATGAACAATATTGAAAGATGCTAGAGACAGAGGACGAAAACATTGAGAACAAAAGTACAGAAGTAAAAAAAAAAAGGGTTACAAAAATAAAACCTTATAGAGTCTATATATGGGTAAACAACATATCACAATTGGTCTGATTCTAACACTGTGAGTAATTTGCTTTCAAAACGCTCAGTGTCGCTAACACAGGTGGCTGTGGGTGAAAGATTATTCCAGTCACATGTTTTAGGGAGGAAGGAATTAGAGCAGACCGCTGTGAGGCAGTGTGGAACAGTTACTTTTTGATTGTGGTGGATGCGAGGCGAGATGAAAGATGATGCCTTTACACAGATGGCTTTCAGGCAAGGATTATGGTAGTAAATTTTTTGGAAGAGGCAAATGCGTGAAAGCTTACGGCGAGTGGAGACTAAGGGGAGTTTAGGATTCGATTTCATTTCTGTTACACTGGCAGTGCGACGGTGGTTTCCAAAGATGAAGCGGACGCTTCGATTCTCCATGGCCTCTAGTTCTTTTGTTAATGTGATGGTGTCAGGATCCCAAATCGAACATACGTACTCTAGTTGCGGACGAATGAGCAGTATATAGTAGCATTTTGAATGAAGGTGGAGAGGATGAAAAATTTCTACGGACGTACCCTAGCATGCGGTTAGCCTTTGAAGTAATGAACCTGATATCAGCATTCCAAGAAAGCTTATAACAAACATTAATGCAAAGATACTTGTAAGACTAGACTGGATTCAGCTGAGTGTTGTTAATAAAATAATCTGGGCTTGCTTGCTGTTTTCGGCTTACGCGCATGCATTTGCATTTAGATATGTACAATTCCATTTTCCACGATTGGTGCCAGTCATAAGTTTTATTTAAGTCTGTCTGTACCTGAACAATATCATCAGTGTTATTAATTACTCTCTAAATTACGCATTCGTCAGCAAACAAGCGCAAGTTGGATGAAATCTTTAAACGTAAGTCATTTATGTATATTAGAAATAATAACGGGCCAAGGACCCACCCATGGGGCACACCTGAATGGCGAAGACGAACTGAGTACGGTTACTAAGAAAGGCACGAATCCAATGGAGTACATTAGGGTCAATGTTAACTGGCTCAGCTTTAAAAGTAAAATAGAATGACTGATTTTATCGAATGCTTTAAAAAAACCTAAGAATAAGCAATCAGTAACGAGTCCAGAGTCTAAAGAAACATGCAAGTCGTTAGTGAAAATCAATAACTGCGTTTCACACGAGAAGAATTTGCGAAAACCATGCTGTTTCGGAGTAAAGAACTGGTTTGATTCTAGGAAATTAATAAGATGGCTAAACATGATGTGCGCTTGAACTTTACATGGGACGGAAGTAAGTGAGATGGGACGGTAATTACGTGGATCTTGGGTCTCCCCTGATTTGTGCACTGGGATTACTTTGCCATTGAGCCAGTCCTTAGGAAGGGTGTGATAGTTTAAAGACTGCGAAAAGATACACTGTAGCATAATGGAATAATATTCTACGGTATTTTTCAAGAATTTAGTACTGAGGCCATCGATACCACATGAGGATGACATTTTAAGGTGCTTAATAATGCCACGAATTCCTTCTGAGGAGATGACGATGGGATCCATTGGTAAAAAGTGATATTTTGAAGCGAAGGTAGGACGGAAGTGTCGGTGGGGCTAGAGAGGGCTTTGGATAAAAGTGCTATTGAGAAACGATGTGCACAGTTGGTCAGGAACTATATCCCATTCCAGGGTAAATAGTTGTATGGTAATATTTCGTTTGCCTTTCACTGTGTTCCAGAACTGTTTCGGGTCTTTGCTTAGCATAGCTGGAAGAGTCTGATTAAAGAAAGTAAATTTGGTTGATTTTAATCGATTTGAACAAGCGACTGCAGCGGCTTTATACGCGGACCATCTGACAGCAGCGTTTTGGTAGAGACATGCCGTCGTTGTCGTTCAGCATCTTGCCGGCGTCTCTTCGCGAGACGTTCCTCTCGTTCTTCGGGCGTCTCGGCCGCCAGCCTAGCTTTTCGCGGCTCGTTTTCACGCTGTTTGCCGGCCTTGTACCATGCGACGACTTCTGTATCGAAAGACCCAATTTCACGCAGCCCGAACTGGTGCCGTGACGAGCGCAGCCGCTCTCCTTCCTTCATGGTGCGCGTATGAGGAGCCAGCGCATCGCTTCCGGCTTATATCCCAACTGCACAGCGTGACTCTGCGCATGCGCAGTGAGCTGTTTGCCATGGTAACGGTGCACGCGCAGTAGTGACCTTTGGCAGGCACCCAGAAATGCGCTTCTGCTGGCTTACTGCAGCTTTCGGGACAAAAGTGATTCGTGCCTGAAAGCAGCTTCGAATCACACATAATTTTTTTTTTACCGAATGCGTGCATTTAATTGAAGATTTGATGAGACCGAAAGTTTAGGAACAAATCAGAGTTCATTAGCAGCGCGCACTAAAGCAAATGGCGACGACCTCGGCTGTGGCAAGAAAGATACACTGCGCTGCAACCACAGGAAAATGAAGACGGCGATGCTGGCCAGGCAGCTCCCGCTTCTTAATTTTTGTGGGAAGCAAGGCTGGCTGAGGCGGGTAGTTACCTCTAGCACGAAAACTTGCAGTAGCGGCCGGCTTCACATAGTGCCATGACAGGTTTAAGAAAGAGGCTTACCTGTGTTGTAATGGGAAAGCGTTCCCCACAAGAAAAATTATCTTGTCCATTTATGTTATGTTATTGACTACATGCTCCGCATGGTGCGTTCTGCATTTCTGCAGCGCAGTCTGCCTACTGAGGTCTTATTTAATCAAAAACTCCATACGAACAGTGCAGATATGGCACAAATTAAATTCCACATTTAGCCCAATCCCGAACTCTTGTTAGCTTACGAAGGTTTTCTATGCCTGCCAAGAAAAGCCTAGTAAGTACGGATTGGGATGTTGGGTAGTTGACCTTCCGAAAAAGATCATCCTTATTATGAGGCCATTCATGAATTTCAAGCTTTTACGCCAGTAATACTCGCCAAGTCTATATAAAGCGTTAGCGTTGAGATTCCCTTTCTGCAGAAAATTCGGCCTCGGAGTTGAGCGATAAAGCAGGTGTCCCACATGTAACCTAGGTCACGTGACTCATAATAGTAATGTTTATTCTGCCACCATGCAGTACATGACGGAAGGCTGCCCATCGTAAAAGCTCTCTTCTGACAGCTTGACTACGCCATGGGCACCCGGCCTTAACACTTGGCGGCATACAGTGGTGGCTAACAACATAAGATGATACACTATAAAACATATAAAACAAATCAAACGCCAAAGAAAAAAACGAAAGCAATGCTGGTAGTTACACAGTTCTCAGTGAAGATAAAACAAAAAACAAAGCTAGAGCCAATGTCATGCGACATCATGAACACCTGCCCGCCGTGGCAGGGGGCAGTAAAATTATTGATTGGTTGCGAGAGGCCGCTCGGGGAGAGCAATCTGGACAGGAGTGGGAAACTTTCATATACACAATTGTCCTGCAAATACAAACGCCAGCGCCAGTTCCTTCTATATATCGTCTGCAGGGACGCCAACTGTAGCGTCGTATCGTCGTCATGAAAGCAGTATCTAGCAGAAAAAGCTTCATCCCCGAGCGGGATTCAAACCACTGCCCGCGAAAAAGAGCAGCTTCGTATCACGGTTCCTCAGACAATTCGGCTACAGCCGCAGTCTTATAACGCCGTACGTGTGCGCGCAGAAATCATTCAATGTTAAACATCAGTTCACCTTCAGTCGCCAGGTGCGCTGCAGCAGGTGAAACCGAAACTAACCGGAGTTTCTCACCCCTCACCAAGGTCTTACAAGCCCCATCGGTTGCTGTGTTTGAAACAGCCACCTGTCGGAGCAGTGCTGCATCTCCGCGATCTGTGAATGTAAAGGAGAGAATTACCATGTCTGGTACGTGGTACGCAGGGGACCCCACACGGCTGAAGGCACCCATTACGCTAACGCGTCGTACTCTTAAAGCCGGTGCTTAAGTGTGCCCTCAGGTTCTACCTACCGTCTTATCTTCCGAACTTCCACATTGGCGCGGCCGCTTCAACCTTCTCAACCCTCTCTTTGAATGCTGCAGTACCAGTTGACTCTTTTTTTACCTCTGATAAATACATATCACATTGATTGGGCCGGTGTGGAACAGGCTGTTCTAACTTGTCCATGTCCAAGAAAAATAGAATAACTATCTAGTTAATTTCGGCTATCCCGATAAGCTTGCTGCCTACTTCTGTGAGAACAGTTTTAAGCTGGGCTCCTTTTTCTTGTACAAACAAGGAAATTATTTCGCCCCTCGTAGCTTATAACATGAGATATTTCCGCACTTCCAATTTTTTGCACTTCCCATCTGAAGCGTTAAAAGCTGACTTAGTCATGGCAATTCCGTAGCTAAGATAAGATCAATAATCACACAATGATAGTGGCAGGATTTGAAAGACTATTCTCCATAGGCACCTCGTTACAAAGTAAAAACACATCGGAATATTAAATAGAAGCAATGTATCCACAAACACAGCAACTCAGGAAGAAGAGCGATTAGAAAGGTGCATCACCAGCAAGCACAGGAATGATGATGTGCGCGGAATTTAAAAAAAAAAAGCTCACTCTCAAATCGTGCCAACCTGCAAGACTTGGGCGCCATGATTAAACGCGTTGCCGCCCGTATCACCACCACCGTTGAGTTAATGTCATATATGTACACATTCTTACATACTGCACACTAAAGAAGCGCAGTGTCATGTGTTGCCATTGTTAACACTGCGCGCTAACAGCGCGGCTCATTTCCATCGATAGGACACCACATGCAAAGAGTCCTGATATCGCGCGGCTACCGGGTGACGACAAAACAGAACATCACTCCTGTCTTCTGGATGCATGCAAAGGCTCCCTGTTGTTCCCTCCCGGGAGGTCACACTGCTACACGCCGAATGAAGCGCCGCAGGGTAGTACGGGATAAGCTCCAGCCGCCTGTATGCCTACAGCCCCTCGCGACGCTTACAGACACTGAAGTTAGCCAACGCACCGCCAAATGTGGCTCTGTCCAAGGCACTCTATCACGCTGACGTGCAACTCGCACCCGGCGATTAAGATTGTCCTGATTTTATGGTGTTGATCTCGTTTCTAATCAGTTCTGGTAATTCGCCGATATCCAGACCTGCATCGATGACAGCAAGCATACACAAGTTCTGCAGCGTCGCTGCTAAGTGCAACACGTGCAGGTCCGTCAGCTCCTCTTCCGCCTCAGAGATGTCCTCGAGATGGTCTTCCTCCTCAAGGCTGGGTGGAGGCCCGAAGCCACCGAAGACCAACACCCTCTCTCCAAGCACACAGCAGCCGGGCGAGTGCTTCGCAGACGGGCCTGATCCAACTGGCGTCACATTACTCCAGCACGACTTTTCAACGTCATACTTGTGCATATCTGCAAAGTAGGTGTTCAGCATTTCGTTGTAGCCACCGATGATATACAGCTGTCTCTCGTACACGAAGGCACCGTGAAACTCGCACCCCTCCGGGGCCACGCCTTGCACTTGTGGGCGCACCCACGTCGCAGTGGTCGTTTCCAGATAATATAAGCAATTGTCATAAAGGTCGTCGGGTCGTGAGAATTCTGCGTAGCCACCCCAAATGTACATGTGAGTTCCAATGGCTGTCGCCGTGTGGCCGTAGCGCCCGAGGGGGGCCTCTCCGCTCGTCGGGACACGATGCCACTCTAGGGTCTCCAGGTCCAGAAAACGTACGAAGTTAGATGAATCTCTGTGAAATCCACCAAAAATGTACATCCGATGACCAAGCACGCACGCCGAGTGGTTAACATCAGCACCCGGTACTTCGCCCCTCACCTCTGGACGGCCCCATGTCAAGGTTTGGGTATCGAAGTGGTAGAGGCCGGTAACCTCTGGGCTGATGTGCTGTACGCCCCACAGGTAGGCGCAGTGGCCGTAGGCTACAATGCTGCGGCCCACGATGGTAATCGCATGGACTTCGGGAAGTGACCGAGTCTGTATCCTATCCCACCGGTACGAGACGGGGTCGAAGGTGTACACGCCGAGGATGTAGGCCGAGATTTCATCACTGACCGGGTAGCAGATGTCGAAACATTCGAACGAGTAAACCTTCCCTTTGATGGTGACCGACGTTTCGTTGAGCAGTTCTGGAATGCGGTTGAGCCGGGCCGTCCACGTCGTTCGATGGGAACCAGTTCTTGCGAAAAGGATATCGGGCCGCTTTGTTCCTTTCCAGTCAACGGCCACGCGCTGAAATCAAACCTGGTGGTGGGCGTTACTTGCTTTTCTTCGTCCTTTGTTTCACACTGCGAGCTGCTGGTGCGCCGCCTGCCGGAATCACTGCGTGCTCGGTTAGGTTCATAGCTGCACGCAAAGATGAGAGGAGGAAGACGCGATAGAAGGCTGTCGCCCGAAATGGTACGAGGCGGGGGAAGGGGGGGGGGGATACGCGCTGCACAGTGGGCGGCGCATGCGCATGTGAGCTCGAGACTTTTCGTCTTTCCGTTTAACTTTATGCAGAAAGGCAAACCAGGGCAAAACACTGGACGAAGGAAGAAAATGACACACAACGCGTTGACTAGCAGCTCAAATTTAATCCGCCAGGAGCGAAATATCTTTGTTTAGAATGTTGCACCAACGTGCCCGAGCTTCTGCTTTTACCTTGGTTGAGGCACCGTTCGGTGTGGGGACGTCACACACCAGAAGTAATTGGCTGTTAGTCTAATAAACACTTTGTCTTATTTCTTCGCATGCCACAGATATTGCGGGCCATGTACACGCTGAGGGCCTGTAGGAGGACGGAAATTTTCGACCGGAGGCGGAGAGTCCCTGAAGATCTAGCTCGACGTGCGTAACTGGCCAGAAGAAAATTCGAACATCGAAGCTGGGCTTTGAGTGTATATCCTTCGTGTATATTGAGTGTCTATCCTAATGATTTCGTATTTACTAAATGATTGATCGCTGCTCGGAGCCTATCACATCTGTCCCCAAGAAGTCAGGTGAGCGCTCAGCTCGAGCCTCGAAGTGTACTTGTCGTCTGCTTGCGGCCTTTGCAGAAACTCTAGGAGCAAGTGTCTGCGCAGATGACACGCCTTCTGCAAAAACGCCGCCTTTGGAAAACGGCACCAGCGAATGCCGTCCACGAGAAAAGGAAACAGCCGGGGAAACTGAGCACTACTCTTTCAGTTTTCTGTCAAGAACAACTAGAAGCCCTAAGCAACCAGGCAGCGGAGAAACGCGTGAGAAATCTGTGTCGGTACCAATTGCAGCGGGGTGGAAGCTGGAATGATGTAGTCGCGTTTGTCGCTAAACGTCGGTGTTTTGTTTGTGTATACTACACATGGAAAAATTATTTGTGAAAAGTAATTAAATTACACTACTAATTACTATCCTAAAATCGCGCGAATGCAAGTAATTGCTATTTCCAAAAAATAACGGAAATACATTAAATACTTCTGATAAATAATTAATTACTTAAAGATTACTTATGAAGCTTAATGTAACGTCTGAAAGTTGGGCTAGTCGGATTGAACTCTACATCATAGCGCTGAAGAATGAAAACAAGGCAGAAGAGGCCAATACAGGCGCTATCTTTCAACTGAAGGTTTGCTCACGCGAAAAAGGAAATATATACGAACAGGAATAAAGGAAAAAAAATCAAAGGCAATCTCACTCAAGACTAGCTCTCTTGTAGTGCGATATGATGTGAAATGTGCGCTGCCTCATCCAGGCGAGCTGCAGTGCGGACACAAAACTGGGTCTGCAAAAAGCTTTGCTAACTTGTAATTTTTCGAACGGATTTCAGCATTTAAACAATCAAATGTGCGTAGTTATGTGTAAATCACGGGCTGGTACCAACTTTGTTGCGCACAATATTAACATTTATTGACCGCATCTTCTGGGCTTATCAGCGTAGCGGTCCCAGTCGTAGGAACGAGGCGTAAAATTGCTGTGACGGCGGCCGCGACCATACAGCTCCAAACGGTGGCGCCTTACAAGGCACCTGGTGCGGTACCGTGCCGAAAGCCCGGCATCTATATCCGCGGGGCTCCCCACTTGGCTCCGGGGGCGGCCGGACTTCGGCGATTGTTGTAGGAGGGGAGGCCGTTCGCGGACAGCCACTGTGCGATGAAGATCAGCCGCGACACGACGATGTAGCACGTGGCGGCGATCACCGCCAGGACGGCGAAGATGAGGCATGCCCGCGGCATGCTCACCGCGTCCCGCCGTACAGAAGGGAATACGTCGTCCGGGATGGAAGGCCGCGGCGATCGGCGGGGATCATCTCCACTGCGCGGCGGGTCTCGTCCAAGCTCCGTTTCGTCCGCGGACTCCTCCAGCACCCAGTCATTCGCGGCCTCGGGGATGTTCCGGCCTTCCGCCGAAGGACTCCTGTCTTTCGCCGTAGGCGATGCCGTTCGCACCGGGGTCCCCATTGATAGCAGACGGCACATGTGCGTCTTTCCAAGACCACCGCGGGCTTGTTCTCTCGGCGTACCTGGCGCGGATTGCGCACGGCATGAGCTGGCGCCATCCTAATTATCATCCACTTTCTCCGTCCAATAAAAGCCGCGTTCGTTCTCTCGCAAACTGTGGAAATTACCAGAACAGGCTTCCTGGCGGGAAGTCTTCGTTTTCGCACTGTTGCTTACTAAGCCAGTGTACTAGAACGCAAATTATAAAAGGAAGAACACCTTTCGGACGGTAGTTGCATAGTGACCTGATATTCGGCGTCGAAGACGACGACGAAGACGAGATGGGTACAGCGAGTAGAAGCGAGAGACGGAAAGTAATTTTATGAACGAAGAGCAGAAACGAGAAACACATCACAGCGCATCTGGGGTACAAACAAACAAACAAACAAACAAACAAACAAACAAACAAACAAACAAACAAACAAACAAACATAAGAGTAGTGACGGAAGGAAAAAATAAATAAGCGTAAGATGCCTCTGTGGGCTTTTACTAAACGGAATTAGAATTTTACTTGTACTGGAGAGAGAGAAAATTTTATTAAAGTGGACTTTGACTTCGAAGGTAAAACATCTATTTCGAAAGTCTCAGCGCTGGCTATAATCTCCCACGCGCGGCGGGCCAGCAGAAGTTGCTGGCTGGGCAGGGGGAGGGGCAGCCAGTGGTTCCACGAGGCTCATTGGATGGGTGGTTGGGGGATGCTCACCACACATTCCCAGACCATGACGCAGGGGGTCTGAAAGCCCGCGCATAAGCTACAAGTTGGAGTTGTGTCCGCGAAGAGGCTGGCTCGTCGATTCTGTCGGGAAAATGTCTGTCTGTAGCTGCAGAAATAAGACAGCTCCCTTTCTCGAGAGTGAACGCTGAGAGGAAAGGGGGGGGGGGGGGGGGGGTCCTCATGGCACCCAGGTGAGTTGTTCTCGTAAAACAAATGTGCGCTCAAAACCTCTTCCGCGCCATGGACGGAAAGGCGTGGTACAGTGGGGTCGCACGCTCGTATTTCAAACCAAATTTTTTTCGTCATCTGAGGAATGTTTTCAATAACCTAATTCTACCAAAAGCCTTTTCGATGCCACGGGTCGCTTGACAATCTTTCTGCGCACGAACACAATTGTTCAGCGCCCCACTAAGATCAAGTTGAGAATTTCTAAAGCGGACCATGCACAAAGGTTGTCGCCTGCTCATGCCGATCCTCCATTTTAGGAGAACTTACCTTCACATTCGTTGTGACCTCCGCTGCGTCAGAGAAGTCCTCAGATACTACAACTCTGAGAGCTGCGTGATCGTCGTCCTCCCAACCTTTCGACTTACTCAGATTGAGTAGCGATCAACGTCTGCAGGACCATCGTAGTCGAAGCCGATGAATCGCCTTTTGTCTTCCAGTACAGCGACCGTTTTGAGGCTTTTATCGTTTGCTCGCGAAAGTGAGAATTCACTTGTTAGCTACCTACAGGAGACCTATATCAGGTGCTCGCTATTCTACCTGTCAGTTTCCCCTTACCCTTGCCCGAGTTCTGTACTTCTGAGTGGCGCAACAGATGAATAATATGTTCCGACGGGCCCAATCGCAAGGGTTTCTGAACACGAATTCGGCATCCACCATCATGAAATGAAAAAAAAAGTCATACTCGAGAAAATTCTACAAACTATCATAGTCCTCTGACCATTGGCACGCATATTTAAGTTAGGAAAGTTGTATAACACGAATGCAAGCGTACTTGGGTTTTAAGACAAGACTCCAAAACCAGGTCCCTGAAACTAAAAGTCTTCATTCACACCCTGTAGATTTAGTTTTGATATTCACAGAATTTTTGATGTCGGAGATGTATTTCGCAACTGAAAGCACAGGCATTCTCCTTGTGGCTAGCAAGGATTTTACTCACCATCATGTTTGCTACCATTATGGATCAACTTCAAATGCGACGGGGCACTGATTGGATTATCTCCTCTGATAACACCAAGAAATTCATTAAATACGTGAGTGGTGTTCTCAGTATGTTTCTCGTTTGAAACTTGCCGTTCTCTTGACCAAAATTTTAATATTGATTTATTGGCAACGGTAGGTTTCAAAAAAGAAACACTTTGAAGAACACCACTCACATATATAATGAATTTCTTGGTGCTATCGGAGTGGGAACGATTAGCTAACGCAATCAGTGTCCCGTCGAATTTGACAGTTGCTTCATAGTAGTAGCAAACATTCGAAAACATAAGAAAAACTGCGTACATGAGATTAACTTTCGGCAGAACCGAAATAGGCGGCGTGCTGACTCACTTGTCGCAAGTTTTATTACCGTGAAACGCTTGTGTGACTACTGTTTGGGAAGATGGGAAGAAAAGGTCATGTTTTCAAATACAGGTTTGCAAGAAACATTTTCTTACCCTCACCTTTGCCTCTAAATCTCTCGCAATGGTGTGCTAAATGGCCTCCTGGATTATTCTGCATTTGCAGCCTGTTTTCACATGCCCCTTCATTAAAACATATACCAGTCTGTCCAATCTAGAACCTGTCGCAAGTGAGGGCAACTTTCTGCGCAACTCCTGAAACACACTCGCGAACTTATTATCGTGCTCCTTCGTACACGGCGGCCTATTATTTACATTAATCACCAAACGAGCACATACTGCGATGTTTACACAGCGTAGAGAAAACAATCCTGACCCCTCGACGTTACATGAAACGCGATGAATGTAGGGCATGACCTCAACCGCTTCTTTCTTCTCAGTCTCCTTCCGCTCGGTAGTGGAACAGAAGCGCTGCAGTTGCTGATTTTATTATTTTTATCTTTTTTACGAGCAAAAGGGTTTTTCCGGGGCGTTTCTGGCAGTGTTATAATCCTTAATTCTGTTTTTTTCCTTTCATCCATACACGCGCTTTTTCTTGTTACCTTCCTGTCATGCTTGCTTTTATTTTCACCTATCATCTAATGTTTCAATCCTCCATCATGGCCTCTTTACTCCGGTGGGTCGTTGTTTCCCATTCGTTCAACCACTGTGGCTACCACGTTTTATCCTCTCATCTTCGAGTTTACTCTTGATGGTGATGAATTTTCACGGCGCAAGGTAAAGCGTGGTTAAAGCGCGTCATGGCACAAAGCGACTTTGTCTATTCAAGATGGTGCCACGTACAGACACATTTCCCGAACCATCCACCCAAACCATCGTGGGATGGCTCGTCGAGAATGTATCTGGCGTGTACGGCGCGCTGGAGCGCCGTCACACCAGTGTAAATAGGGTGTCGAGAAGCTTGAAATACTGGCCAGCATGCTGTCGGTTGCCTTTAATACGATCTGCTCCTGCTACAATCAGTTACACAAGCTTTGACGAATTCTATCGGCTCAGATTAAACAAAGATACCTATCGGGTGCTTGCAGGTTGTATTTAGAATGTATATCGGGAAAAGAAGACCATGGCTAGCAGGCTATAAAATCAGCGAACATTTAATGCAGCGTCAAAGTGAGAACAGACATCCGGAAATAAGTTATAACTGGCTTCCTTAAGTGATCGCAAAAGACGTAAGTTGTTTCCGGACAAAAACTAAATCGACGCCCACCGCCACATATCTCTATCTACCATCTGCTTTCAAAAGGATGACCAGCAGTGGCTACGCGGCTGACTAGAATTCATCACGAGCTTTATGCCGAAGTGGCGTTAATGCGACTTGCTTGAAGAAACCAACCGGCTGGAGGTGAATCGATTTCAGTGAATAATTCTTCGTTCAGAAAAATTGTTCGCTTTATTATTTACGAAAACGTGGCGGCCCAGAGCGACATGAATATAAACAAAACACTAGCGAATTTCTTGCTTGCGCGAAAATACAGCACTGAAGGAAGGCATTGTTTGCGTATAAAAGAAGAGTTTATTACTGCGTCAAGTAGCGGCGCAGAAGTTGCATCATCACCATACCAGCAAGATGGCTTCGCCGAAGACACTCAGTTTGCTTGAGATGCCGCATCTACCATCGACTACGATGGGTGAGAAGAGATAGCGTAGACCATTTCTCTAATGAAAGGTGGTAAGGGGCGTAGATCCAGCCGTGCATCAATTACCGCAAGTAAGCACAGGTTCTGCAGTGTCGGTGCCAAGTGCAACACGTGGAGATCGGTCAGCGCCCTTTGCTCCTCAGCAACCTGCCCCTCATCCTCGTTGGGTGCGAGCCCAAAGCCGCCGAAGATAAACACTCTTTCACCCATCACTGAGCAGCCATGCCAGTACCTGGGAGACGGTGGTGAGCCCCATGGCCTCACTTCGGTCCAATGCGACGTCACGGGGTCGTACTTGTGCATATCTGCTAAGAAGGTCTTCAGCACATCGCTGTACCCTCCGAAAATGTACAGCTCTTCGTTGAACACGAAGGCTGAATGTCCTCGCCGATACACAGGGGGAACGCCTTGAACCTCTGGGCGCATCCAAGAAGAGGTGGTCGTTTCAAAATAGTATAGGATGAGGGAAGGGTCTTCTGGGCTGCCGCCAAAAACATACATGCGGGTCCTGATGGCAGACGCAGTGTGGGAGGCAAGTAGAACCGGAGCCTGTCCGCTGGTGGGGACGCGATGCCACACTAGGGTATCCAAGTCAAGGACCCGCATATACGGCGAAGTATCCCAGTCACTTAAGACATACTCGCGGTGACCCACAACACAAGCTCCGTGGCCGTACATCGATGAGGGCACCTCACCGGACACTTCCAGACGGCTGCATGTCATCGTGTTTGAGTCGAAGCGATAAAGAACACTTGGCCAGCTGTGCGGGCCGCAAAACAGATACGCGCAGTGGCCGTACGCTACAACTGTGCGGTGGGAAATGTCAGTCGGCCTGACGTCGGGAAGTTGCGCCTCCACCACATCCCACCGGTGCGTTGCAGGGTCGAAGATGGAAACGTTGATCAAGTTCCATTCCGTGTAGCTATTGTCGAACGAGTAAACCTTGCCGTTCATGCGTACAGCCTTGTGGGTGACTTGCTCTGGAACACCGTTTAGCCGCACCGTCCACATCCTGCAGAGACACCTCCTTCTATAAGAAACAAGGCCCGGTTATTCCAGCGATGCTGGCGGCATCATGCGGCTTTTTTCTGAAGCAGCGATATCGTAACGTGGCCTCCGCGATCGAAGCGCGCTTTTGCGCCGGCCATCCCATTCGCACGGAGAGAGCGTAATTTGAGAGAGCGGTGTGACCGCTCCTCTCGCCGCACGGTGGCGCGCTTACCCCATGCGCGCTTTCCCTGAGGCGGTCGTGCGTAGACCGCGAAAACGCAGCTGTCGCAGGCCTGTGTGCGATGCGCGCTAGAAAATTACCGCACAGGAGCGTCGGCAAAGAACAAGGTAGCTTGCTGGTATAATATCTTCCTAAATTCGGAAGCAGACTTAGGACCGAGATGAAGCAGATCGTCATAAGAGCGTGTTTTATTTGTGCAGTTGTATATGGCACCAAACATGAATTACTTTACATTTGAGCACAGCGGTCAATTTTAATTTTGCTATCCCTGTAAACGTTAGTTTAGAGCCTTAAATTATATATAGAGATTATAGTTCTTTCGGTTTTCCTGTGTAGCAATGGTATTTGATTTGAACTTAAATGCATCCAATAAACGTTTGCTTTCGGCGTTTGTAGGTATCACTCAATTCCTTTTTCCCTGTCGAATGTTGGGCAGGGCCGTGCACAACAGCCTGCAATGCATAAGGTTTTTTGGCGCATATAGCCTGAACCGAGGAGCATTTACATTTTTTTCTCGCGCGCTGCAAGCAAAAAGGAGGAAAAATAAAATTATTTGAAAATACATAGGATACGCAATGCTTTATTTATGCAGATTAAACCAGATCTATAATGTTTCTCGCATAGTGTTCATTCTAAACACGGAGCACTTTCCCGGGGAGCGGCTTGCTGGCGAGCTTTTTTTCGCGGTATATGCTGCCCTGTATGTGACAGTAGCTCCTACGTCAGATAAGAGTGGCCTCACGAAATTATCGAACACCACAGATACTGTGCTTGCGGCGTGGTCCTCCCTTGCTTTGCAAACAAAAAGGGAGCACTGCTGGATTCTCGAAAGTAATAGCTGCAGCCAGCTGCTGCCGCACGTTGCTTATTTTTATATGCTGCGGGGCAATATCAATAGCCTTCTTAGTGGCCACCAGAACACTGATGAACTCTGATTTTGGGTAGGTTAATCCCTCCCCCTTGACTGTAGGCTAATGAGCCAGCAACGGACTAGACCCATCCGACTGGTGGAGGGCAGGCCAGGAGCTGCACCTTCTACGTTCTTCAAGAGCTCTCGCCACGAACCCTGCTATGTAAGCAATGCTGGCATTTGTAATGCCTGATGGTGGTCGCTGCAGTGAAATAGAAAATGTCCATATAAGCATCCCGACCATGATCCCGACCTAGACATTCTGCAATGTATTGCAAAATTTTCAAATCATGGCATTGTTGCCACTCAGTTATTATAGCCTTAACATAAAGCAAAGTGGTCGCTTTTTGATTGCACTTCATGGGTGGAGTCGGTGTACGAGTGGGCACTCACGAGGCATCGCCTTCAAGGATGTGAAGAAAAAACTCAGCGCGATGGCATGCAATTTAGACGACATGTCGCAAGGTGAAAGCATGTGTTGCCCCCATCAACTCTTAAATTACCACAAAAGCTGCATGCAGAAGACATTCGCAACTGTTTAACAATGTACCTCAGCTTCTTTGTCACTTCAGGCACGAGTCAGAAAAAAACTGCCTGCGTATTCCTAGTCATTCAGCGTCGAAGCGCGCCAACAAAGCTGGTGCAGCGGCTGAAAGCGCAGGCAGTGCCGGCCGGGCGAGCGCCGCTCGATGCTTAGGCTAAGACCGCCACCTCGGGGCGTTTTAGGGAACTAGCAGCATTACACTCTTCTGCTGGGCGAGGCGCCGAATGGGACGGCCGGAGCAACGGCGCGCCGCCGGAGCAGATCGCGGCGGCCACGATCGTAATCGGTCTTCGCGGCGTGAGCGGACTTAGTGCGTTGAAGGGTGACTATTTCCGTTAGATTTTGGAATATGTTGGTCACTTTATGACACTCACACAAATGAGTGCTCGAAAAAGGACATCTACTCTTGCTGTTACCAAGATTAAAAGCGCTTAGCCGTTACAAAGTGCGCATAAGCGGTCAGGAGGGCTCTTCTACCATTACGGGTTTGTTTTAGAGCGAATTACTATCTTGACGCCGCGAGATATGTGGTCAACGCTTTCCAATCGAGAATTTTTTTTAGTTGATCGGTCATGAAAGTCGCATTGATAGGGATTGAATATCTGGCGGCCTTAAAAAGAAACGTGAAACATATATTCCGTAAGTCCTGCGGTTCTCTTTTCTTTCGTTTCGCGCATGTTTTGTTGCCGCCTTATCGTCTACCAGGTGATTGGTATAGGTGTCATGTAGCTCTGGTCTATTCACATCGCGAGCAACAATCACTTTGTTGAACCCCCTCCCCCGTGATCATGAGAATGTGGCGTGAATCGTTGGCATTTCACATATTTATTTCCTGTTTTGGCAAGAAATGCCTAAGGGGGCTGAGATCCTGCAGCTGTTTCTGGTGAAATAGAAACTTGAGATTTGGTCACTGTGCCTTGTACATACACCTCTAAATACGTGGTTTTGAGGAAAGGAAGTGGCGCAGTAACTGTCTAGCATATCTGGGTGGAAGCCCCAAACGCAACCTGAGGGAGCGGAGGAGGGCGGGAGTGAAAGAAGATGGTTGGTTTATGGTTGGTTTATGGGGTTTAACGTCCCAAAGCGACTGAGGCTATGAGAGACGCCGTAGTGAAGGGCTCCGGAAATTTCGACCACCTGGGGTTCTTTAACGTGTACTGATATCGCACAGTACACGGGCCTCTAGAATTTCTCCTCCAAAGAAATTCCAGCCGCCGCGGCCGGGATCGAACCCGCGTCTTTTGGGTCAGCAGCCGAGCACCATAGCCACTGAGCCACCGCGGCGGCAGTGAAAGAAGAGAGAAGGAAGAGCCGTAGTGGAGGATTCCGGATTAATTTCGACCACCCGAGGATCTTTGACGTGCATTTACATCGCACAGCACACGGGCTCCTTTTGTGTTTTCCCTTCATCGAAGTGCAGGCCGCCGCGGCTCGGTTCGAACCCATTATCTCCTGCAGAGTAGCCGAGCACGCTAACCTCTGAGCCACCGCGGCGGGTATCTACCGGTTATGGGAAACGTGTTACGAGCGGAGCGCCGCGGGTGGCAGTTGTTTAAGAGGCGATTTGCAAGGCATAGCGCAAAAGTGTGTTGCAGTTTAACACGAGACGTGATCGGTCGCCTCGATAGAATCGCGCCCTCGTGCACTGGCCAGCGAAGCTGACCTGTTTGCTCCGCCGCGGGTTTGAAACGCCCTCGTGGCAATATTAATCTGTTGAACCCATGCGCAGTAACGGTGTCCGATAAATTACGTTGGTTTTACCCTTCCGGTATTGTGTGAATTGACAATGGAATAGACGCCTCATTTGAAAACACCGCTCGCCTCTCTTTTTTTGAAGTACCGGGCATAAATTCTTTAGTTATTGAGCAGCGGAAAAAAGAACGTTAACACTGTATCTGACGGCCTGCTGTCGGCTTGATGTGGGCGTTTTAACGCGACAGCGTTAAAGGCCCTGGTGTCCTCGTCGGCGTTGTGAGCGAGAAATTGTGGGCATGGCTCTGGCAGGCGGTTCCCAGAGAGCAACCTAGGAGGCGGATGGGCCACCTAGGTCACGTGTCCTTGTTGCGTCATCACAAGCTACCCATCGGATAGTGAGAAAACTACATAAATAAATGATTGGTACTTCGGGAAGAGCAACCTGGACCCCACAAGGCACATTGCTTAACCACTGCACCAGTGCCACAGGAGGGGCATGAGGACTCCCAGGGATCTGTCAGCGTAAAATAGTGAATGGCCTTCTGCATATACGGGAATTAACCCATCATGCTATCTCGTCGTACGCTTAAGGCTAAGCTTAAGTGTCCCCACCAATTTTGTTTTTTTTACGCGACAGCATTAAAGTCCCGTTCGTCCAGCAACCCAGCGTCAGCATCGTTGACACTGGAAAATCCTGATTGGTCGAGAAGGTAGTAGAGTAGGAAAGCTATTTTGCTGATATTAAAAAGAAACTGTGGTCAGTCGAAATGGAAACCGCCACTGAGGAACGTGCGGTAAGTGGGATATATAGAGGCCTTGTACGAGTACCACCCACCCCACAGCAGGCAAATCACATTAGAGGACCACACAGCTAATGAGGGTCAGCAATTATTGTCACTAAATAATGTCGACGGTGATGTGCAATAAAGCAGTTTATGATTTCAATCAAGCGTATCGACGTCTGCAAAACGGTGCGCCAGGGGACGCGCTAGCGACCGTACGGACACTTTAACGCTATCACTTCGTACTCTCGCAGGGAACTGAAGCTTCCCACTTTTTTCTTGTCAAGTAAGAATCTTTAATCACGTCCAAATCGCCATCCTGCATTAAAACTAACGAAGCATTTACCATCAGTAACGGGAATTGCAGCGTCAAATTGGTTTGCCCGCAGCGCTGACGACTCGCGTCTACGTCATTCTGCCCAGATATAGAGGCCCCAGCATTTTTGTACCTCGGGATGTGAGTGACCTTGTCGTGTAGCGCGTTTGATGTCGCCTTTACTAGCGCGTTGATATCCGTTTCCAACGGCCGCATCTTCGCGATGTTTGGCCTCCTGATGTCTAGCGTCCCAAGCCATTACCTGCCTCCTGGCTGCATCTAAGGCTGTCTAATGGGGATGGTCGCAATTTTTTGTGATATCAGCTGCACGTCTATATAGGTCTTCGCAGACCTTGCGCTTTCCTTCGCAATCTTACGAACACCTTAAATCTTGTGTGTACGCAGGGCCTACAGTTCCGCGGCTTGTGAAGCAATTCCACAAGGCGTTTGCAGTCAAGAGGCTAAATATTCCTAGCGCTTCATGATATCACATCGAACGATGCACTAGTATGTGGCGAAGAAAAATGTGTCTCGGTGTCACAACCGCCCGCGCCACCCAGTGCATGGTGCCCTTCCTGCCCTCCTCGTGTCCCCCTTTCCCCGCAACCCTTCTTACTCGCTATCCCTCTGTATTCTTCGCGTAAGCCCTGGAACAGATGCTATATCGTCATAACAGCAAAGGGTGCGTTAGAAGCTTTCTCACTGAAATCAACACAGGCTTGCGAAAAAAAAAAGAAAAACGCTTACCAAACCTCTTCTTACCCATTGCTTGCCCGACAGCAGGGAGGAAAATCTAACACCCGCTTTCATTTCTGAGAAGATTGGTTACCACTGCACGATGTGGACTGTGCGGCTGCACCGGGTTCCCGAACTCGTAAACCGACATGGCTGTCTCTACCAAAGGGAAGGTCTACTCGTTCAACCCCTTCTACAACTGCCGCGATGACAGCGATGAAATCTTAGGCAGCCCATTCGGCGTATGCATTTTACACACCGCAACCTGCATGTGGGGTGTGCTGCTGACCGAGTTGCACTCCCAAGGCAGGCCCATTAGCTGCATCGACCGCAGCATTGCCGCCTACGGCCACTGCGTCTACATGTGAAGGAGCTCCTCGGACCTAAGGTCACGGATTGGTGGCTTATACCGGTTGTATACCCTCGCTATGACATGGAGCCGCCCGGAAATCTGCGGCCAAATGCAGACACTGAACATCTCCTCTGCTTGTGTGCTGTGTCAACGGATGAACATCTTTGATTTCTCGGACCAGGAATGCTCACACCGTGTATATTATCTTAACCTTGAGAACCTGACATGGCATAGCGCTCCGACCAGTGCAGAGGCCCCGGCTAGCCGCTGCTTCCACAAAGCGTCCGCAGTCGGAACACGAATGTATGTTTGGGCTGCCCAGGCGTTCAACATAGAGGTTGAACGCCTCGCTCAAAGAAGGCTCTGTTAGCCTACGATAGCGCCCACTCCAAATTACTAAAACGAGGAATAGTTTCTCTTTGCATTAGGTCGGGCCTAGAAAAATCTTGTCCACACAGGATAAGTGAAAGCTTCCAGTATCAGATCGGAAGAGCTACAGTCTAGCATGCTGTCGACTGCCTTCAATATGATCACCACCCGATACGACCTGTTACATAAGCTTTGAGGAATTCTAGCGGCTCAGGTTGACGACATAGATACCGATTGGATGCTTCCGGATTGAAATTAGTATATATATAGGAAAAAAGAGAACCATAACTAGCAGGCTATAAAATCAGTGAACCTTTAGAGCAGCGTCAAAGTGAAAGCAGACATGCGGAAATAAGTGGTAACTGTTTGGCTTTCTAAAGTCGTCGCAAAAGAAGCAAGTTGTTTCCGGAAAAGTGCTGAAATCGACGCCGACCCCCACATATCTCTATCTAAGATATGCTTTGAAAAGGATCACCAGCAGTGGCTACGCGAGAACCTAGTATTTATCACGAGCTTCAAGCCGAAATGGCGTTAATGGGTCTTCCTCTAAGAAACCACCGGGCTGGAAGTGAATCGATTTTAGTGAATAACTCTTCGTTCAGAAAATTTGTTCGCTTTATTATTTACGAAAACGTGGAGGCCCAGAGCGAGATGAATATAAACAAAACACTAGCGACTTTCTTGCTTGCGCGAAAATAGAGCACTGGAGGAAGGATTTCTTTGCGTATAAAAGAAGTGCTTATTTTTGTGTCAAGCAGTTGCGCCGAAGTTGCATCATCACCGTACCACCCAGCCGGCGTCGCCGAAGGCACTCAGTTTGCTTGAGATGAGGCATCTGCTATCGACTACGATGGCTGAGAAGTTATAGCGTGGACCATTTCTCTAATGAAAGGGGGTAAGGGGCGTAGATCCAGCCGTGCATCAATCACTGCAAGTAAGCACAGGTTCTGCAGTGTCGGTGCCAAGTGCAACACGTGAACATCGGTCAGCGCCCTTCGCTCTTCAGCAATCTGCCCCTCATCCTGGTTGGGTGCCGGCCCAAAGCCACCGAAGATAAACACTCTTTCACCCATCACTGAGCAGCCATGCAAGAGCCTGGGAGATGGTGGTGAGCCACATGCCTTCACTACGGTCCAACACAACGTCGCGGGGTCGTACTTGTGCATATCTGCCAAGTATGTCTGGAGCAAATCGCTGTACCCTCCGAAAATGTACAGCTCTTCGTTGAACACGAAGGCTGAATATCCTCACCGATACAAAGGGGGAACGCCTTGTACCTGTGGGCGCACCCAGGAAGAGGTGGTCGTTTCAAAATAGTATAGGATGAGGGAAGGGTCTCCTAGGCTGCTGCCGAACACATACATGCGGGTCCCAATGGCAGACGCAGTGTGGAAGGCACGTCGAACCGGAGCCTCTCCGCTGGTGGGGACACGGTGCCACTCCAGGGTATCAAAGTCGAGGACCCGCTTATATGGCGAAGGATCCCAGTCACTTAAGATATACGTGCGGTGACCCACAACACAAGCTGTGCTGCCGTAAATCGATGACGGCACCTCACCGGACACCGCCACAGGGCTGCATGTCATGGTGCTTGTGTCGAAGCGGTAAAGGACACTCGGGACTGGCCAGCTGGACGGGCCGCCCCACAGATACGCGCAGCAGCCGTACGCTACAACTGTCTGGAACGAAATGTAAAACAGCCCGCCGTAGGCAAGTTGCGTCTGCACCATATCCCACCGGTGCGATGCGGGGTCGAAGATGAAGACGTGGAGCAAGTTCCATGCCGCGTGGTAACTGTCGAACGAGTAGACCTTGCCGTTGATGCGTACAGCCCTGCGGGTGGCACGCTCTGGAACACCGTTTAGCCGCACTGTCCACATCCTGCAGAGACACCTGCTTCTGTACTAAACAAAGTCCGGTCATTCCAGCGATGGTGGCGGAGTCATGCGGCTTTTTTCTGAAGCAGCGATATGGGGACCTGTATTCACGGCGGGAGCGGGCATAGTGCGTCGACGGGTAGACTATTTCCGTTAGATTTTCGAATACTTGTGTCATTTTATGACACTCACACGAATGAATGTTCGAAAAAAAACATGTACTGCTGCTGTCACCAAGATTAAAAGCGCAAAAAGCCGTTATAAAGTGCGCGTAAGTGGTCGAGAGGCTGTTCTGTCATTACGGGTTTGTTTGAAAGCGAATAACCTTCTTGACGCCGCGAGATATGTGGTTAACGATTTCCAATAGAGAATTTCGTTTAGTTGATTGGTCATCCCAGTCGCATTGATAGGGACTGAATATCTGGCGGCCCTGGAATGAAACGTCAAATATATATTGCTTAAATCCTGCGGAACTTTCTTCTTTCGTTTCGCACGTGTTTGGTTGTCGCCTTATCGTCTAGAAGGTGTATAGTATCGCTGTCATGCATTCACATCGTGAGCAACAACCCCTCTATTGAACCCGCGTCTTTCGGGTCAGCAGCCCGGAAGGCGCGGCCGGGATCGAACCCGCGTCTTTCGGGCTGCTGACCCGAAATACGCGGGTTCGATCCTGGCCCGCGGAGGCCGAATTTCGATGGAGGCGAAATTGTGGAGGCCCGTGTACAGTGCGATGTCAATGCACGTTAAAGACCCCAGGTGGTCGAAATTTATGGAGCCCTTCACTACGGCGTCCCTCATAGTCTGTGTTGCTTTGGGACGTTAAACCCCAATAAACCAACAAACCACCAACCTGGCCACTATGATGAAAATGTGGTGTGGATGGTCGGGATTTCACCTTTGCATTTCATCTTCTAGCAAGAATTGCCTAAAGTGGATCAATTCCTACAGCTGTTGCTGATTTACTGGAAACATGTGATTTTAGTCACTGTGCCTTCCATATATACCTATAAATAAGTTGCTTTGCAGGAAAGGAAATTTTCTTCTAGGTGGACACCCCAACTGCGCCGTTAGGGAAGGGAGGAAAGTGGGAGTGAAAGATTTGGATTGGGGGGGTTAAACGCTCCAAAGCGGCTCAGGCTATGAGGGACGCCGGAGAGTAGGGCTCCAGAAATTACGACCACCTGGCGTTCTTTAAAGTGCACTGACCTCGCACATTACACGGGCCACTATATTAGCATCGTATAACTGCTTAGGCTTCTGTGTGTTTTCTAACCTTTCTTCGGATCTTCACATTAGCTGTATGACGAGTAATGCTAACTCTTCTCTAGGTTACTTGGAACAAAATTTCTTGTCTCTATATTCCTTTACCTACAACGTTACAAATCACTAGTTCCTTCTAAACCTGAGAATGCGGCCTCAGCACGGCACCCTGGTCTTGATTTTCCAGTAAGCTACGAGCATAATAAGAATTGGTCTGCTCGTTACATTCTCAACTGCTGCCATCGTACCACCAGTACCCCTAATATGATAACTAATTTGTACCTTCCGCTATTGTAGTTACGTAATCAAATTCTGCGGGTATGTTTTCTCCGTAAAAAATACTGCCAGAAAAAACTTTACGATATTTTGATTCAGCGGCCCATTAACACATCGCGCCACTTTTATCACTGTGAAAAAGTTTCACGTTTTTCATGATACACGAATGCTTTTTATCGCTCATTCCTGCCTCATTCCATTCAGGACTAGAACCACAATCATGACGCGCTAGTTTCAATAGCATATATTAATTCGTTTACAAGTGCTCTAAAAGATGATTATAGTGTTACGAATATGCAATATTTCCACTTTATATATTATTTTTTATTGAAACGACTGTATTTACGTCTGCGTTTTCTTTTTACTCTGATGTACTGCCTTGCGATGAAGCCTCAGGTCCGCGAAGCATACGTGTAAAATGCTATCAGGACTTCGCGCATGACTAGTATCAGCGGCGGATAACATGCTCTCTACATTTCTGACATCCGCCATTTAATTGGATGTTGGCAGAAGCGGCCCAGTGATGAACATGCTGGACCCGAGAGCAGGCCGATTACTGCGGCACGTGTGCAAGGCACTTGCAGCTGCGATATTAAGTGTGGCGCGCGTGTTTGGTGCGCGTTAATTGTTCGTGCGCGTTGTTCGTGCGCGTTGTTCGTGCGCGGGTTTTTGTGCGCGGTTTTTTGTGCGCGGGTTTCAACCCGGCGTGCTTTCTCCGCGTATGGACCCACTAGAACTTTCTTGGACACTTTTTATTTTTGGACACTTACGTTCCTTGTGAGTGTGTGTGCATAGGGCGACATCAGTTGACGCAATGTATCTTTGTTTTTGTAGAGGGACAAATGTCCCTTTTTGATCGAGAGTCCAAATAAACTTCTCTTATGTGTGCCATTACCTCACCCTCCCTACCCAGAATAAAGCAAGCTCATTTCATTCTGGTTAGGGAGCGCGAGGTAATGGCACACGTGCCTTGAATAGATGAACGCTGTTTCTTTGTTTCCTCTAGTTTTACGCTTGTGAGTGGCAACAGTGTATCTGGGTTTGACAAGACGCCTTTGCGCATGTTTGTGTAAATGTATAAATTGGCTGCCTACGTGTGAATAAAATTCAGTTGTAAGTTCAGCGCCGTCAGTCTGTTTCACCTTTTCCTAGGTCCGTGTTCTTAAGCGCTGGTTTTTTTCGATGGATCACCACCAACTGGCCCAATCCTCAGTTCTTCTGCAAACAGGACCAGGGACAACGGGCAAGCTGTTTTAGGGGAGCACCGTATGCGGACTGTTTGTGGGAGAGGGCGATTCTCAATAAAACACGAAGAACAGTTTTTGTGGCAAAGGCGCATCCCAGTCGGAAGACTTTAGCCACGATTGACGTTGTTTACAAGAGAATAAAGAAACGGATAACACACGCGATCAAATGCCTTTGCCAGGTCGATTTGCGCCTGTGTTCGTGAACGCAACTGCGATACTTCAACGCCGTACGCACTGCATGTAAATTAAGCCACATGTCTGGAGAGGTTCATACATAGTAGGCATTGAAAGCTGTAGAAAATTTGAGAGAGCTCAATCGAAAATCTTATAAACAAGGTGAGAAAATTCAGGGGCACTTTGGCTCTCCAAAGTGCTTCAAGGAGATAGCTTTCCCTGGCGCACTGTTTGGCGTTGACCGCAAGACTATTTGCGGTGTACTAGTTCTTTATTTGACTACACACTTTGATTACACATTTCAACTACAGACTTTGCCTGCTTCTCTAGCACGACTCTCTCTGCTTCGATGAGTTCGGTTGTATCCATGGCTCAGTTCGCAGTAATGAGGTATGTAATGTGGTCAGCCACGGACGCCTTACGCCCGCTTTTGGAGCCGACGACAACTATTTTATTAGTTGTCGCGCGCTTCAAAAGGTGGCGTCAGGCATCCGTGGGTGACCTCATTACTTCGAATCCGCGCACTCTGACGTCATAACCATTTCGGCCAAACGAAACGCGTGACACCTCTGCTAGCAACCTTCTGTTGCCAACGATGAGTCATTAAAGGCTTTCGCCTTAAAACGTGAGAGCTTCGTAGCCATCAGCCTATTGCAGTTCTTCCATTTCGTCAGTGTCCGGTGTCAAGAGAATATGACTTCTGTCAAATGAATGTCGCAAAAATCGAACATCAATGCTCGTCTAAAGAAATTCACATTTTATTCACGAATATCACATTTTATACTCTCACCTTCGCGTGTACTGTTGACTACGATGAATTTTTACGGCGCGAGGTTATCTGCGGCTGCTGAGCGCCCCCCAGTAGCACAAACGGGGCTCGGAATTGCGGGCCCTCGTGGGTCCCACACGGGCAGCCCATGGGGGCCCGATGTGGGATATGTGCGGGATTTGCAACTCGCCATCGCGCGGGACCCACAGGGGCAGCCCAGTGGGCTTGCTACATAGGACCAGGAGGGGACCCCTATGGTCTGCATGCATAAAAACGATAAAGGGGGCTTTCCTCGTGCCTTTGTGGGACCCATAGGGGCAGTAATGGGCTTCTCAGAGCGGACCTCCAGGGGGGCTTAGGCGGCAGTGCAGCGGGGACCCACACGGGCTAGCCCAAGTCCGGCCCACATGGGCTAACCCATGCTCGGCCCACATGGGCAAGCCCAAGTTCGGCCCACAGGCAAACGCACACAGACCAAGAAAGAGACAGGACACAACACCAGCGCTGAATTCAACGCTGGTGTGTGTGTCCTCTCTCTTTCTTGGTCTTGGTGTATTCGCGCTGTTGAACCACCATTATGAATATACACTAATTAGCCCAATCTGGACTTCTTCCACAGGCAAAACAGTCCACTTTTCCTTCTCAACCGGTTTTCCTTTGGGACGATCGCTCCCCCGCCCAATTTCTTCTCCGTGTTAGAGCCACCTCGGTGCGCGCTATCTTTTGCCCATCGAACCAGAAACACGAGCTCTGATGCATTCCGGGAAAGGTCTATTGGACAGTCGCAGGTATTAAGCGACAGCGTAAGGAGCTCGTTCAGGAGAAATCCCTGCTCCGCCCGTCGGAAAAAAAACGAAATTCTTGTAAATAGAAAAAGAAAATAGCCCCACTGCACCAGGTGGGCAAGTAACACGTATGCCACGAAGGTTTTTTGCTCTGGTTGTTCTGTATTCCCGTAGCCCACGAAGGGTATTTGCTTCAGGCGTGTTTGAGGGACACCCATTGAACGCGTGGTCGGGTGTATGGATTAGTGGCCTATGTTTGGCATGTGTTCTGGTCTGACAGTAATGAAAAAAAAAACAAATATTGGTGTGGTGTATGGGGGCTTAACGTCCCAAAGCGACTCAGGCTATTAGGGACGATGTAGTGAAGGGCTTCGGAAATTTCGACCACCTGGGGTTCTTTAACGTGGAAAGACATCGCACAGTACACGGGTTTCTAGAATTTCACTTTCATCAAAATTCGGCCGGGATCGAACCCGCTTCTTTCGGGTCAGCAGCCGAGCGCCGTAACCACTGAGCCACCGCGAAGCCAGACAAATATTAATATGCTAATTACGCGTCAGAAATTGGAGGGTGTTATGGTGCTTCAGTGTACGGGAACAAATGGTGTGTATGTGTAGAAGTGGCGTAGTATGCCGTGCTATTTAAGCTAGATAGGGATTCATGATGTATGTGTAGAAGTGGCGTAGTATCCCGTGCTCTGTAAGCTAGATAAGGATTGATGATAGGTAATCGATAATTGGGATTGTAATCGACGATCGTTATCGGTAAAGTGATTGTGGATTGGTAATCGCTAAGAAATAAAATGAAAAAAAGAGGAAAAGGAGCTACCGAGAATCTCACGCAGCGGAAGTTGTACGTCACATTAATTAAAAAGAGATAATGCGTGCAAAAGAAGACAGGACGAAAGAGAAGGCACGGACAAGCCAGGCGTCTCTTGACGCCTGGCTTCTCATGACGCCTGGCCCTGAGCATTAATGCTCAGTATCGTGAATGCACCTCACGCCTTTCGTGTTTGAATCAATATTGTGTTGCAAATGTGTGTCGTAACAGTGTTGGTGTGTAAACAGGTTGCTCGGACGATTTCAATGCTTGCTTGGTGATCCTCCTTTATTTACGGCACATTCCGCAGCATCGATGCGACGCGTGATATTTGTTCAGGGCCTTGAGCCGCTGCCCCTCAGGACGCTCGTCGCTGATTGCGCTCGCATGTATGCACCATATGCCTGTGCAAAGAAAGAATACAGACCACAAAACTAATTTTAGTCTTGTTACCATGAAGGGCAAGAAATTTCGGTATGTAACTGACAGAAAATTTTTCGGTATTTTGTCTCTCTACGCTGTGCAATCTACAACTCGCTGGTTCAAAAAAGACACTGAACAACTAGAAAGTTTCTTTTGACGCCGAGCATATAACCGAGACGGCGGCAGTACTCAGACAACAGAGTGATTTCAAATGCGTACTTACGTCCTAGCAGCACGACGTCGCCGTTATAAAATCCGCCTTCACCGCTGTGGCCTCCACGGCTCAAATGCCAGCAAATGTTACTGTTCACCACTCACGTCTTTCGGAGCGAAGTTATTCAACACTGAGACAAGAACGATAGGGTTCCACCATACTTGCACTGGACGTGCCCATGGAAGGCGATGTCATCTTCGATCGTGGATTGATCAAGCAACACGAGGAAAGGCACAAAAAACTGTATAACACAAATTCAACGAGGAGTAGCGAGTGCCAGCGTGTTTTCGCGGCTACCTTCATCCCTTGACACTCAACCCAACCACAGGAGAGAAGAAAAACCTGTTCCAAACAAACGCAGGAAAGGCGGGGGAGCACTTCTGCATACCAGACACAGTGAGCCCCCTCTCCACTGCATAGAAGCGGTGCGGGGAGTGTGGTCGGGAGGGCGGCTTAAAATGTTCGGTAGCGGGCTTTAGAGTGAGTGCCTCCGCGCCATTTCGGGGAAGGGGGCTGGGAGGGACAGGACAGACACAAAGGAGTCCTTGGGGAAGGAACAAAGGCAGACAGAAAAACCAGGGTCGAGCAGGTTTTTTTGTTTTTTTTTTGAGAGCGGACCCAGGAAAGGCAGGGAAGGCGGTGGTGAGAGGAAAGAAGAAAACTTGAAAAAAAAAGTGTGCGCAAAGACAGGTAACTCGTGCGACGTTTCTACAGGAGTTTGTTTTTATTTTGTTCTCTCTAGCACTGTACCTTTTCGCTAGCCCGAATTTTCGCCCTTTAGGGAACATCCCAAGCTGCCGGCTCCGTTGAGTTAACCTTTTCTTGTTCGTCGATAGAAATGTTCTGGGCCATTTGTGATTAGCATCTCTTCCTGATAGGGTGAAGGGTGGGGCCGCTCGCCATGGCGCTTGGCCAAGTTGCGTTATCAATGTGCGATCACTTGACGAAGAAGACGCGCAAAGAATGCCTGCACAAAAACCAAGAATTTTGTGTCTTGATCGATGCGTCGCTACAGACTGCTGCTAGCGGGCATTAAGAAAGCTGCTGCAATGAACGCGACCGAAACAAACCTTTTGCAGCTTCTGGCGCAGTCGCCGGAGGCTCGCTATGTTCACCAACCAGTCACGAATTCTATGCGCCACATGTTGCATGGAGACGACGAAAGCACTTGCAGTGCTGGCGTAATTGAAGTACATTGAAACAAGCAAGAAACCTTATCCTGGCAGCTTTCTCCGCGGCGACCGTAGCACACCAGAAAAAAAATACAATGCGATAAACGCAAAAGAAGCACCAACAAATCTCAGAAGCGGGTTTTTTTGTTATTACGACGTTCAAAGAGCAGCTCTTCGTCAGAGTGAAACGTGCAAGGTCTTGCTATTTGGGCACGCTTAACCTTTTTACCTCTGATGTAGGATATGCAGGCAGACTAAATGCGAGAATGCCAACTCTTCCCGTGTAACACTAGTGTACGTGGGACTGTCGATAGGTTTTGCCCGGCAACTCGCTAATGGCGCATGATGTTTCTGCACTGTGAAGCCCAGAGTAATCTGCGCAGGATTTACGAAGGCTGCTGCCGGATATATACTAGCCGTTTGCCCGCACACACTGTATGTTTTGCTACTGCGCAGCTCACGCTTAGGCCTTTTCTACGATACAGGCGGGGAAGATGTTGTAATCGCAATTGTGCCCATGCATAGCCCATATATTTTCTATGCAGGGCCAATTTAGGCTACAGGCGGGAATAGTGGTGTTAGCCCAAACACAGCCCAATTGGCTTCGTTAGGGCACTGCACGGGCAGCCCGTGTTGGGTGTGCCCGCACTTCACCGTCATGTAGCCCCATCTTTTATGCACACGAACTGCACGCAGCCCATGTTTACCCCTTTCACACCCGATTTAGAATACAGGTGGTGAAGACGTCGAATGGCAAATGTGCCCATGCCCAGCCCACGCGGGACCTTCGCCGGTGTTGCTGAGACAGCCCAAACTGCATGCCTTAAACGCTTCGCCACTGTGAAGCCCATAGTTTAACCCCTGTATTTCCTACGCGGGACCCATGTTGACTGAAGGCGGGAATGCTAGCTCTTTTCCCACACAAAAACACTGCGGCTCCCTCACGGCGGTGTACGTGCAGCCCCTTTTAGGGTTGCCCGCGCTTCACCATAATAGAGCCCACATCCTAGCCCGCGTGTATCTGTGGTGGGACCTAGGTGGGCTGTCCAGTCTGTTTAAGCCCATGCCTAGCCGACGAGGGTCCCATTCAGGCACGAAGTGGGCAGCCCCAGCGTTTTGTGCCAGCACTGCACCCACGGGGGAACCATGTGGGTTTATTGCGGGCAGCCACCAGCCCTCATTGCCCATGTCGGACCCACAGGGGCCCGCCACCTTGTGCTACTGAGGCCATGGCACAAAATTGCTTTGTCTATTCAAGTTGGTGTCCCGAGACATTTCCCGAACATTTCAACCCAGCCGTCGTTGGATGGCTCGTCAAGAGTGTATGTGACGCGCGCGGTGCGCCGGAGCGCTCTCACACCCATATAAATAAGCTGTCGAAAAACTTCAAATATTGGCCAGCATGTAGTCGATTATCTTCAATACGATCTCCACCTGATACGATCAGTTACCCAAGTCTAGACGAATTCTATCGGCTCATGTTCAAGACATAGACACCGGTCGGGTGCTTCCAGATTGAAATTAAAATGTATATCGGGAAAAGTAAACCATAACTAGCAGGCTTTAAAATCAGTGAACATTTAAAGCAGCGTCAAACTGAAGGCAGACATGCAGAAATAAATGATAAATGTCCGGCTTTGCTAAAGTAATCACAAAAGACGCAAGTTGTTTCCGAAGGAGATTCAAAATCGACGCCTACCGCCACATTCAGCATCTCAATCTGCGTACTGCTTTGAAAAGGATGACCACCAGGGGCTACGCGGCAACCTAGACTTCATCGCGAGCTTCAGGCCGAAGTAACTTTGATGCGATTGCCTTGAAGAAACCACCAGGCTGGAATGGAATCAATTTCAGAGAATAGTTCTTTCGGAAAATTTGTTCTTGGTAATCTGAAAAAAAGTTCCGCCTGAGAGTGGCATGAAATAAACAAAACACTAGCGAATTTGTTGCTTGCGCGATAATCAAGCACTGAAGGAAGGCATTGATTGCGTATAAAAAAAGAGTTTATTGCTGTGTCAATTAGCGGCGCCGAAGTTGCATGATCGCCGCATCCCCAAGCTTGCTACGCCGAAGGCACTTCATTTGGTTGACATGCAGCATCAACCATCGCCTACGATGGGTGAGAAGTGATAGCGTAGACCATTTCTCTAATGAAGGGTGGTAAGTGGCGTAGATCCAGCCGTTCATCAATTACTGCAAGCAAGCACAGGTTCTTCAGTGTCGGTGCCAAGTGCACCAGTGGAGATCGGTCAGCGATCTTCGCTCCTCAACTACCTGCTCCTCATCCTGGTTGGGTGCCGGCCCAAAGCCACCGAAGGTAAACGCTCTTTCACCCATCACTGAGCAGCCATGCCAGGACCTGGGAGTTGGTGGTGAGCACATGGCTTCACTTCGGTCCAACGCGATGTCACGGGGTCGTACTTGTGCACATCTGCTAAGTAGGTCTCCAGCACATCGCTGCACCCTCCGAAAATGTACAGGTCTTCGTTGAACACGAAAGCTGAATGTCCTCGCCGGTACACAGGGGGAACGGATGGATGGATGGACGGACGGACGGACGGACGGAAAATAAATGAAATTGAATTGAATTGAATTGAATTGAATGGATGGATGGATGGATGGATGGATGGATGGATGGATGGATGGATGGATGGATGGACGGATGGACGGATGGACGGATGGACGGACGGACGGACGGACGGACGGACGGATGGGCGGACGGATGGATGGATGGATGGGTGGGTGGGTGGGTGGGTGGGTGGGTGGATGGATGGATGGATGGGTGGGTGGGTGGGTGGGTGGGTGGGTGGGTGGGTGGGTGGGTGGATGGATGGATGGATGGATGGATAGGAGCGCCGCCTTTGAAAAGGGGTGGTGGCAATTGCCACCATGCTCAGCTTTTCTTTCTTTATAATTTTTTATTGTTTACTGTGTTGGCAATTCTCATTAAGAATCGCCTTCATCTTTACCGACAGTTTCCTACAATTATAACCTTATGCCACATCTCTGCTTTTCAGCCACCAATCCGACGATCGCTTTTTGCTAACTTCCACTGCAGATTTATTCACATGACCATTGTTATCTTTAAACACTAGGGCCTCAGGAAGAGTGACTGCGCCTGCATCGACATCCGGATGGATACCATCACATTTGATTATGAGGTGTTCAATGGTTTCCACAGATCTACCACACACTGCACATGTGTCATCTTCTTCGTTAAATTTCTTTTTGTAGCTGCGCGTTCTAAGACACCCTGACCTAGCTTCAAAAGGTAGGGCACTGCCTCTTGAGTTATAGAAAAATTCGTTCCTGATCTGCCTTTTCCAGTATTGATATAGTTCTACACTATGTTTCTTTTCCATCGAATTCATCCTATTTTTAACTTCCGCGTTTTTAACCTGTCGTTTAATGCTCTTTCTTTCTCCGTCCTCATGACCGGCATACTTGCTGTTTAGTTTTCTAGTTCTTTTTCGCCACTGTGAGTCAACTCTCTTTCTGTATAAATATTTAAATACCTTAGCTGCCCACCTGTTATCGTCCAATTTCCGCAGGCGTTCTTCATATAGTAGTTTACTCATAGCTTCCCGTGCTTCGAAATATGCGCAGCCCATATCCCCTTGTACTGCCTCGTTTGTGGTTTTGCCGTGGGCACCTAGTGCTAATCTTCCAACAGCTCTCTGATTTAGGTCTAATCTCGACTTAACTTCTGCCCTTAAGCACAGAACCGCATTGCCGAAAGTAAGTCCCGGCACCATTATTCCTTTCCAAATACCTCTTAGTACTTGATATTTGTTTTACCCCCATAATGCCCTATGTTTCATTATCCCGTCCTCTCTTCGTTGTCTTGTCCTAAGAGCCTGTTCGTGGTTTTCCGTGTATATCTGCCCTTCGTTTAGCCATATCCCGAGGTATTTGCATTCGGCCACTTTGGGTATTTCGTGGCTTTGAATTGTAAGCACCAGGTCAGTTGTATCGTTAAAAATCATCACACCTGATTTAGTTGCGCTAAAACTGAATCCTAGAGCGTCTCCTTCGTCTCCACCGCAATTAACCGAAGTTTGTAAATCTGCCTGGCTATCTCCTAACGGTACAATATCGTCCGCATACGTTAAACCCGGGAGTCGCTGCTCAACTACATTTGCGCCTAATATGTACGAATGATTATAACCTAGATTACTTTCTTCTAGCCTTCTTTCCATATTGATCACGTAAAGCATGAACAGCAGCGATGATAGAGAACAACCTTGCCTTACTCCTTTGTGCACCCCCACGGTTGTGGTACTTTTTTTTCCTTCCCATGTAATTTCATCTTCATTATCTCGGTAGATTTCCTGTAGACAATCACTTACCTCATGACCGATACCTAAATCTTTCAATATGCTGCACAGGAGTTCTATGTTCACGTTATCGTATGCACCGCTTATGTCCAGAAAGGCTAAAAACAGAGGTTTGTTTTTCGCCTTAGGTATTTCTATGCATTGGGTAAGCACGAACAGGCTATCACCTAAACGCCTACCCCTTCTGAACCCATTCTGAAGATCTCCGAGTATCCGATTACCTTCTACCCATGCCTGCATTTTTAATTTCACCGCCTGCATTGCCAGCCTGTACATAACAAACGTTATCGTAATCGGACGGTAGGATTTGATGTTCATCTGATCTCCTTTCCCTTTATAAATCAAATTCATTTTACTTTGTCTGCAGCTGTGCGGAATTTGCTGATTTGTTATGACTGTTTCCAATGCTTTTATCAGCGCTTCCTTGCTTCTTGGGCCAAATTCATTAATCAGCTTAATTGGAATTTCGTCTATACCTGCGGATGTGGTTTTAGGAATATTCGCTTCCGCCTTTTCCCAGTAAAGACAAGTCAGTTCTAAGCTGTTCTCTATTGTGCTGTCCTGTGTTGCCGCCTCACTTGGGGAGATTGCTCCATTGTCGTTGCTAAAAGACACAGCTATAAATGACGTAATGTAGTTCACAGCATCGTCTCCCTCTAAACATTTTCCCTCAACATCTATAATCTGTTCCTGCGTTCTTTTATTTGTTTTTCCCAACCAGCTTTATGGTTCTAGAATATTCTTGGCCCCCCTTTATTTGCCTCGCGAACTTCAGCGAGCCATTTATCAAAGGACTGCTTCATTTTAGCCTGGACTAGGACTTGAACTTGCTGTTTCTTTTATCGATAAGATTCCCATTTTTCGACTATTTCCTCTTCAGATAACTGCGCCTTCTTTGCTTCTCTGTGTTCTCCTTGAAGCCACCCGTCGTTGTTCGATGGCCTCCTTAATTTCCATATTCCACCAGGTTCGTGGCTTCCTCTTTCCTCTCCAGCGGCTTACTCCTTTCACTTGTTTCATTTTTGTAGCGATGAGCAGTTCTAACTGATTATAATCCCACTTTTCCATGGGGCGTTGCTCGATTACTTCTTCTATTTCGGCTGATATTAGCGCTATTTGTTCATCGTTTATTTTTGCGTTGTCTTTTTGACTTCGCTGCATTTCTTTTTCGACTAGGGCTCCCAACTGTAGACTAATACGTTTATGATCACTTCCTAGGCTGTACTTCCCCTCTTCGTCTATTTCCATTATTGCGAACTTGCTATAGATGCCCTGCGACATTAGACAGTAGTCAGCAAGGAACGCCTTGTACCTGTGGGCGCACCCAGGAAGCGGTGGTGGTTTCAAAATAGTATAGGAAGAGGGAACGGTCTCCTGGGCTGCCGCCGAACCCATACATGCGGGTCCCGATGGCAGACGCAAAGTCGCAGGTATGTAGAACCGGAACCTCTCCGCTGGTGGGGACACGATGCCACTCTAGGGTACCCAAGTCAAGGACCCGCATATAGGGCGAAGGATCCCATTCACTGAAGATATACTTGCGGTGACCCACAACACAACCTGTGCTGCCGTACATCGATAAGGGCACCTCACCGGACACCGCCAGACGGCTGCATGTGATAGTGTTTGGGTCGAAGCGATAAATAACACTTGGAGAAGGACAGCCGGGCGGTCCGCCCCACAGATACGCGCTTTTGTATTGTGTTTAGTTCTGAACAAAAGGTCATGTTTTAAAATGCATGTTTACAAGGAACCTTTTCTTACCCTGACCCTTACATTTTAGTCGCTTAGAAAGGTGGGCTAAGTGGCCTCTTGGATTATTTCCTATTTGCAGCCTGTGTTCACATGCCCCTTCATTAAAACATGTACCACTCTGTCCAATCTAGAAGCTGTCGGAAGTGAGGGGAACTTTCTGCGCAACTCTTGAAACACACTTGCGAACTTCTTATCGTGCTTCTTGGTACACTGCGGGCTATTGTTCTTTACACTAATCACAAACGGGCACATACTACTAAGTTTACACAGCCTAGAGAAAATAATCTTGACCGCTTGAATGCTTGCCACTTTTTTGATGTTACGTGAAACGCGATCAATGCAGCGCATAAGCTCCACCGCTTCTTTCTTGACGGTCTCTTTCTGCTCGGTAGCGGAACGGAAGGGCTACAGTTGCCGATTGTATTTTTTTTTCTTTTATATGATCAGAAGAATTTTTCCAAGGCGATTCTGGCCATGTCTTTTCATTCTGTTTTTTTTTTCTTTTCGCCCATACACCCGCTTTACGTTGTTACATTCCCATCATGCTTGCTTCCATTTTCACATGTCATATAGTGTTTTAGTCCTGCATCGCCTCCTTTACTCCGGTTGATCGTCGTTTCTAATTCGGCCATCCACGTAGGCTATCACGATTTATTCTCGCACCTTCGCCGTTAACGTTCATTGCGATGAATTTTTATCGCGTTAGGTCATCTGTGGCTAAATAGCTCCATGGCACAAAGTTGCTTTTTCTATCCAAGTTGGTGCCACAGACACATCATCCGAACATTTCACACCAGCCATCGTGGGATGGCTTGTCGAGAATGTATCTGGCGTGCGCAGTCCACTGGAGCGCTCTCGCATCACTATAAATAAGCTCTAAGGAAGCTTCAGATACAGTCCAGCAAGCTGTCGACTGCCTTCAATATGATCAGCAACAAATACGACCAGTTACACAAACTTTGACGCATTCTATCAGCTCAGGTTGAAGACAGATACCGATCGGATGCTTCCAGATTGAAATTAGAATTTATATTGGAAAAAGAGAACCATAACTAGCAGGCTATAATACCAGTGAACCTTTAAAGCAGCGTCAAAGTGAAAGCAGACATGCGGAAATAAGTGATAACTGTTTGGTTTCTGAAGTCATCGCAAAAGATGAAAGTTGTTTCCGGACAAGAGCTGGAATCGACGCCTACCGACACATATCTCTATCCAACATTTGCTTTGAAAAGCATGACCAGCAGTGGCTACGCGGCTAACTAGAATTTAACACGGGCTTCATACCGAAGAGGTGTTAATGCGACTTGGTTGAAAAAACCACCGGGCTGGAGGTGAATCGATTTCAGTGAATAACTCTTAATTCAGAAAATTTGTTCCCTTTATTATTACGAAAACGTGGAGGCCCAGAGCGACATGAATATAAACAAAACACTAGCGACTTTCTTGCTTGAGCGAAAATAGAGCACTGAAGGAAGGCGTTCTTTGCGTCTAAAAGAAGTGCTTATTTCTGTGTCAAGGAGCGTCGCCGAAGTTGCATCATGACGGTACCAGCAACATGGCTTCGCCGAAGGCACTCAATTTGCTTGAGATGAGGCATCTACCACCGACTACGATGGGTGAGAAGTGATAACGTAGACCATTTCTCTAATGAAAGGTCGTAAGGGGCGTAGATCCAGCCGTGCATCAATTACTGCAAGTAAGCACAGGTTGTAGTGTCGGTGCCAAGTGCAACACGTGGAGGTCCGTCAGCGAACCTCGCTCCTCAGCAACCTGCCCCTCATCCTCGTTGGGTGCCGGCCCAAAGCCACCGAAGATAAACACTCTTTCACCCATCACTGAGCAGCCATGCCAGGACCTGGGAGATGGTCGTGAGCCATAGGGCTTCACTTCGGTCCAACGCGATGTCACGGGGTCGTACTTGTGCATATCTGCTAAGAAGGTTATCACCACATCCCTGTACCCTCCGAAAATGTACAGCTGTTCGTTGAACACGAAGGCTGAATGTCCTCGCCGATTCACAGGGGGAACGCCTTGAACCTCTGGGCACACCCAAGAAGAGGTGGTCGTTTCAATATAGTATAGGTTGAGGGAACGGTCTGTTGGGCTGCCGTCGAACACATACATGCGGGTCCCGATGGCAGACGCAGTATGGCCGGGATGTAGAACCGGAGCCTCTCCGCTGGTCGGGACACGATGCCACCGTAGGGTATCCAAGTCAAGGACCCGCATATATGGCGAAGGATCCCAGTACCTTAAGATATACTTGTGGTTACCCACAACACAAGCTGTGCTGCCGTGAATCGATGACGTCACCTCACCGGACACCGCCAGACGGCTGCATGTCATCGTGTTTGGGTCGAATCGATAAAGAACACTTGGAAATGGCCAGCTGTGCGGGCCGCCCCACAGATACGCGCAGTGGCCGTACGCTACAACTGTGGGGAGGGAAACTGTAATCGGCCCGGCGTCAGGAAGTTGCGTCTGCACCACATCCCACCGGTGCGACGCGGGGTCGAAGATGAACACGTGGACCAAGTTCCATGCCATCTGGGAACTGTCGAACGAGTAGACCCTGTCGTTGATGCGTACAGCCCTGCGGGTGACTTGCTCTGGAACGCCGTTTAGCCGAACCGTCCACATCCTGCAGAGGCACCTGCTTGTGTGAGAAACAAGGCCCGGTTATTCGAGCGATGGTGGCGGCATCATGCGGCTTTTTTCTGAAGCAGCGATATGGTGATCAGTATTCGCGGAGTGAGCGGACATAGTGCGTCACAAGGTGACTATTTCCGTCAGATTTTGGATTATGGTTGTCATTTTATGACACTCACACGAATGAATGTTCGAAAAATAATATGTACTCTTCCCGTTACCGAGATTAAAAACGCTAAAAGCCGTTATAAAGTGCGCATAAGTGGTCAGGAGGGCTGTTCTGCCATTACGGGTTTTTTTCAGAGCGAATACTTTTTTGACGCCACGAGATATGTGGTTAACGCTTTCCAATCGAGAATCTTGTTTAGTTGATCGGTCATGCCAGTCGCATTGGTAGGGATTGAATATTTGGCAACCTTAAAAAATAACGTGAAATATATATTGCTTAAATCCTGCGGAACTTTTTCTTTCGTTTCGCGCATGTTTTGTTGCCGCCTTATCGTCTAGCAGGTGCTTGGTATAGGTGTCATGAAGCTCTGGTCTATTCACATCGCGAGCAACAACCACTTTGTTCAACCTTGCCGCGATGGTGGAAATGTGGAGTAAATCGTTGGCATTTCGCCTTTTCATTTCCTGTTCTGGTAAGAAATGCCTAAGGGGCCTGAATACCTGCAGCTGTTTCTGGTGAAATATAAACTTGTGATTTGGACACTGTGCCTTGTATATACACTTCTAAATACGTGGTTTTGAGGAAAGGGAGTGGCGCCGCATCTGTCTCACACATCTCGGTGGAAGCCCCAACCGCACCGTGAGGGAAGGAAGGAATGTGGGAGCGAAAGGCGAAAGACAGAAGGAGGGCCGTAGTGGAGGGCTCCGGATTAATTTTGACAACCCGGGGATCCTTAACGTGCATTTCCATCGCACAGTACACGGGCTCCTTTTGTGTTTTCCCTTTATCGAAGCGCAGGCTGCCGCGGCTGGGTTCGAACCCGGTTACTCCTGCTGGGTAGCCGAGCACGCTATCCTCTGAGCCACCGCGGCGGGTATCTATCGGCTGTGTTAAACGGGTTACGAGCGGGGCGCGGCGGGTGGAAGTTGTTGAAGAGGCGATTTGCAACGCACAGCGCGAAAGTTTGTTGCAGTTTAGCCCGAGACGTCATAGGTTGCGGTGATAGCATCGCACCCTCGTGCAGTCGCCAGCTCCGCCGCGGGTTTGAAACGCCCTCGTGGCAATATTAATCTATTGAACTCATGCGCGGTAACGGTGTCCGATAAATGACGTTGGTTTTACCCTTCCGGCACTGTGTGAATTGACAATGGAACAGACGCTTCATTTGCAAACACCGGTCGCCTCTCTTTTTTGAACTACCGGGCATAATGTCTTTAGTTACTAAGCAGCAGAAAGAAGAACGTTAACACTGCATCTGACTGCCTTCTATCGGCTTGATGGCGATGTTTTAACGCGATAGCTTTAAAGGCCCCGGTGTCCCCGTCGGCGTTGTGAGCGAGAAATCGCGGGAATGGCTGGTATGTGGTTCCCAGAGAGCAACCTAGGAGGCGGATGGGCCGCCTTGGTGACGTGTTCTTGCTACGTCATCCCAACCTACCCACCGTATAGTGAGCAAACTGCACACTGTGGCAGTTAAATTATTGATTGGTAGCTCTGGAGGAGCAACCTGGGTCCCACATGGCCCATCGCTTAACCACTGCACCAGTGCGGCAGGAGGGGCATGAGGACTTCCAGGGATCTATCATTGTAAAATAGTGAATTTCCTTCTGCATATACGGGAGTTAACCCATCATGCTATCTCGTCGTACTCTTAAGGGTAAGCTTAGGTGTCCCCACCAATTTTTTTTTTTTTACGCGACAGCATTAAAGGTACCGTTCGTCCAGCAACCCAGCGTCAGCATCGGTGACACTGGAAAATCCTGATTGGTCGAGAAGGTAGTGGGGTGGAAAGCAATTTTGCTAATATTGAAAAGAAACTGTGGTCAGTCGAAATTGAAACCGCCACTGAGGAACGTGTGTTAAGTGGGATATATAGAGGCCTTGTACGAGTACCACCAACCCCCCAGCAGGCCAATTACATTAGAGGACCACACAGTTAATGAGGATCACAAAATATTGTCACTAAATATTGTGGACGATGATGGCCAATAAAATATTTTATGATTTCAACTAGTGTGTCGATGTCTTTAAGAATCTTTAATCTTTAATCTTTAAGTAAGAATCTTTAAGAATCTTTAAGTAAGAATCTTTAATCACGCAGAAATCGCCATCCTGCATTAAAATTAACGAAGCAGTTAGCACCAGTAACGGGAATTGCAGCGTCAAATTGGCTTGCCCGCAGAGCTTAGGACTCGTGTCTACGTCATTCTGCCCAGATGTTCGGGGCGCAAGCATTTTTGTACCTCGAGGTGTGAGCGATCTTGTCGTGTAGCGCGTTTGATGTCGCCCTTCCTACCGCGTTGATCTCCGTTTCCAACGGCCGCATGTTCGCGGGCTTTGACCTCCTGATGTCAAGCGTCCCAAGCCCTTTCCTGCCTCCTGGCTGCATCTACGGCTGTCTAATGGGGATGTTCGCATTTCTTTGTGATATCAGCTGCACGTCTATATAGGTCTTCGCAGACTTCGCGCTTGCCTTCGCAATCTTACGAACACCGTAAATTTTGTGTGTACGCAGGGCCTACAGTTCCGTGGCTTATGAAGCAATTCCACAAGGCGTTTGCAGTCAAGAGGCTAAATATTCCTAGCGCTTCAGGATATCACATCGAACAATGCACTAGTCTGTAGCGAAGAAAAATGTGTCTTGGTGTCACAACCGCCTGCGCCACCCAGTGCATGGTGCCCTTCCTGCCCTCCTCGTGTCCCCCTTTCCCCGCAACCCTTCTTACTCGCTTTCCCTCTCTTCGACGCGTAAGCCCAGGAACTGACGCTATATCGTCATAACAGCAAAGGGTGCGTTAGAAGCTTTCTGAGTGAAATCAACACAGGCTTGCGGAAAAAAGAAAGAAAATCGTTTACCAAACCTCTTCTTACCCAGTGCTTGCCCGACAGCAGGGAGGATAAACAAACCCCGCTTTCATTTCTGAGAAGATTGATTACCACTGCACGATGTGGACTGTGTGGCTGCACCGGGTTCCAGAACTCGTAACCCGACATGGCTGTCTCCGCCAAAGGGAAGGTCTACTCGTTCGACCCCTTCTACAACTGCCGCGATGACAGCGATGAAATCTTAGGCAGCCGATTCGGCGTATGCATTTTACACCCCGCAACGTGCATGTGGGGTGTGCTGCTGACCGAGTTGCACTCCCAAGGAGGGCCCAGTAGCTGCATCGACCGCAGCATTGCCGCCTACGGCCACTCAGTCTACATGTGAAGGAGCTCCTCGGACATAAGGTCACGGATTGGAGGCTTATAGCGGTTGTATACCCTCGCTATGACAAGGAGCCGCCCGGAAATGTGCGGCCAAATGCCGACACTGAGCATCTTCTCTGCTTGTGTGCTGTGTCAATGGATGTACACTCTTTGTCAAAAGTAACCAGGCTGCATGGTTTGCCTCTAGCTCGCACAATGGAGCCCTTACAGCTTCCTTGAAGCTGAAGTGGTCGTTAAAGGTAAGAACTGGGGGCCTTCTTACCTTCCAACAGCTTTGGACCTTTAGAAAAACCACAAGTGCTCCACTATACAAGCTAGAAGCAAACCATGCAGCCTGGTTACTTTTGAGAAAGACTGTACATCTTTGATTTCGTGGACCCGGAATCCTCACACCGTGTATATTGTAGCGTACTTGCTGACGAAGGGGGCTTTATTAGCAGGCACGAAAGGGAAGGCCAGGCAAGTTGGGGCAACAAAAGCGACAGATTCCACACGGCGCTAGCCCTACTTCGTCGTCGTCGCCCTACTTCGTATGCGCCACCTGGCAATACTAGGTGGCATTATTCCCCCCTTATGAAGAAAAAAAAAGAGGGCTGTCGCTGTCGACGTAAGGGTGAAACAAAAAATAAACAAAAAAAGAAGCGAAGTGTCGCAACTGAAGCGCGCGAAAACATCAGCACGGTTGCGTTACCGTGTATAGTGCAGCTTAAGCCGCACAACGTGCACAATGTCAGAGTCGGGCTGTCGGCGTCGCGGTTGCGCAGCACCGTCCGGAACCACTTCGTAGTTAACCTCACTCACACGCCGTACCACTCTGTAAAGGCCAAAATAGCGGCAGAGCAGTTTCTCACACAAGCCTTGGCGACGAACAGGAGTCCACACCCGGACTTTTGTAGTCAACCTGTCGGTGGCGAAGGTTGTAACGGCGCGCTTCCGAGCTCTGCTGTTGCCCGATGTGCACGCGGGCCAGCTGACGGGCTTCTTCAGCACGTTGGGCAAACTGTTGGGCGTCTGGGGCGAGTTGGTCATCCGCTGGGCACGGGAGCATGGCATCAAGCATGCTCTGGATTTCGCGTCCGTACAGTCGGGGACAAAAGTCTCCGGACCACGTGTTCCTCTAACGAAGGTGATAGCTCTGTTATTAGTCGGCGGCCGGAGACCACACTTGGTTAGGTAAAAGTTAAATTTTCGTTCTTTCATCTCCAAAATTGCGGTCTCGAGCCGCTGTCTGATAATAGAGCTATAAGCTTCGTTTGAGGAACATGTGGTCCGGAGACTTTTGTCCCCGACTGTACACAAGGCGAAATGGGGAGAAGCGCGTAGTTTCCTGCAGGGCGGTGTTGTAGGCGGAGGTGACATACGGCAGGACCTCATCCCAAGTTTTGTGTTGGACATTTACGTACATGGACAACATGTCCGCAAGGGTCCTGTTTATTCGTTCGGTCAAGCCATTGCTCTGCGGATGGTAGGCCGTGGTCTTGCGGTGTGTTGTGCAGCTCAGCCGAAAGATGTGGTCGATTAGCTGCGCTGTAAACGCCGTCCCTCTGTCTGTAATCACGTGCGAAGGAGCGCCATGTCGCAGGACGATGTTGTGCATGAAAAACTCCGCGACTTCTGAAGCTGTGCCACGAGGGATTGCCTTGGTCTCGGCGTAGCGAGTCAAGTAGTCGGTAGCAACTATGATCCACTTATTGCCGCCCTGCGACAAAGGGAAAGGGCCGAGGAGGTCCATGCCGATCTGGTCAAACGGAGCGCGAGGGGCAGTAACGGGCTTGAGAAAACCCGCTGGCTTAAGTGGTGGCGTTTTCCGGCGCTGGCAATCTCGGCAGCTTTTAACATATCGTTTGACATCAGCAGAAAGTCCAGGCCAGTAGAACATATTCCGCACTCTGGCGGGCGTACGTGAAAAGCCCAAGTGGCCAGACGTGGGCTCATCCTGGCAGGCGAAAAGAACGTCAGATCGGAGGTCGGCTGGAATGACCAGAAGGTAAGGTCTATCGTTGCCTCTCGAGTTCTTGTACAAGAGACCTTGCCGCAAACAGAAGGAGCCAAGACGTCGAGAGAAGTGGCGAGGTATAGCCGTATCGCTACCTTCAAGGGCGTCAATGATGGGCGAAGGTCCAAGTCTGCCCTCTGCCGAGTCAGTAGGTCGGAGGCGGTGAGAGTACCAAGGAAGCCGCTGTCGTCATCGGGCGCTGCGTCGGCAGGATCAACTGATGCACGCGACAGTGTGTCGGCGTCTTCGTGTCTGCGGCCGGACTTGTAGACAATAGTAATGTCAAATTCCTGGAGCCGTAAGCTCCAGCGTGCCAGGCGTCCAGATGGGTCTCGCAAATTTGCCAGCCAGCATAGGCAGTGGTGATCGGTGACCACTTTGAATGGGCGGCCGTATAGATAAGGGCGAAACTTCATGGTGGCCCACACGACCGCAAGACATTCTTTTTCAGACGTGGAGTAATTGCTCTCGGCGCGGGAGAGAGTACGGCTAGCATAGGCGGTAACCCTCTCAAGGCCCTCTTGGTGTTGAACAAGGACAGCGCCACGACCGATGTTACTGGCGTCGGTGTGGACCTCGGTATCGGTATCTTCGTCGAAGTGCGCAAGAACGGGAGGTGTTTGAAGGCGCTGGCGGAGCGTAGAGAAAGCGGTCTGTTGCTCAGTGGTCCAGACAAAGGAGGTGGTATTCCTGGAGAGGCGCGTCAACGGCTCAGCAATCGTGGAAAAGTCCGCAATAAAGCGCCGATAATAGGCACAGAGACCCAGGAAGCTCTGGACAGCTTTCTTGTCGGTCGGAACGGGAAAACGTGCGACGGCGGCAGTCTTTTCGGGGTCCGGCCGCACTCCCTCAGCGCTCACAACGTGATCCAGAAATAAGATCTCTTCGTAACCGAAATGACACTTCTGGGGCTTCAGGGTAAGGTCTGCCGAGCGGAGGGCTTCGAGGACAGCCCGCAGGCGCTGGAGATGTTGGTCAAATGTTTCCGAAAAAACTACGATGTCGTCCAAGTAAACAAGACAGCTTTGCCACTTGAGGCCTGTGAGGACGGTGTCCATCATCCGTTGGAACGTAGCCGGGGCAGAGCACAAACCGAAAGGAAGCACTTTAAATTCGTAGAGGCCATCTGGAGTCACAAAGGTGGTTTTTTCGCGGTCCCGTTCGTCTACTTCAATTTGCCAATAGCCGCTCTTTATGTCAATGGATGAGAAGTACTTAGCGCGCCGTAATCTATCCAGCGAGTCGTCAATGCGCGGTAACGGGCAGACGTCCTTTTTGGTCACACGGTTCAGTTTGCGATAGTCGACACAAAACCGGAGAGTGCCGTCCTTCTTCTTAACAAGGACTACAGGTGAAGACCACGGGCTTTGGGAAGATTGAACAACGCCATCGTCTAGCATTTCATGAACCTGAGTTTGGATAACCGCCCGTTCTTTAGCAGAAACACGATAAGGCTGCTGTCGTATAGGGCGAGCGTCGTCATAGGTGATGATGCGGTGCTGCGTGATGGGTGTTTGACGAACCTTCGAGGAGGAAGCGAAGCACGACTTGTATTCCTTCAGCAGCTGTTCCAAAGCCAGTCGTTGCTCCCGAGACAGGTGGCAGTTTATGTTGACGTTTTCAAGGGAAGGTTCGTCAGTGCCGGCTGCCGCGGACGCAAAACAAACGGGAATATCGGTAACAGGCTCGGCAGAAGCGATAGCAGTTCCTGCAAAAAGGTGCCGGTACTCATTAGAAAAATTAGTGACCAGGACCGCAGACCGGCCACCACGAAGCGTCAGTAGACTGCGAGCGGCGCAGATGCCTTGAGTAAGCAGGAGTGAACGGTTAGCCTCGGCGACTGCTTCTGCGTCATGCAAGTCGTTGCAGGTGACTTCAACCAAAACACTGCTCCGTGGCGGCAACGTGACACTGTCTGCAGAATCACGAAGGGCGGCACTGCGGTGGCAAGATTCGGCGAGGTGGGTCGCTTTACTGGTCGAAAAGGTGATGATGCGTTGGCGGAGGTCGATGACAGCACCATACTCCCGCAGAAAGTCAATGCCGATAATGAGATCGCGGGAGCAATTGCACAGAACTACACAACTGACGACGAACGTAGATCCCTGAATCTGAACGCGAGCCGTGCAAATACCCTTTGGAGTAACGAGATGACCACCGGCAGTACGGAGATGCACTGCAGAACAAGGCGTAAGCACTTTTTTTAGAAGAGTCGCCAATTTATCACTCATAATTGAATAGTCGGCCCCGGTGTCCACTAATGCACTGACTCTGTGACCGTCGAGAAGAACAGGTATGTCCAAGGAAACGCAGCTGTCTTGGTCAGATGACGGTGGTATCTGTTCACGGTCGGAGCGTAGCGGCGGCGGCGGCGGGAGTCTTCAGCGCAGCGACTCCCAGCGACCTCGCCCCCGAAGGTCGCTGGTCTCAGTTTTCCCGGCGAGGGCTCGGCGAGCGACCCTGTGCTGCTCGCGAGGAGCTGTGCGGGTTCGGGGAAGAGCGCCTCAGAGAAGATGAGCGCGGCTGATGCGGCGCACGGGCTGAAAGTCGCTGTTCCGCGAGGAAGTCTTCAATGGCTGGAGGCCGGTGGCCAAACCGGGGTCTGGGCGAATCGGCTCGAAAGCCCTGCAGACCGAGGCGTCGATAAGAGCAATTGCGGTAGAGATGGCCTGGTTCTCCGCAGTGAAAGCAGATTGGCCGGTTGTCAGGTGTGCGCCAGACATCGGCCTTCCGCAAGTGCGCTCGGCGATCGTCGAAATACGGGACTGGTGGAACTGGGGACAGCGGTGCAGGAGGCGTTACTGGAATCGGCGGTGGCGAAGCTGCGGCCGGGCGTCTCGCAACTTCGGCATAGGTGGGGTGGCTGTAGTCTCCCGGCAGAGGTGGTGTTTCGACGGTAGGACCCCTGAACGCCTGTTGCACCTCCTCGCGAACAAGAGCGGAAATCGAACCAAGTGCAGTCTGCGAAGGGCTGCAAAACTTGAGGACCTCTTCACGCACGATGGAGCGAATCAGTTCGCACAAATCGTCAGAGTGGCTCCTGGCGGTGGTGGCAAACGATTCGGTGACTGCAGCAGCATGCACGGGCCGGTTGTAAGTCGCAGAACGTCGTTGAAGAACCTTTTCCATCGTCGCGGCCTCGGCAAGGAATGCAGCGACGGTCGCGCACGAGGCCTGCAAAGAGCTGTTCTTGGACGCCACGCATCAAATGCCGGAGTTTCTTTTCTTCTGGCATGGACGGATCAGCTCTTCTGAACAGGCGCGTCATGTCCTCGACGTACATCTGAACCCTTTCGTTCGGCAGCTGGATGCGGGATTGTAGCACACGCTCAGCTCGTTCGCGACGATCAGCGCTTGTGTAGGCCTCCAGCAGCCGACGACGGAACTCATGCCACGAGATTAAAACGTCCTCTTGGTTCTCAAACCAGGTGCGAGCGCCATCCCCCTATTGAAAAATCCGGTATCGCGGCAAACCGGATTTTACCGGAACATATCGGTTTCATACCGGTCCGGTATCACTCTCATACCGGCGAGACCCGTCCGGTTTGATGGCTATACCGGTTCATACCGGTCCGGTATCGATCCCAAACCGGACAGACCGCTCCGGTACGGAGCTCATACCGGACAGTCCATTCCCGGTTCGAAGCTCAAACTGGACAGACCAGTCCGGTACGGAGCTCAAACCGGACAGACTAGTCCGGTACGGAGCTCAAACCGGACATACCAGCCTGTATTCAGTGCGATATGTGCCGCGGTTTTGGTGCTTGGTCTCCAGATTGACTGTTGTACGCCAGCAGATATTTTTTAGGGGAAAGGTGGGGGGCAGCGCGCGCATAAGTGCGATAATCAATACATACACGGTTTTGTTGAAAGGGCTAGGAAAAGAAAAGGGCTAAGCGTGAGCTTCGCAGTGGCAAAACATGCAGTTTGTGCATGATTTGGTGATTTGAGGGCAACCGCCATATTGGCTTCCCGTGCAGCACCCTGACAAAGTCAAGGCGGCTGTGTGCGGGCACACGGCTAGTATATATCCGCCAGCAGCCTTCGTAAGTCCTGCGCAGATTACTCTGGATTTCACAGTACAGAACTTCACGACTGGCTGATAAACATGGCGAGCCTCCGGTGACTGCGCCAGAGGCTCCAAAAGGTTTGTTACTGTCGCGTTCATTGCAGCAGCTGTTCGCTAGCGGCAGTCTGTAGCGACGCATCAATGGAGAAAGAAAATTCTTGGTTCTCGTGCAGGAATTCTTTGTACTTCTTCTTCGTCAAGTGATTGCCCATTGATAACACAACTTGTCCAAGTGCCATCCCGAGCGGCCCCACCCTTCACTTTATCAGGAAGGCATACTAATCACAAATCGCCCAGAACATTTCTATCGACGAACAAGATATCAACGGAGCCGGCAGCTTGCGGTGTTCCCTTAAGGGCGACGCTTCGTGCTAGCTAGAAGATACAGCGCTCGAGAGAACAAAATAAAAACAAAAACCACCTGTAGAAACCTTACACGAGTAACCCGTCTTTACGCAAATTTTTTTAAGCTTTTTTTTTCTCTCATCACCGCCTTCTCTGCTTTTCCTGGGTCCGTCACAACAAAAAAACCTGCGCATTCCTGGTCTTTCTATCGGGCTTTGTTCCTTCCCCTTGGGCTCCTCTGTGTCTGTCAACCCACGACCGAACATTTTAAGCCGCCCTCCTGACCACGCTCCCCGCGACTTCCATGAAGTGGCGAGGAGGTTCCGATTCTGCTTGTTCACTGTCCCCGGCCGCTTCGCGGTGACTTTTTGCAAAAGTGCCCCCCCCCCCCCCCCGCCTTTCCTGCGTTTGTTTGGAACAGGTTTTTCTTCTCTCCTGCGGCTGGGTTGAGTGTCAAGCGATGAAGGTAGCTGGGAAAACACGCTGGCACTCGCTCGTTGGCGTTGAATTTGTGTTATACAATTTTTTGCGACTTTCTTCGTGTTGCCTTGATCAATCCATGATCAAAGATGACATCGCCTTTCATGCGTACGTCCAGTGCAAATATGGTGGAACCCTGTCATCCTTGTCTCAGTGATGAATGACTTCGCTCCGAAAGACGTGAGTGGTGAACATTTGACCGGTGGAGGCCGGTGGTGAACATTTGACCGGTGGAAGGCGGATTTTATGACGGCGACGTCGTGCTGCTAGGACGTAAGTACGCATTTCAAATCACTCTGTTCTTTAAGTACTGCCTCCGTCTCGGTTATATGCTCGGCGTCAACAGAAACGTTCTAACTGTTCAGTAAACAAGGGAAGGCGATGAGGGGCTCGTTATAAATATGACAGGAGCCAACAGCCACAGAAACCAAGGGGCACAGGGGATTTTTTTTTTAAAGTTAATTATTTTGTGGTGTTGATCAATTTAGAATATTACTGAATATGTTATCGTTTAAAGATAACTGATTAGAAAAGCAGAAGAAAAAACAACCACCTGCCGCCGGTGGGATCCGAACCCACGACCTCCGAATTACGCGTCCGGTGCTCTACCTCTGAGCTACGGCGACGGCTGTCAATTCTTCTGCTTTCGGGGGTATTTATGTTTACAAGTAACCTAACCTTGAGAGTGTTCATCAGCGCCACCCACGTTCATAAGCGGTGGACGTAGAACGTCCTGAGTTACCGCAGGTGTGACGTAGAACGTCATCAAACGGAGAGGGTGGAAGCTGCGTGAGAACCCTCTTATGCTTCCTAAGGCGTCAAGGCTGCCAGAATCGAGGCCCTCGCTAAGCAATTAAGCAAACAAGGGAAGGCGATGAGGGGCTCGTTATAAATATGACAGGAGCCGACAGCCACAGAAACCAAGGGGCACAGGGGATTTTTTTATTTTAAAGTTAATTATTTTGTGGTGTTGATCAATTCAGAATATTACTGAATATGTTATGGTTTAAAGATAACTGATTAGAAAAGCAGAAGAAAAAACAACCACCTGCCGCCGGTGGGATCCGAACCCACGACCTCCGAATTACGCGTCCGGTGCTCTACCTCTGAGCTACGGCGACGGCTGTCAATTCTTCTGCTTTCGGGGGTATTTATGTTTACAAGTAACCTAACCTTGAGAGTGTTCATCAGCGCCACCCACGTTCATAAGCGCCACCCACCATAAGCGCCACCCACGCTTATGAACGTGGGTGGCGCTGATGAACACTCTCAAGGTTAGGTTACTTGTAAACATAAATACCCCCGAAAGCAGAAGAATTGACAGCCGTCGCCGTAGCTCAGAGGTAGAGCACCGGACGCGTAATTCGGAGGTCGTGGGTTCGGATCCCACCGGCGGCAGGTGGTTGTTTTTTCTTCTGCTTTTCTAATCAGTTATCTTTAAACGATAACATATTCAGTAATATTCTAAATTGATCAACACCACAAAATAATTAACTTTAAAAAAAAAAATCCCCTGTGCCCCTTGGTTTCTGTGGCTGTTGGCTCCTGTCACACTAACTGTTCAGTGTCTTTTTAACTAAAACTTTGTAGACTGCACAGCGTAGAGGGACGAAATAGCGCAAAATTTTCTTTCAGTTACATACCGAAATTGCTTGTCCTTCATGATAGCACGAATAAAATTAGTTTTATAGTTTTTATTATTTCTTTACAGAGGCACATGGTGTATACGTGCGAGAGCAATCATTGATAAGCGTCCTGAGGGGGAGCTGCTCAAGACCTTGAACAAACATCACGCATCGCATCAATGCTGCGGTATGTGCCGTAAATAATGGAGGATGACCACGCAAGCATCGCAATCGTCTGAGCAACCTGTTTACACACCAACAATGTTACGACGCAGATTTGCAATACATTATTGGTTCAAATATGGAAGGCGGTAGGTGCATTCACGATACTGAGCATTGCCAATGCTGAGGGCCTGGCGTCTTGAGACGCCTGGCTTGTCTGTGGCTTGTCTGGGCCCACGGGGGCCCGCAATTCAGAGCCCCGTTTGTGCTACTGGGGTATGCATTTGTTATTGCATACAGGTCCACCTCGGGAATGGAATTTTTATTCCTTCGGCAACCTGCGCAGCAGTTATGGTGGCACCCAAAGATTCGCGTTTCTGTAAAGACGCAGCCTTTGGACGACTCCACAACTCCTGGAAAGGGGCGTTACAGGGCAAGCTTGCCATCGGAACCTGAAGTCAGAAGCCTCCACAGTGGGCAGAAAGCCAATGACCCCTGAAAAGCTACAAGCCATTGGCCGTAAGTTGCATGTCACAGTGCTCAATGCATTGTTGTGTGTCAGTGCGCAATTAAATGATAAGCTGGGGGCATTATGTACTACCAATCATATTTTCTTTTCTGCAGGTGCTTTTGACTACTTCATTGGCCAGCACCCTGTAGAGACCCCAGCGCCGGTAGATCGTCGCAAAGAGTTAAATTATTACCTAAAGAGCTGGTTCAAGACATGCGGAAAAATAAACATCTTTTGGAGTTTTTGATGCATTATAATACTCACCAAGCTACCAATACTTTGGTAAAAGGTGGGAGCAAATACACAATGGCACATCGACTGCAATGCGAGTTGCTGATAATCGCAGATTACCAGTTTCTGAGGCTCTGTATATTTCAGCATTTGGCATGTACACTTATGGCCCCAGTTTTTGGGCAGATTTAGTCCAAGTGGGATATATTTGAAGCATTTTATTCTGCCTTTGTCCTGTGATACAGGGCCCTCCTGTATAATACGGGCCTAGCCTGTTTAATACAGGACTGTCCTGTATTCCGGTATGAATTTTAAACCGGAACCGCATACCGGGTTATTGTACAGGATTTGCGATACCGGAGTATCCTGTACAAAACAGGAGAGTCCTGTATTATACAGGACTCTCCTGTTTTGTACAGGATACTCCGGTATCGCAAATCCTGTACAATAACCCGGTATGCGGTTCCGGTTTAAAATTCATATCGGATTTTTCAGTAGGGCCTCGAGGCTGAAGTAAACGTTCCGGAGTTTGGCTGCATCGTCCCATTGGTTAAACGCAGCTACGCGTTCAAAGTGAAGGAGCCAGTCCTCCACATCCTCAAAAAGTTCCCCACGGAACGTCTTGGGAATCCGCGGAGTCTGCAAGGTGTAGTGGGATGGGGCGGCAGCAGCGGTTTGCAGAGGAGGAGGAGTGGCTGTCGCCATGGTGCCCCTCTCTAATGCTTCAACCTCCGATGGCAGTCCCTGGATCCTCCGGCTGAAGCGACGTACCGGGGTGTCAAGCGGTACAGGGCTGGCTCGACGGCTGCCTGGAGGGGTCTCTTGCATGGGCTCACGGGTACCCGGCACACTCCACCAGACTGTAGCGTACTTGCTGACGAAGGGGGCTTCATTAGCAGGCACGTAAGGGAAGGCCAGGCAAGCTGGGGCAACAAAAGCGACAGATTCCACACTGCGCGAGCCCTACTTCGTCGTCGTCGCCCTACTTCGTATGCGCCACCTGGCAATACTAGGTGGCAATATTATCTTGACTTTGACAACCTGACGTGGCATAGCGCTCCGACCAGTGCACAGGCCCCGGCTAGCCGCTGCTTCCACACGGCGCCCGCAATCGGAACACGAATGTGTGTTTGGGGTGGCCACGCGTTCAACATAGAGGTAGAACGCCTCGCTCAAAGAAGTCTCTGTTAGCCTACGATAGCGCCCACTCCAAATTAGTAAAACGAGGATTAGTTTATCTTTGCATTAGGTCGGCCCTAGAAAAATCTTGTCCACACAAGATAAGTGAATGCTTGCATTATCAGATCGGAAGAGTTATGTCAGCAGGTTGCCCATCGCAATTGGTCACCAGCGTGTCTGAAAGCCTCCTTAGAAAAATGAAGAAATCGGGCTACAAGCGTGAAATTGGAAACAAACCTGTGGAGGTCATACCTTACATGCATGGGTTTTCGCACAATTTGAAAAAAGTGAGTTCCAGGCACGGAGTGCAGCTGATTTTTTCAGCCCCCGGCAAACTGTCAAGTTTATGTCCGATGGTATCAGAAAAGCGGGTCAAAAAGGCCTGTACTGTCAAACATCAAATAGTGTTCACTAAATGAACCACTAATGTGGTGTACGAGATCCCTTTGACGTGTGGCAGAGTGTATGTGCGGCAAACGGGACAGTGTTTCAATGAGCGTGCTCAACAGCAAAATGTGACCCTGAAAAGCAAGACGGGAAGAAACCTAGCTATACATTGTAGCAGCTGTAAAGGTTGTTGTCCGAAATTTCACGAGACCAGGTTTCTAGCCAGGGCAAAAGAAAAAAATAGAAAGAGAAGTAACTGAGGCTTTTTATATTCATCAAAGAAAAGACAACTGCGATAGCACGCCTTCCGTCTCCTCACAAGAAACGAACTAGCTTTTGCGGACGGTTTCGTTTAGATGCCCTTTGGAAAGTGCGCTTGCTTCCTTCAATCGGTTTAATGATTGTTAAGATCTTAGCGTTGGTTCTTATCCTTATTCATAATCTTTCAACCTGTGCTTTCAATCACACTCGCAAGTGTTATCAACCCCGCTTTTTGTAATAGCGACCTCCCTATGACTCGCTGTGCTGTTATCACTCGTCCATCACCGCATTTGTTTTTAGTTTTTTGGCATTGTTCACGCACCCTCATGCAGATCAGTGGCTATAAAAGAGCGCCTGGTTACCTTTTCCTGTTATTAAAGTTGGAAGTTGCGCCTCTTTCCTGTTCTATGTTTCCTTCCTGTTACGTCTTTTTTTGGCGTACGACATTCTTTCAAAACATAGAGGTCCACGACTTTTCAACTATTACTGTTAGGCTCCATCTGTGTTGAGAGGTGTTTAGCTCACCGCGAGTAATATCCTATCAATATTTATAATTTCGAACACAAAGTTGCCCTCGGCGCAGTGGCGTAACAAATTTTGGCTATTTCGGCGGGTTACTTGTAATGGATCTGTTGCTTTGCCGGCGGGCTTTTCAAAAGCGCACTTATTTTGGCGCGATGTGAGCAAAGTTTACAAGAGAATAAAGCAAAGGATAACTCACGCGATCAAATGCCCTTGCCAGGCCGATTTGTGCCAGTGTAGTTGTTCGTGAGCGCCACTGCAATACTTCAACACCTTACGCAGTAAGCAACATGTTTGAAGAGGTCCAACCAACGCAGGCATTGCAAACTGTAGCCAATTTGAGAGAGCTGGAGCGACAATCTGACAAACAAGGTGAGAAAACGTGAGAGCTTCGCAGCCATCTGCCAATCGCCGTTTTTCCTTTTCATGAGTGTCTGGTATTAAGAGATTCGGATTTCTATCAAATGAATGCAGCAAAAATCGAACATCAATGCTGGTCTTAAAATTTCGAATAGGGCAAGTGATAAAACAGATTCAAATGTCTTGTAAAATTTTCCTGGAAGACTGGCAGGCCCCGGGGTTTTAGAAAGCGGCAATCGACCAAATTCACCCTCTACTTCAGCGAAGGTTACAGAACCACTTATTATCGTGCACACATTTTCAGGAAGCAGCATTATCATAGACACAAAGCGCGCTATTTGAGAATCAGGCCACGGTACCATTAGGGTAATCAGATACTATTACGCCCCTGAGCGCTCTCCGTAAATAACATGAACAATGGTATAGAGATGTAGTAACTAAAAGACAACCAGCGTAAAGGTGAACGGCGAAGGAACAAGACATGCTATGACAAGAAGGTTGCAAGAGTGGAAAACAACAGCTAATAAGAGTACACGCAAAGGTGTGGCCAAAGTAGATAGAGGAAATGAAAAGAACAAGCAACCGGAGTGCAGGCGATTGGGAAAGAATAAAACATGATATACGAGATGTGAAAATGGAAACAAGCATGGCGAGAGGGTAGCAACAAAAAGCACGTGGATAGGCGGAAAGAAGAAACACGGCAAAGGAATAAAAACACGGCCTGAAATAGTTACCGACAAGCAAGGCGAAAACAGCGCGTGAAAAGTAGCGAAAACGTTTACTATCGGCTTGCCAGTAAAGCGATTTTTTTCGGCAGGAGCGAAATAGACGGCGGGCCGACACACTTGTCCCTGGGTTTAGTACTGTCAAATGCTTCTGCGACCACCCTTTTTGTATTGTGTTCAGTTGACAAAAGGTTATGCTTTCAAATACAGGTTTACAAGGAACCTTTTCTTACCCTCACCCTTACCTTTAAATCGCTTACAACGGTGTCATAAATGGCCTCCTGGATTATTCTGTATTTGCAGCCTGTGTTCACATGCCCCTTAACTAAAACATATTGTAACGCGGCGGCCAGCCGAAGAATGAGGCGTGGTGAACGATGGCTATGAGATGATTTAATGGCCTCGGGCCTAGCGCGAGCGCTCCGTCCCGCGCCACTGCCAGCTTCGTCTTCGTCACACTACCCGGGTCCTCCGAGCGATCGTCCCGATCGGTGACGAACAGACGGCGAAATGGCGATGGTCTTGAGTGGGGGTTGAACAGGATGTAGAAGATGGTGCAGTGCTGGCCGCCACGATGAGAAAGATGAGAGAATGAGTCCCGGTCCACGAAGCATCCGGGCCGGAGGGTGCCAGGAGCTGACGGCCGAGGTCCGTGGGCGCACCAAACTGCAGAGGCAGGGGGACGGTGTCTTCATGTTTGGGTGTTGGGTGAGTGGGGTCTTGGGTCAGTGGGGTCTTGGGTCGGTGGGGTCTTGGGGCGGTAGGGTCTTGGGTCCGTCGGGTCTTGGGTCGCCGTGTCGTGTGGTCTGGGCGGGGGACGGGGTGAGCGTCGAGGTCGGTTCAGGTCGGGCGGGCTGGGGCACGGCCGTGCGGCGCTGACCAAGTATTCACAGCCGACGTGCACGGCAGGCCCAGGACGCCGAAGCTCCGTGACCAGGATGGCGATGAAGGGACCCCAGCACCTCACACCAAATGTAACGCGGCGGCCAGCCGAAGAATGAGGCGTGGTGAACGATGGCTATGAGATGATTTAATGGCCGCTGGCCTAGCGCGAGCGCTCCGTCCCGCGCCACTGCCAGCTTCGTCTTCGTCACAATATACCACTCTGTCCAAAGTAGAGCTGTCGGAATTGAGCGTAACTTTCTGCACAACACTTGAAACACACTCGTGAAATTCTTATCGTGTTTCTTGGAACACTGTGGTCTTTTCCTCTTTACATTATTCGTCAAACGGGCACATACTGCGAAGTTTACACAGCGGAGAGAAAACAATCTTGACCGGTTAACAGCACCACTTCTTTTGATGTTACGTGAAGCGCGATGAATGTAGGGCATCAACTCCACCGCTTCTTTCTTGGCAGTCTCTTGGCGCTGTAGTTGCTGATTGCATGTTTTTTTCTTTTTTTATGATCAGAAAAATTTTCCAGGGTGTTTCTGGCGTGTTTTCTTTTCTTTTATTCTCTTTTTCCTTTTCGCCCATACAAACGCTTTATGTTCTTACCTTCCCATCTTCCTTGCTTCCATTTTCACTTGTCATATAATGTTAAGTCCTCCATCACCTCCTTTACTCGGCTTGATTGTTTTGTTTTGTTTTTTTTTACCTAAAATACCCCGGTTGTGGGGCATTACATGAGGGATGGGCGGATTACATGCAGATTATATAAAGATTACAGAGTACATAAAGATTACAGGATACATAAAGATTACTGATTACATAAGGATGGCCTCAATCTTTTTCTTGAAGTCGATGCAGTTGATGATGAGTACGGCTTCCGGCGGCAGATCGTTCCAGTCCCGAGATGATATCACAAAAAAGAACGGAAATGAGATGTAGTTCTTGCAGCGGGTGGGTATACGGTCTTGATGTATTTGTTGCGGCTAGAAGGACGATGAGCTGTTGATATGATAGATGATCCTAAAGGTGAATGATAGAACTTGTGGAATAGGCATAGTCGAGATATTTTATGCGTAGCATATTGCAATCACTCAGTTCAGCCCTTGGGCGCGGCCGGTCAGCCACCAAACCACGTGACGTGACGTCACGTGGTTTGGTGACGTCACGTTACGTGGTGACGTTACGTCACCAAACCAAGTAAAAAAGAAAAAAAAAAGACGGCTGAGCATGGTGGCGGTTGCCACCGCCCCGTTTCAAAGGGCGCGCTCCTATCCATCCATCCATCCAACCATACGTCACGGAGGAAAAGCTGCTGAGAAAATCGAGTGCCGCCAAGCAATATCTCGCGCAAAAAGACCGCGCAATATGCAACGCATTCTTGGCTTAACCAAGCTAAGCCTGAGCATCTTTTTCTTCTAGTTTCAAGGTTAGGCAAGGATGCTCTGGATTTCCCATTCGCCATCCGCATAGGCTATCACATTTTATTCTTTCATCTTCGCCTTTACTGTCGATTCTGGTGAATTTTTATGGCACTAGGTCATCTGTGGCTAAATAGCCCGATGGCACAAAGTTGCTTGGTCTATTCAAGCTGGTGTCTCATTTCAAGCAAACACAGATCGAAATCTGACATTGCAGGAAGCAAAGCACAAATGTAGCACATTACTGAATTAAGCAGTAAGAAAGTTTCAGCAGCTGCAAACACAGCGGCGGCCACGAGTACAGAATTTTCGAGAAAAAGAAATGTTACTATGAACACATCAATCCTGCAAGATTCCGGTGGAGGAATTAAACGGGTTAAAACATGTATCGTCACCAGTCCCGAGAAAAGTTGACCTGAGGACTACGTTTCATCGGCGCATGAAGATGGGCTAGCTCATTTGACTTGACTACAATATTACCGCAAAAATGCGCTGTCTCATCTTTTCTTTGCGTCAGCGTTTATAGTGAAAGCATTGCTTAACGAGGTATAACTAGCTCACCTAGTATGTGTTAAGCTTGACGTTGAAGGTGACCTTAGATAAACCTATCATAGCTCAGCCCCTGCAGAAATAAAATAAATATTGCCGCGATTGGGTTTCGAACCCGCGGTGGCGCGAGCAAATCAGCTTCACTGGCACTGCACGAGGTCACTATATGCTATCGTCGCAGGCGATCACGCCTCGTGTTAAACTGCAACACAATTTCGCGCTGCGCATTGCACAATGTCGTCTTCAGTTTTCACCAGCGGTGCGAGCAGATACATCAGCTTTACCTCGATGATCACTTAACCTAAGTTTATTGTAACCAGGCGTGCCGATCACCCAGAAAAAAAAGCACGAGTCAACCAGGCTAAACAAATGATTTCGCACGACTACTCGGTTGAGACACGTTAGAACTCTACCACATTTTTTCCCTGCATTTTATAGTCATGGGTGTTCATAATGTATATAGAAGGCGCGTGCGCAGTGTCTTCTCACGGGGTGTCGCACACGAGGCACACTCTCCACCAATAGACTGGGGTCGGGGGCTCGGCTGCCCCCTTCCATAAATCGCACAAGCTAAGCGTCCTAATGCTGCGAGGCTACCTGGCGAAGCCCAAACGGGACGTCATGCCTGTCCGCCCGATGCACAGATGCTCACCATTGTTCCATCGCGGGCGTGCACGAAGCCTCACAGCCACACAAGTATCGTCAGCATTTCCGCAATGAGTTCCAGGGCTCTATAGGTCTCCAGCACCCAGCGACGCGGCTGCACAAAAGCGGCACAGCGAAGGAATAAGGGCTTCAATCCCACAACCTAACCATAATCGAGGCCCGCGTAGCTCGTAGAAAGTCCGTGGGGCAGCTGCCTTTCCACGGGACACACTCGAAAGATGTGGGTTCCAACACTAAATGCGTGCGCTGGCGATGAAACCGCGCTCTCAATGGGCGAAGCGAGGATCTGGCAGTTAAGAGTTGATCGCGAATCGCCGCACGTTGGTCCCCAAACCAGTACAAGGTGTCGTTATGAGACAGCTGGTGAGCGTGGTGGCGAGTTTGTTCTACAGTTGATTTTCCTCGGCGCCCCACTGACCCGCCAACAACTGCACGCGAATGACACATCCGTGTTCTGCAAAGCGTTCGATGGTCAAGCTGCATACGCACAAAAGCTGCGGACCATGGTTTCGGTTGTACAGGCTCCCGAGGGCGGAGCGCTAATCGCACAGCACGGCGATCCTAAACGATAGGGGGCCAATACCTGTCCGCCGCGGAAGCTCAGTTTCTAAATTGTTTTTCAGAAAAAAAAGGCTTTATTTTCTACCTAAATAGAGGCACTAATATAAATATTGTGGCCACCTCACCACCATCTGTGGCTCCGTTGAAGGCGCACCATTCGTTTGAAGTGCAGCACGAGTCCGCTGTCTGTGATGAACCAGAAGAGATAGCGTTGATCTCGTTTGTAATAGCTACATGTAATCCGCCTACGTCAAAACCTGCGTCGATGACAGCAAGAAGACGCAAGTTCTGCAGCGTAGGTTCTGAGGGCAATACGTGCAGGACAGTTATCGACTTTTCCTCTTCAGAAACATCGAAGGGCTCTCTTTTCTCAAGGTCTCGGGCGTGCCCCAAGCCACCAAAAACAAACACCCTTTTCTACCATCACGCTGCAACCGGCCGAGCGCTTACCAGACGGGCGTAACCCATGTATTGTCACTTCGATCCAACACGACCTCTCTATATCGTACTTATTCATGTCTGAAAAGTAAGCGCCCAGCTGTGTCTTGCGGCCACCGAAGATATACAGCTGTTCGTGTGTACACGAAGGAAAAGAGAAGTTTGCGGCCTTTGGGGCGCGAACCTTCCACTCTTCGGCGCACCCACATCAAAGTGGTTGTTTCCAGATAATACAAGGAATTATCTTACCGGTCGTTGACCTCTATCTTCAACGCCTGGCCACCACAAGCATACAGGCGGGTTCCGACTGCGTACGCCGTGTGGAAACAGCGGCTAGCCGGTTCCTCTCCACTCTCATGGTCAAGATAATATATACGGTGTGAGGACTCCGGGACCAAAAAACGAAAGATGTACATCTGTTGACCCAGCACGCAAGCAGAGAAGACACTCGGTATCGGAACATGGCCGCACATTTCCGAGCGGCTCCATGTCATAGCGCTGGTACCGAACCAGTATAAGCCACCAATCCGCGACCTTATGACCGAAAAGATACCCCACATGTAGACGCAGTAGCGGTAGGCGACAACGTAGTGGACGAAAAAGTTAAGGGGATCGTCGTCGAGGTGCAACATTCTCAGTGGCACACCCTCTGCCGATTCTCATGAATTTTTATGGCGCTACATCATCTGTGGCTGAACAGCTTCATCGCACAAAACTGCTTTGTCAAATCAAATTGGTGTCACACACATTTTCCGAACATTTCACACCAGCCATCGTGGGATGGCTTGTCGAGAATGTAGCTGGCGTGCGCAGTGCACTGAAGCGCTTTCGCAGCAATGTAAATAAGCTGTCGGGAAACTTCAAATACTGGCCAGCATGCCGTCGATTACCTTCAATACGATCTCCACCTGAAACGATCAGTGACACAAGCTTTGACGAATTCTACCGGCTCAGGTTGACGATATAGATACCAATCGGATGGTTCCAGATTGAAATTAGAATGTATATAGGACAAAAGGGAACCATAACTAGCAGACTATAAAATCAGTGAACCATTAAAGCAGCGTCAAAGTTAAAGAAGACATGCGGAAAAAAGTGATAACTGTTTGGCTGTCTGAAGTCATCGCAAAAGACGCAAGTTGTTTCCGGATAGGAGCTGAAATCGCCGACTATCGGTCACATATCTCTATCTACCATCTGCTTTCAAAAAGGATGACCAGCAGGGGCTGCGCGGAAAACTAAAATTGATGACAAAGCTTCATGTCGAGGTGACGTTAATCCGACTCGCTTGAACAAACCACCAGGCTTGAGTTAAATCGATTTCAGTGAATTATTTTTCGTTCAGAAAATTTGTGCTGTTTGTTATTTAAGAAAAAGTGCCGGCCCCGGGCGACATGAATATAAACAAGATACTAGCGACTTTCTTGCTTGCGCGAAAATCACACACAGCAGGAAGGCGTTCTTTGCGTATAAAAGAAGAGTTTATTACCGCGTCCAGTAGCGGCGCCGAAGTTGCATTATCGCCGCAGCCCCAAGCTGGCTAGGCCGAAGGCACTCCATTTGCTTGAGATGCAGCGTCTACCATCGACTACGATGGGTGAGAAGTGATAGCGCACACCATTTCTTTAATGAAGGGTGGTAAGGGGCTTAGATCCAGCCGCGCATCAATTACTGCAAATAAGCACAGGTTCTTCAGTGTCGGTGCCAAGTGCAACACGTGGAGATCGGTCAGCCATCTTCGCACCTCAACAATCTGCCCCTCATCCTGGTCGGGTGCCCGCCCATAGCCACCGAAGATAAACACTTTTTCACCCATCACTGAGCAGCCATGCCAGGACCTGGGAGATGGTGGCGAGCCACATGGCGTCACTTCGGTCCAACACGACGTCGCGGGGTCGTACTTGTGCACATCTGCTAAGTAGGTGTTCAGCACATCGCTGTACCCTCCGAAAATGTACAGCTCTTCGTTGAACACGAAGGCTGAATGTCCTCGCCGGTACACAGGGGGAACGCCTTGTACCTCTGGGCGCACCCAGGAAATGGTGGTGGTTTCAAAATAGTATAGGATGAGGGAACGGTCTGCTGGGCTGCCGTCGAACACATACATACGGGTCCCTATGGCAGACGCAGAGTGGCAGGGACGTAGAACCGGAGCCTCTCCGTTGGTGGGGACACGATGCCACTCTAGGGTATCCAAGTCAAGGACCCGCATATATGGCGAAGGATCCCAGTCACTGAAGATATATTTGCGGTGACCCACAACACAAGCTGTGCTGCCGTACATCGATGAGGGTACCTCACCGGACACCTCCATACGGCTGCATTTCATCGTGTTTGGGTCGAAGCGATAAAGAACACTTGGAAATGGCCAGTATGGCGGACCGCCCCACAGATACGCGCAGTGGCCGTACGCTACAACTGTGGGGAGGGAAATGGGAATCGGCCCGGCGTCGGGAAGTACCGTCTGCACCACATCCCACCGCTGCGATGCGGGGTCGAAGATGAACACGTGGACCAAGTTCCATGCCGTGTGACAACTGTCGAACGAGTAAATCTTGCCGTTGATTCGTACAACCGTGCGGGTGACATCCTCTGGAACGCCGTTTAGCCGCACCGTCCACATCGTGCAGAGACACCTGCTTCTGTAAGAAACAAGGCCCGGTCATTCCAGTGATCGTGGCGGCATTATGCGGCTTTTTTCTGAAGCAGCGATATGGTGATCGGTATTCGTGGCGCATGCAGACTTAGTGCGTCGACGGGTGACTATTTTCGTTAGATTTTTGAACATGTTTGTCATTTTATGACACTCACACGAATGAGTGCTTGAAAAAGGACAAGTACTCTTGCTGTTACCAAGATTAAAAGCGCTTAGCCGTTGCAAAGTGCGCATAAGCGGTCAGGATGGCTCTTCTGCTTTTACGGGTTTGTTTCAGAGCAAATTGCTTTCTTGACGCCACGAGATATGTGGTTAACGCTTTCCAATCGAGAATTTTTTTTATTTGATCGGTCTTGCCAGTCGCATTGATAGGGATTGATTATCTGTCGGCCTTAAAAAGAAACGTTAAATATATATTCCTGGAATACTTTTTCTTTCGTTTCGCGAATGTTTTGTAGCCGCCTTATCGTCTACCATTTGCTTGGCATAGGTGTCATGCAGGTCTGGTCTATTCACATCGCGAGCAACAATCACTTTGTTGAACCTCCCCCCCCTCACCCTCCGTGATCGTGAGAATGTGGCGTGAATCGTTGGCATTTCACACTTTCATTTCCTGTTTTGGCAAGAAATTCTTAAGGGGGCTGAATACCTGCAGCTGTTTCTGGTGAAATAGAACTTGTGATTTGCTCACTGTGTCATGTACATACACCTCTAAATACGTGGTTTTGAGTACCACCTAAACCACAGCAGGCAAATTACATTACAGGACCGCACAGCTAATGAGGGTCACTAATTATCGCCACTAAATAATGTCGACGATGATGTGGAATAAAGCAGTTTATGATTTCAACAAGTTTGTCGACGTCTGCAAAACGGTGCGCCAGGGGACCCCCTAGCGACCATACGGACCCTTTAAAAGCTATCACGTCGCACTCTTGAAGGGAACTGAAGCTTCCCACTTTTTTCTTTTCAAGTAAGAATCTTTAATCACGCAGAAATCGCCATCCTGCATTAAAATTAACGAAGCAGTTAGCACCAGTAACGGGAATTGCAGCGTCAAATTGGCTTGCCCGCAGAGCTTAGGACTCGTGTCTACGTCATTCTGGCCAGATGTTGGGGGCGCAAGCATTTTTGTACCTCGGGATGTGAGTGTTCTTGTCGTGTAGCGCGTTTGATGACGCCTTTCCTAGCGCGTTGATCTCCGTTTCCAACGGCCTCATGTTCGCGGGCTTTGGCCTCCTAATGTCTAGCGTCCCAAGCCCTTACCTGCCTCCTGGCTACATCTACGGCTGTCTAATGGGGATGTTCGCATTTCTTTGTGATATCAGCTGCACGTCTATATAGGTCTTCGCAGACTTTGCGCTTGCCTTCGCAATCTCACGAACACCGTAAATCTTGTGTGTACGCAGGGCCTACAGTTCCGTGGCTCATGAAGCAATTCCACAAGACGTTCGCAGTCAAGAGGCTAAATATTCCTAGCGCTTCAGGATATCAGATCGAACGATGCACTAGTCTGTAGCGAAGAAAAATGTGTCTCGGTGTCTCAACCGCCTGCGCCACCCAGTGCATGATGCCCTTCCTGCCCTCCTCTTGTCCACCCTTTCCCCGCAACCCTTCTTACTTGCTTTCCCTCTCTCTTCGTCACTTAAGCCCCGGAACAGATGCTATATCGTCATAACCGCAAAGGGTGCGTTGGAAGCTTTCTCACTGAAATCAACACAAGCTTGCGGAAAAAAGAAAGAAAAACGCTTACCAAACCTCCTCTTACCCAGTGCTTGCCCGAGAGCAGGGATGAAAAACTAACGCCCGCTTTCATTTCTGAGAAGATTGGTTACCACTGCACGATGTGGACTGTGCGGCTGCACCGGGTTCCAGAACTCGTAAAACGACATGGCTGTCTCCACCAAGGGGACGGTCTACTCGTTCGACCCCTTCTACAACTGCCGTGATGACAGCGATGAAATCTTAGGCAGCCGATTCGGCGTATGCATTTTTCTCCCCGAAACGTGCATGTGGGGTGTGCTGCTGACCGAGTTGCACTCCCAAGGCGGGCCCATTAGCTGCATCCACCGCAGCATTGCCGCCTACGGCCACTGCGTCTACATGTGAAGGAGCTCCACGGACATAAGGTCACGAATTGGCGGCTTATACCGGTTGTATACCCTCGCTATCACATGGAGCCGCCCGGAAATGTGCGGCCAAATGCCGACACTGAGCATCTTCTCTGCTTGTGTGCTGTGTCAACGGATGTACATCTTTGAATTCTTGGACCCGGAATCCTCACACCGTGTACATTATCTTGACCTTGAGAACCTGACGTGGCACAGCGCTCCGACCAGTGCAGAGGCCCGGCTAGCCGTTGCTTCCACACGGCGTCCGCAGTCGGAACACGAATGTCTGTTTGGGGTGGCGAGGCGTTCAACACAGAGGTTGAACGCCTCGCTCAAAGAAGTCTGTGTTAGCCTACGATAGCGCCCACTCCAAATTAGTAAAATGAGGAATAGTTTCTCTTTGCATTAGGTCGGGCCGAGAAAAATCTTGTCCACACAAGATAAGTGAAAGCTTCCAGTATCAGATCGGAAGAGTTATGTCAGCAGGTTATCCATCGCAACTGGTCACCAGCGTGTCTTAAAGCATCCTTCAAAAAATGAAGAAACCGGGCTACAAGCGTGACGTTGGAAACAAACCTGTGCAGGTCATACCTTACCTGCATGGGTTTTCGCACAATTTGAAAAAAGTCGCTTCCAGGCACGGAGTGCAGCTGATTTTTTCAGCCCCCTGCTAACTGGGAAGTTTATGTCCGTTGGTATCAGGAAAGCGGGTCAAAAAGGCCTGTACAGTCAAACATCAAACTGTGTTCACAAAATGCATCAGTAATGTTGTATACGAGATCCTTTTGACGCGTGGCAGAGTGTATGTGGGGCAAACGGGACAGTGTGTCAATGAGCGTGCTCGACAGCACAATGTGAGCCTAAAATCAAGACGGGAAGCACCCTAGCTATAAATTGTAGCAGGTGTAAAGATTGTTGTCCAAAATTTCACGAGACCAGGTTTCTAGCCAGGGCAAAAGAAAAAAATAGAAAGAAAAGTAATTGGGGCTTTTTATATTCATCAAAGAAAAGACAACTGTGTTAGCACGCCTTCTGTTCTCCTCGCCAGAAACGAACTAGCTTTTTTGGACGGTTTCGTTTAGATGCCCTTTGGAAAGTCCGCTTGCTTCCTTCAATCGGTTTTATCATTATTAAGATCTTAGCGTTGGGACTTATTCTTATTCATAATCTTTCAACCTGTGCTGCCATTCACACTGGCAAGTGTTATCCACCCTGCGTTTTGTAATGGCGACCTCCCTATGAGTTGTTGTGCTGTTATCACTCGTCTATCACAGCATTTGTTTTTAGTTTTTTGGCTATGTTCACGCACCCTCATGCATCTCAGTGCGCCTGGTTACCTTTTCCTGTTATTAAAGTTGGAAGTTGTTGTTGTTGCCTTGGTGGCATGGCACATACCCACGGCGGGGGATTGGCCAGGGTTCAGTGAGGAGAGCCAAAGAAGGCAAATTGGTGCCATGCTAATGGATTACCTTTTGGTGCCAAGCTAATGATTAACTTTGGGTTCGTATTGCGATAAATTTAAGATGGAATTAGGGTTAAAATGACATTACGGGAAGAAATGAATGAAAAAAAAACCGGCATAAAGATTAGAGAATTGAATACCAGAAAAATTCTGAATGATTTTGCAATGCGGACATTTTGGGTACCATTAGCAAGGGAGCCTGCCAGTTGCAGTTATGTAATTGTGGAGAAAATCGCGAACTTGATGCAATGCGAAACCTCTGGCGCTAGCACCGAAGGAGAGAAGAAGTGGAACCGACAAAGTGAGTCCCATTCGAGAAATTGGAATTTCTAGATACGTCCTTCTCTGAAGTGCAAACATCCGGCAATAGAGTAGGAAATGCTCCAGTGTTTCCACCTCTCCACAAGTCGCACAAAGGTTCGAGGCACTGAACCCGCATCTGCATAAATAAAGATTTAAGCAGGGAATTCTGCACCGCAGGAGTGCCATTGCAACCTCACACTGCCGGGATTTACAAGCATGAACCTTCCATGGGTACGTGATATGGTGGTAGTGAATAGTAGACAGCAAGGGATCGTTGCACATAGTGGTAATATGCTGAAAGCGAGACATTCCGAAAAGGATCAGATTAGGGACGCTACAGGCGACCGGTGCATTCAGAGCAGATTTTGCTAAAAAGTCTGCTGCATCGTTTCGAGAAATACCGCAGTGACCTGGGATCCAAACGAAGCGCACCTCTTTTACCCCCTCCAGGAATGAAAAAATTCAGGGGGCACTTTGACTCTCTAAAGTGCGTAGAGGCGAAAGCGTTTTCCTCACCACTTTGACTGCTTCTGTGGTACTGGTGGCGTCACATGTAATTGAGTACTAATTGCTAAGTGACGACAAATCACTAACTAATGGTTAATTACTGATTTGTGCCTGAATACTAATTAACTGCTAATTAATGACGCTTAAGCTTCGCCTTTAGGAGTGGAACGCGAAAGCGTTTTGTAGCGCTGCCAGGGAGTCCACGGAACGCTACCACCCGTTCGGCGCGATGCCTTACCCTTTGAACACAACGCTTTTTGAGGAAAGGTAATGGCGCAGTAATTCTCTGTCATCTCGGTGGACACCTGAACCGCACCGTAGATGAAGGGAGGAAGTGGGAGTGGAAGAAGAAAGACAAAGATGGGCCGTAATGAAGAAAATAAAAATTGTATTTGAGGAAAGGAAATTACGCAGTAACTCTCTCACATATCTCGGTGGACACCCGTCAAAATTCAGGGGGGGGGGGGGCACTTTTTTGACCTAAAGTGCGGTCACTGATGTGTAGTTAAGATGTTAAGCTTCGCCTGTAAGAATGGAACGCGACAGCGCCTTGCAACGCTTCCAGGAGTCCATAGAACGCCATCGCCCATTCGGTTCTATGCCTCGCTCGTCGGTAAATTGGTTTTTGAGGAAAGGAAATGTATCTGTCTCTCATTTGTCGGTGGACAACTAAACCTCGCCGGAAGGGAAGGGAGGAGGATGGCAGTGAGCGAAGACACCGTATTCACTAGACGCTCCTTCGTTCTTCCCAAACCATCGAGCTGGCATGGCGGAGTGGATAGCATGCTCGTCTCACACTCCGAAGACCGGGGTTCGATTCCCGAGCTGACCAATTTCTTACTCGGTTTTATTTATTTATATGGCCTGACTATAAAAGTTAATTAGGCTGATTGAGTAATTAAGCAATGAACTAAGGTCAGTCCCACTTACTTGGAGCATCACTATACGATCCCTTCAATTGGTTGCCTGGTTACTAGCCAAAGTACAATTGGCCCCGTTTGAAATTCGCGCACTGTGACGTCACGACCGTTTGGACCAACTGAAAAGCGTGACATTTCTGTCGACAACTGCTGCTTACAACGATGAGACATTAAAGGCTTTCGCCTTATTACTTCAATGAGCGGCTCAATAGATCGTCCAGCTTAGAATCCAGCGCCAACAACACAGAGAGGCAATCTGACAGGAATATCACCTGGGAGACACTGGGGGGAATCTTTGAAGCAGCCAGCTCACACAGGTCCGCACAGGATGTCCTCCTGCAACTCAATCGGGAAGTCCTTGACTCCCTCGAATGCCCCCATAATGACCGGGTAGTACTCGCCTTGAATCTTAAAGGGGCATTTGACAATGTAACACATGAGATCATACTCACTAACCTAAGTCACACCGACTGTGGCCTCAACACATTCCAATACATCAGCCAAATTTTAATGGATCGTCAATCCTACATTCGAATTCAAGATAGAGACCATGGTCCTTACCTACTCGGCACGCGGGCAACCCCTCAAGGCGCGGTACTTTCCCCGCTGCTCTTCAATCTGGCCATGATGCACCTGCCGGCCCAGCTGAGTGGTGTCGCCGGCGTGCAGCACGTCCTGTACGCCGATGACATCACTCTGTGGGCCACGCAGGGCAGCACAGGAGACATTGAAACCAGCCTGCAAACAGCGGTGACGATAGTAGACCGCTACGCCCGCCGCTGCGGTCTTTAATGTTCCCCTCAAAAATCAGAATTTGTGCACCTCCGCCCCTCACAGAAGTGTACAACTAAAATATCTCTCTCTCTTGAGAGTGGTCCCATACGCGAAAGTGATGAGATACGGGTACTCGGACTCTACATCCACAAACACAGGCGTCCAGACGCTACATTGGCCAAACTCCGTAAGGTGGGGGACCAGGTGGGCCGCATGGTCCGCCGGGTTTCCAACAAACGCGGAAGGTTACGAAGTAAGGATGCCTTGCGGCTGGCAAACGCCTTCGTAACTAATCGAATTCTCTATTCGACTCTTTATCTCCACCTACGGAAACAAGAGGAGGACGCCCTTGAGGTCATCCTTCGCAAAATTGTTAAACGTGCCCTTGACCTCCCCATCACTACTTCAAACAGCCGGCTTATGGCTCTTGGGGTGGTGAATACTTTCCGGGAGCTCCGGGAGGCGCACCTTACAAACCAGTACACGCGCTTGTCACTAACGGAGTCGGATCGCCGCCTTCTTGCTCGACTCCATATCCAACACACCCCTCCAATGGAAGAGAGGTTTCGCATCCCGGAACTGTGGAGACGTGCCCTCCACGTGCGGCCTCTTCCAGCAAACATGTCACATGAAGACCATAATGGTCGGCGCCTGGCACGAGCGGAAGCGCTAGCCCGATATTATGGCAACAAAACAGGTGTATACTACGTGGACGCCTCCGGCCCTCACCACGGGGGATGGTACACGGCAGCGGTAGTTAACAACAGCAACACAGTTAATGGCCTAACTTTCAGAGCCCGTAGTGCAACACAAGCAGAAGAGGTCGCGATTGCTCTCGCGGCCTCACATTCCAATTCAAAATACATAATCACCGACTCGCGAGGGGCCTGTCGGAACGTCGAACAAGGCTGCACTCCCTTCCTAGCCTATCGAGTATACCAAAATTGCATACGGGATACGGACCCCGCACACCGTTACCTCATATGGGCCCCTGCTCATCAGGGGTTGGCAGGAAACGAGGCCGCAGACGCAGCCGCCCGCGCGCTCTCTCACCGGGCTGTTTTCTCCTCCCCATCCGATCAGGAACCCGATTTTAATCCGGTCTATACATTCAAAGATATTACAACATATTACCAAATTGTCATCGCCTTTACCCTAGCCCATGTAAAGGCCTGAAGAAGGCGGATGAGCGGCTCCTTCTCCGCCTTCTCACCAATACATTGCTGTGCCCGGCAGCGCTAAAACAATTTGACCCCTCCTTTAGCGGCAGCTGCCCACACTGTAGTGCAGAGTCTTCTCACACCTATCACATGGTGTGGGCCTGCCCCTCCAACCCCGCTATTCCCCCCATCCCCAACCCAACCCGGGAGGACTGGGAGGCGACCCTGCTCGGCTGCCACGACTTAAAGGCCCAACAAGCCTAGTTGGGCGCGCCCGGGCGGCGGCAACCGCCACTGAGGTCCCATACTAGGGACCTCCACCTAGTGTTTGTAAGGATCGGTCCCTTACGGGCTGATCCAAACATACCTCCTGTTCATTCGTAATAAATGTTTTCACCGCCACCACCACCAGCCCAAGAGCCAAAAACTCCGCTAGAAATATGGGAGTGTAATCCGGGACTCGAAGTGAATAACTCCAAGAGAGATGTTCAGAAAAAATGCCAACGGCTGCGTTCTGGCCAGCCCCGGACGCATCTGTAGCAATCACACTGTGGTGGGGGAAAGAGTCAAGGTGTTCTGAGAGGAGACTAAGTAGGGTCCTGGACGGGAGATGCTTTGCATTAGGTGGGAAAATATAATCAAAAGCAATATCCACAGGGGACGTTGCCGAACCTACTCTACACACAGAACTGAGATCTATACCAATGACCAATAAAAGGTTTTGAGTAAAAACGACCTGAGGGAGGCGAAACCTTGGCCAATGATGACTAAAAAGAGCCGGGTGGGAAACAAAAATAGGTGTAGCCACACCAGAAGCAGACTCAAATGCCCGTAATGAAGTCCTGACAGTTAATAGCTGGAAACGAGAGTTAAGGTCGGGAATACGACCCTCCAGGTACAGAACTGCGGTGGAAACTGACTGAGGGAGACCAAGGCAGAGGCGCAGTGCACGCCTTTCTAACAGCAGCAACGGACGGAGCTTGTATAAGGCGGACCCAGAAAAGAGTATGCAGCCAAATTCCAAAATGGGTCTGACATAGGTTTTGTAAAGGAGTAGGAGCGTGTCCCGACGCATGCCAAATCTCCTATTGCTTATTCGAAGTAGCCGACCCAGCGCACGCTCTCCTTTCTCAACGTTACTCTTGATGTGGGGCCGCCAGTCCATACTAGCATCATAAATTACGCCTAGATACCGCAAGCATTCCACCTGCGGTATAATGTCCGTGCGATATTGTAACGATATATATAAAGGAATGTTACAATCAAAAACTAACACAGTGCTTTTATGCACATTTAACACCAGATTAATGTTATTAAGCCAAACCTGGAGAGCATTGAGGTAAGCCTGAAGACAACGATACAGGGCATGAATGTCGGTTGCCGAGGCAAAGAAGGCAATGTCATCTGCATAAACGTAAACTGTAACGTCAGGGTGGATGGGAATGTCACAGATCAGAATATTGAAAAGAAGTGGCGAAAGCACAGAACCTTGTGGCACACCTCTGGTCTGGGCGTTGGTGTCTGAAGTGAAGGAACCGTCCGTGCAAAAATACTGCCGTCCCGCTAAAAATTCACGGATCCACGCATAAACGTAGTACGGCGGGTGTAGTGTTGACAATTTCGTGATAAGGATAGAATGTTCAACACTGTCCCATGCTTTAGCAATGTCAAGCGTCACTAACACTGGGACTTCGTTGTTTCGCATAGCAAGGCGGATTCTGCTCTCTAAATCAACATGGGCAGACCACATTGAGCATCCGCGGCGAAAGCCAATCTGGGCTGGACACAATGCATTAATTTCTGAAACATGCTTTGACAGGCGGCTGTGCACAATTCTTTCCACGAGCTTTACCAAATTGGATGTTAGAGCTATCGGCCGAATGGTATCAAGATGGAATCCTTTTTTGAATCTTTTAAGAGTAATACTATTTTCGCCACCTTCCAGGAGTGCGGCAGCCATGCAGCTTCCAATGAAGCGTTGACCGGATCGAGAAGGTCCTGAGTGAATTCTTCAGCTAAGATTTTCAACATACCGACCGTAACACCGTCCGAACCCGGAGCCGAAGATTGCATCGAAGAAACCACAGTTAGTAGTTCTGATTTATCAACCGCCACATAGTCTGAGCAGGGGAAGGGGTCGAACAGGGGCACTCTGCGCTGCTCCTGAAAGCGTAACGCGAGCCATTGTGCGATTCGCTCTAACTCATCTTTCGCCTCATGTGGAGACAGTACAGCCGAGCTTGTTAACTGCATTGATGAGGAGTGGATATTCCGTTCCATAAAACGGTACAGAGCCTTTCTATTGTTTGGGGCTGACAAATAGGTATTGAAATTTTGATTGTAGTCATCCTTTGCCTTTGCTATTGTTCTCTTAAACGAGGCCGAGAAAAATTTATAGTTGATCCAGTTAGCAGGGCTGTGATTATGCGAAAGGCTCTTCCATGCTGCTTTCCTACGGTGGAAGGCTGTCTCACACGCAGCGTTCCAGCATGGGGATGGTGATTTATTGCTAACACCCGACCGCACAATGAACTGTGAACTCTCTGTAGCCTTCAAAACAGAATGACACACTCGCTGAGCCCTGTTGTTTCCGTAGGAACAAACATCAGATGAAAGGGAAGCGCGCAAAGAAGATTTGTAGGCTGCAAGATTAACTAACTTTCGGGCAGAACCCTGCCCATGGAGTGAGCGCACCAATATGGTGAAAATAATTGGCAAGTGGTCACTAGACGTTCCACTGTCAACTGTGGACCATGCCCCTATACCTACCCCACCTGCTGCCAAAGATAAATCGAGAACTGAACTCGAATTTCCACGGATGAAGGTTATGGCCCGAGAATTGCAGCAGCGCACATTATTTTCAGACATCCATGTCCATAACATCTGACCATGAGAGTCAGTGTAGGTATCCCAGACAACGTGATGTGAATTAAAGTCTCCAGCAATAATGACCCTATTAGAGTTGCCAAGCAAGCTGTCCAGGTGGTCTGTTTTGTTTACTCCTGCTGGATAATATACGTTAGCAACTGTGACAGGAGCACAGTGCGGCAAAATAAGATCAACAGCTAAGAGCTCGCAGTCGGGAAGCATAACCTTTTTATTAATTGATGCGTGGTGACAGAGTTTTGAAGAAATCAGGGTCACTAACCCACCGCCCCTACCATGTATGCGGTCCGCTCGAAAAACACGAAACCTATTAAATGAACATGATTTTACAGAGGAGAGCCAAGTTTCTTGTAAGAGCACTATATCTGGATTATGAGAAGATAAAATAAGTTTTAAATATTTAAGAGAAGAAGCAAGAGATCGGCAATTCCATTGTACAACCTTTACACCAGCCATGATAACTAGTCGAGAATAGAGGCTGAAACAGCCTCCTTTAGCATATCAGACTTCGAGGAGACTTTAGCAGGCCCTTTTCTAGTCTTGAACTGGGGAACGGAGGTCTTAGAGGGAGTGGTGGAAGCACGACGCTTCTGTGTAGAGCAGGTCATTTCCACATCAGTAGTACAGACACTGCTGCGTGGAAGACTAACTTGGACGCTATCGAGAGGTGGCACGGGAGTCGGTATATTGGAAGATTATGGTCCAATCGAACTTCCAGCACACGGTTGAAGTGAAGTTGCCACTGGCGGCACTGCAGGTGGGGGGTGACAAACTGCCTGACTCACAGCAATCTCCGACAAAGCCTGAGTAAAGCTGCTGAGCATACGCTCTACCACAGCTGACAGTGCTTTTTCGACGCTTGACACAATCTTGGCAGACAGCGTGGCTTCAAGGTCGGGACTAGAGGAACGCACAAGGCTGGTGTAAGAGTGATTTCTGCGGTTAAGGAGCGCATGAGCGTATGCTCGGGAACATCTATTTTGCTCAATTAATTCCAATAAACTCTGCTCCTGTGACCGTTTTTCGCAAGTGGCATCATAAGCACTGTGGGCGTTACTGCACAAGCAACAGACGGGTTCACCAGCAGTGCAGCTGTCGGAAGAGTGACCTTCACCACACACCCGGCATCTAGTCGCCGACTTGCAGGCTTTGCCACTATGTCCAAATCGCCAACAGTTTGTGCATTGCAGAGGACGAGGTGGCAACGGGTCCACGCGATATACAATGGGCCATATTTTCAGCTCAGAGGGGCAGGTGCGACCAGCAAAAGTTGTAATTACCGACTCTGTAGAAACACGCACTCCTGCGACCTCGCGCGAGCAGCGGTATACAGAAATAACCCCGGCTCCTGCGTCCTGGAATTCCTCCAGAATTTCTTGGGCGGAAGATTACGGGTACACTCCACGGACAATATCTTTGGTGCACGCAAGCTGTTCCGGAATGAAGGCCTTAATCGGAACTGCAGTAAAAGTACGACACCGGCGCAGATCCGACACACACTCAATGTTTGCCGACTTGCAAAGAATACCACGCCTCCCGAAAGGCCGCACTTCAGAGATGTCGAGATAGTGATTTGAGAGACTCTTCAGACGAAAAGCGAAGGCCGTGTACGTGGAGAGAACGCTAACCCAGTTAGACAACACCGTATACACAGACGCTGCCGTATATCCGCGCGAGAGAGAACGCGTAGCCGCGACGGTAGTGGTAAACAAGGAAGGAAACATGATCACGTGTGCCACGGCAAAGGTCGCCGGCACAGCGGAGTCCGAAGAGATTGCCGTTGCGCTGGCGGCAGCAGAAGGCTACAGAACGGGCCGATCTCTCAACATACTGACGGACTCGAAGGAGACGTGTAGGAACTGCACGAGGGGCAGGATCAGCAAAACAGCCCTTAAAATAATCAGCGGGGTAACCTCCGCCGAGGAGAAACCCAGGCATAACCTAATCTGGATCCCGGGCCACGCGGGCATAGTGGGGAACGAAAGGGCAGACAGCCTAGTTCGAGGTAACGCATTCCGAGCAGGGCAGTCAAATGCTCCGGAGCTCCGCCTACAGGCTTGCGAGGGGGGATACGCAGAGACCTTGCACTTGCATAGGGGAGCTAGAATTAGATATCCACCACCACACAAAGCCCTAACAAAGAAGGAAGCGACCGGCTGGCGCAGATTACAGACCAACTCCTTTCCTAACCTACACATACTTAATAAGATGTTCCCGACACAATACAGAGCAACCTGGCCTTGGTGCGATGCCACACCTACACTTTATCATATCACGTGGGAATGCGAACTCAACAAAGCATTCCACCAACACGAACACCCGAGTGCGGAGCAATGGGAGAGTCGGCTCACCAGCGGCGAGCTCGCGACCCAAAGGGCCTTAGTGCAGCACGCGACTGATGCAGCACGACTCAGTGGAGCCTTGGAATAGGGGCCCACCCTTGCTGACGAGAAGCCTCAAGTCGCCAGCGCCAGAGAAGACGACGGAGACTTCACAACCGCGAATCCCTTGAAAGATACAATAAAGTTTTCACTCACTCACTCACTCAGTTCGTGCTGGATCGCTTTGGAATTCTTCATTTTTAGTACTCCATCACCTAACGGTACAAGCGCCACCGGAATTGCATCTACACCATTCCTCCCAAATGAAGTCAGAGGCAAGCTTTCGACCGGCAGACCGGCGAACCAGGCTGCCGAGCCTCCACCCGGGGAGGTGAAAGCCATGCCTACAGCCGGCGCAAAGGCAACCTCACATTACTCAAATCTACAGTGCTACCCTGAATCCTGACCAAAAAACCCCCGAACGTGGAACGGCCTCACCAAACAGAAACGCTCGGCACCACCAGGAACCAAAGCAGATAGGTAGGCAGTCCGAAGTACACCGACGACAGCGGGCCAGTCTCTTCTTCTCGTGGACCGTGTGCCTCTTTCCTGTTCTATGTTTCCTTCCTGTTTCGTCTTTTTTTTTGGCGTCCGACATTTTTTCAAAACATAGAGGTCAACGACTTTTCAACTATTACTGTTAGCCTCCATCTGTGTTGAGAGGTGTTTAGCTCACCGCGAGTAATATCCTATCAATATTTAGAACTTCGAACACAAAGTTACCCTCGGCGCAGTGGCGTAACAAATTTTGGCTATTTCGGCGGGTTACTCGTAATGGATCTGTTGCTTTGCCTGCGGGCTTTTCGAAAGCGCACTTATTTTGGCGCGGTGTGAGCAAAATTTACAAGAGAATAAAGGAAAGGATAACTCAAGCGATCAAATGCCCTTGCCAGGCCGATTTGTGCCAGTGTAGTTGTTCGTGAGCGCCACTGCAATACTTCAACACCTTAGACGAGCTTTGGTCTTTGTGTGGGTAGCGAAGGAGTGCGGACGTGCGTCGCATGGGCTCCGCAGATTTCAACCCCCACGGACTATCTCGACCCACTGGGCCACCAACTTTTTGTTGTATCTGAAAGAACTCACAAGCTGGATCACCCGGACACCGGTTTCAAGACAGTAGGACCATTTTTGGCGATTTTACCGGACTTTGAAGCCCCGCGTTGCTCGGGCGACTTTTTGGCGGGAAACGCTCGCCGCTGAGCCTACTTAGGCTTAGCACGACTACGGGCGTTCGCGGGCAGCCAGGCCCGCTGAGCGACCGCGATGCAGCCTGGAACCGCCTCCCGCACCGCAGAATACCCAGATTTTTAGCCATCAACGAGCAGAATAGCCCAGAATTTTATAGAAGCACAAGAGATGGACGACGCGTTCCTCGACATTTCCGACTCCGAGAATTCGGCAGGCGGGCGAATCGAGGAATCCGCCATGCAGGAGCAGCAAGACACCCAAAAAGAAGACGAGGCAAATTGGGAATTGGCCCTGACCAAACGCCAAAAGAAGCGACAGAGAAGAAACGGACGGAACGCCGCCGCAAACACTGCAATTTTCCCGGCCGCTCAAGGTGACCTCGGAGGCGTATCCCTGGCCTCTACGCCGACAGCTGGCGTTCCATCTGCCGGCGCGCTGAAAAAAGACGGGAAAAGAACGCAACGGCAGCCCAGGCGAAGGCTGCCCCCGCTCCCCAGGGATGATTTCAAGATTACTTTGCGACCGAAGGGACTTGTAGTCAAGTCACTCCAGCAATTCCAAGTTGCCCGGGCCGTCGCCGCGGCATGCAACAACAAGTTCGAAGGAAGAGACCTGATCACCAGGCTCCGTACAGGATCGAATATCATAATCGTGAGCACGCCGAACGAAGAGGCCGCCCAGCTCGCGAGACGCATCACCAGCCTCAAGATCGAGGGCGCTCATACGACGTGAACGCTTACGTGGCCGCACCGGACGACACCCGGCGTGGCGTGATACACGGAGTGGACCCCGGAGCGACACCGGAGGAACTGAACGCCGACTTGTGGACGCGCACACAGGGTGTTACCATCCACAGCGCGCGAAGACTAGGCAAGACCAAGACAGCCGTCATCACTTTTCACGGACCCATCACACCGAAACACGTCATCTACTGCGGAGCCGAGTACAAGTGCTACCCGTATCGGCCCACAAGACAAATCTGCTACGTTTGCTGCCAACAAGGTCACCGCTCCGACGTGTGCCCCACACCGGACGCCAAGGCTTGCAAACCGTGCGGGATGCAAAACCCCCAAAAAGACCACCAGTGTACCCCGAGATGCCTGATCTGCGGAGGTGACCACGCTACCAGATCGAGGGAGTGTCAAGACCGACTAAAGAAAGCCAGGGAGCCGCTAGGCAAGGTCATCAGCGGCAACAACGGCGGCGGACGCGAGAGCAGACGCCGCAGCTGGAACGACCGTGGCGAGAAACCGAGGTGGTTCAGCTCGGAGGGGGAGACCTCGCAGAGCCGCTCGAGATCCCGGGCGTCACGGAGCAGTTCACGGAGCCGGTCACGGTCCTTCCCGCCCCTGCCACCCCCGGCCATGAAGGGAGGGAGCCAGCAGCAGCAGCAGGAGAAGAAAAAACAGAAGCAAACCCGAAAGAGCGGCGGCGTCAAGGTGAGCTGGGGAGCCGAAAACCCCTGGTTTGCTCCGGACTCGGGAGGGATAACTAACAAACATAACATAAACACAAACAGCAACCGCGAACAACCTAGACAGGAGGACGCGGAGAAAATAGCAGTGAACGCGAATTAGAACTGTCACGCGCTAGGCAGACAGAACCAGAGCGCCAAATAGCAGAGCTCACGAAGGCAGTACGAGACCTTAAGTTGAACAGCCCTCCGCTGCCACATACATTACAAACCCAAGCCTCGTCGCAAACAGGCAACGAGGATCTCAATACATTTAAGGCAGAAATCCAGCAAATGATGCAGCACATGATGCAGCAGATGACGCAGCAGATGATGCAGCAAGTGCAACTGCAAGTCTCAGAACTCCGGAGTAGCATCCGCAAGCAGAAATTCGCCGAGAACATTAGAGAAAAGGCCTACCACCGCCCCGCGCTGGCAGCCCTCGCCAACTCGCCCACAAACAACACTGAAGCTTAAATATGGCCAACAAAAACTTACGCAAGCAAGAAACCCTAGACATATGGCAATGGAACTGCAGAGGCTACCGCAAGAAGCAGGGCCTACTCCAACAACACATCTATACACAACAAAGACCGCCCGACATCATAGCGCTTGAAGAGACGGGCACTACGCCAACACTCGCAAGATATACGTGCTACGAGACTCAGGAGAAAGGAAGAACGGCAACCCTCGTCAGTAAGGCGCTCATCGCCATAAACTACGACAGGATAGCCGACACAGACGTAGAACACGTGATAGTAGAAATTATACCAAAGAAGAAAAGAAAGAGGGGCAGCATCTTCATTGTGAATGCATACAGCCCTCCAAAACAGAGGAAAGCAAAATTTCACGAACTTTTCCACGGCGCACGCAAACTAGCAAAAAACAACACGCTAATCATACTAGGACACTTCAATGCCATGGACAAAAGCTGGGGATACCAAACAGCTAACCCGAAAGGTAAAGCACTATCAGAGGCAGTAGAAAACACTGACTGCAACTTCCTCACCGACTCGGACACTCCTACCAGAATAGGAAACAGCGTCAGTACAGACACGTGCCCCGACCTCACATTCGTACGGGGAGCAGAACAGGCAGTGTGGGAGAATCTGTTAGAAAATCTCGGGAGTGACCACTACATACTCCAAAAGCAAGTAACCTTAGACGGGCTAAAGCGTCACCTGGGATCGGCAAAAATTACGGATTGGAGCGCTTTTCGAGAGGCATGCGACGGGAATCTCGCCGCGAACGGGATCCAATCCGTAGAAGAGTGGGAAACATGCTCAAAGAAAAACAGCGCAAGTACACTAAAGAAATCGCGCGAACGACGCAGACACCTGAGGTAGATGCCAGGCTGCTCAAGCTGTGGGAAGCTAGACGCGGGCTCACCAAGAGGTGGAAGAAACAATAGTACAACAGAAAACTAAAACTGAAGATCGTAGAAGTCACAGCAAAAGCGGAGGAGTACGCGGCGCAATTGGCAAGGCAAAATTGGCAACAATTCAGCGACTCCCTCAACGGAACTTTGAGCACAGCGAGGACGTGGCATATCCTCAAGGCTCTCATAGATCCAACCAAGACCAAGGCAGAAAACAACAAAGCCATCTACCGGTTAATCCACCAGTTCGAGGGACTAGACTCAGAACTTCTGGAGAAAGTACGCGTTAAGTGCTTCGGGGACACAAACCCAGCAGCTTACGCAGAGCGCTACCGGGGAAGAGAAAACGATACCCTGGACAGACCCATCACGCGAGAAGAGGTCTACGCTGCGATTCGCAACACAACCAGAAACACGGCCGCGGGTGCAGACAAGATCAATAACGCACTCATCCGCAACCTCAGTGATGAGCTAGTCGCAGAATTCACCGACTTTCTCAACAAACACTGGGAAGCGGAGACCGTCCCCGAGGAGTGGAAGCATGCGGAGGTAGTTATGATTCCTAAACCGGGCAAGAAACTACTAATTGAGAACCTCAGACCGATATCGCTCACATCGTGCCTAGGAAAACTGTACGAACGAGTGGTGACGCTGAGACTACAACAGTACATGGAGGACAACGAACTGTATCCCCACACCATGTTCGGTTTCAGAGCAAAACTATCTACCCAAGATGTACTACTCCAAATCAAAAAAGAGGTACTCGGGAACGTCCCCAAGAGCGGAGAGAACATAATAATGGCATTGGACATCAAGGGGGCTTTTGACAATGTCAGTCACGAGGCTATCCTTACGGGCATGAACGACCTGAACTGCGGGAGGAGAGTCTATCAACACAGGCTGGCTTGGAGAGAAAGAAGAGAAATTACAAAAGGCAGCTACCTGCGTACAGAACTACGTCAGAGAAAGAGGGCTAGCATGCTCCACCGAGAAATCCGTGCTCCCAAGAGTTTGGAGAGGAAAACAAAATCGCACAGTCCCCACTAGCGACGACTTAAAGTTAAAAGTATACCTCAAGGGGAAGTCGATACCAGAAAAAACACTCATCTGAATCTTCGGGATGTGGATACAGTCAAACCAACGCTGCACCCACACCCTCGCCCTACTCAAAGCATCCACTCTACAAGTGGCCCGCATGATCAAGCGCATCTCACACAAACGTCATGGCATGCGAGAGGAGGACACACTCAAGCTGGTTAGAAGCCTGGTGGTCAGCCGAGTGACATACAGCCTCCCCTACTACAATCCCATCAAGAGTGAGGTACAACAGGCGGACGTGATCCTACGCAAAGCCTACAAAACCGCACTCCACCTTCCAAACAGCACTTCAACCGAAAAGCTCCTAGCCCTAGGACTACACAACACTTTCGATGAATTGAGAGAAGCACAACTAGTCTCCCAACTGCGCAGACTACAGCAGACCCCACCTGGCAGGGAGCGCCTAACGAAACTGGGCCGCGCCGATCAAATTCAAGAGATACAGAGGACAGAAACAATCCCGAACGAATACCGCAAAACACTAAAAGTAACGCCCATACCCAGGAACATGGATCCCAACATGCACAAAGCACGCAGAGAGGCAAGGGCTGAATACCTACAAAAGACATTAGCACCCCAAGAAACGACGGTATACGTGGACACAGCCACATACACCAGAACAGCGGGGCAGCACAACAGCAATGCGGTAACAACAGTGATTGACTCGACCCTACGCGAGATCACCAGCGCATCACTAAAACACTGTACGATAGTCGAGGCTGAAGAAGCGGCCGTCGCTCTAGCGGCAGCGGAGGGCTATCGATCTAAACGGCCTCTAACGTTCCTTACAGATTCACAAACAGCATGCCGCAACTACCTACGCGGCAGAATAGGGCACAGAGCGCTCCGCATACTCCGCTCTGGGGGCCACATAACACAACGACAACCAAACGAAGAACCAATCAGGTAATACGATAGTATGGACGCCAGGACACGCGGGAGTAACAGGGAACCAAGAGGCGGACAGGATAGCTCGAGGGTACACTTATTACCGAGCATCCAAAGTAGCCGACCTCGAGGAGAACGAAACTGTTCCCCAAGATTATTCGGCGATACTAAATTATTACAAGGGCTGCAGAAAGCGGTATCCATCACCACACAACTCCCTTAGCAGAGAAGACTGTCGCGTGGAGGCAACTACAAACGGGCTCGTACCCAAACCTGCACGTACTCAACAAAATGTATCCCACACAATACACTGACAAATGCTCTTGGTGCCAAGAACCACCCACGCTGTACCACATAACGTGGCCATGCCAGACGATAAGCGTGGTACCAGTTATAACCAACCCGTGTGCGGAGCAAAGGGAGGGAGTGCTCTCCAGCGATCGCCGAGTCGACCAAGAAGGTGTGATTCGGCGCGCACATCTGGCAGCAGCTTCCAGCGGAGCACTGGACTAAGGGCAGCCGACCTTTGTACAAACAGATGGACCAAGCCATCTGACAGCCGCAGAAGAAAAGCAGATCTAGAGCTTAATAAAGTTGTTCACTCACTCACTCACTCACTCACTCACTCACTCACTCACTCACTCACTCACTCACTCACTCACTCACTCACTCACTCACTCACTCACTCACTCACTCACTCACTCACTCACTCACTCACTCACTCACTCACTCACTCACTCACTCAACACCTTACGCATTCGTTTTAAAGTAAGCAACATATTTGAAAAGGCCCAATCAAAGCTGGCATTGCAAGCTGTAGCAAATTTGAGAGAGCTGAAGGGAAAATCTTACAAAAAAGATGAGAAAACGTGAGAGCTTCGTAGCCATCTGCCAATCGCCATTTTCCTTTTCATGAGTGTCTGGTATTAAGAGATTAGGACTTCTATCAAATGAATCCAGCAAAATCGAACATCAATACTGGTCTTAAAATTTCGAATAGGACAAGTGATAAAACAGATTCAAAGTCTTCTAAAATTTTCCTGGGAGACTGGCAGGCCCCGGGGTTTTAGAAAGCGGCAATCGGCAAAATTCACCCTCTATTTCACCCAAGGTTAAAGAACCACTTATTATCGTGCACACATTTTCAGGAAGCACCATTATCATAGACACAAGGCGCGCTATTTCAGAATCAGGCCACGGTACCATCAGGGTACTCAGATACTATTACGCCCCTGAGCGCCCTGCGTAAATAACATGAACAATGGTATGAAGATTTAGTAACTAAAAGACAACCAACGTAAAGGTTTTATTTATGGTTTGGTTTATGGGATTTAACGTCCCAAAGCGACTAAGGCTATGAGAGACGCCGTAGTGGAGGGCTCCGGAAATTTCGACCACCTGGGGTTCTTTAACGTGCACTGACATCGCACAGTACACAGGCCTCAAGAATTTCTCCTCCAAAGAAAATCTAGCCGGCGCGGCCGGGATCGAACCCGCGTCTTTCGGGTCAGCAGCCGAGCACCATAACCGCTGAGCCACCGCGGCGGCACAACGTAAAGGTGAACGGCGAGGGAACAAGACATGCTATGACAACAAAGTTGCCAGAATGGAAAATAAAAGCTAATAAGAGTACACGCAAAGGTGTGGGAATAAAACATATTATGCCAAAGTAGATAGAGGAAATCAAGAGAACAAGCAACCGGAGTGCAGGCGATTGGGAAAGAATAAAACATGATATACGAGATGTGAAAATGGAAACAAGCATGACGAGAGGGTAGCAACAAAAAGCACGTGGATGGGTGAAAAGAAGAAACACGGTAAAGGAATAAAAACATGGCCTGAAATGGTTACAGACAAGCAAGGCGAAAACAGCGCGTGAAAAGTAGCAAAAACGTTTACAATCGGCTTGCCAGAAAAGCGATTTCTTTCGGCAGAAGCGACATAGACGGCGTGCCGACACACTGGGTTTCGTACTGTCAAACGCTTCTGCGACCACCCTTTTTGTATTGTGTTTAGTTAACAAAAGGTCATGTTTTCAAGTACAGGTTTGATAGGACCCTTTTCTTACCCTCACCCTTACCTTTTAATCGCTTACAACGGTGTCATAGATGGCCTCCTCGATTATTCTGTATTTGCAGTCTGTGTTCACATGCCCCTTCACTACAACATATACCGCTCTGTCCAATGTAGAGCTGTCGGAATTGAGGGTAACTTTCTGCACAACTCTTGAAACACACTCGTGAAATTCTTATCGTGCTTCTTGGAACACTGTGGTCTATTCTTCTTTACATTAATCGTCAAACGGGCACATACTGCGAAGTTTACACAGGGGAGAGAAAACAATCTTCACCGCTTGAAAGCTCGCCACTTTTTTTATGTTACGTTAAACGCGATGAATGTAGGGCATCAGCTCTGCCGCTTCTTTCTTCGCAGTCTCTTTCTGCTCGGTAGCGCAACAGAAGCGCTGCAGTTGCTGATTGTATTTTTTTTTTCTTTTTTATGATCAGAATAATTTTTCCAGGGCGTTGCTGGCCATGTATTCCTTTTTCTATTCTGATTTTACCTTTCGCCCATGCAAATGCTTTATGCTGTTACCTTTCCATCATGCTTGCTTTTATTATCACGTATCATATAATGTTTCAATCCTCCATCATCCCCTCTTTACTCCGGTTGATCATTGTTTCCCATTCGTTCATCCACTGAGGCTATCACGTTTTATCCTCTCATCTTCCCTTTACTGTTGATGGTGATGAATTTTCACGGCGCAAGGTAATGTGTGGCTAAAGCGTTTCATGGCACAGAGTGACTGTCTATTCAAGATGGTGTCAAGTACAGACACATTTCCCGAACATTCCACCCCAACCATCGTGGGATGGCTCCTTGAGAATGTATCTCACGTGCACGGTGCGCTAGAGCGCCATCACACTAGTGTAAATAGGCTGTCGAGAAGCTTCGAATACTGGCCAGCATGCTGTCGATTGCCGTTAATACGATCTGCTCCTGCTACAATCAGTTACACAAGCTTTGACGAATTCTATCGGCTCCGATTCAAGAGAGATACTGATCGGGTGCTTGCAGGTTGTATTTAGAATGCATATCGGGAAAAGAGGACCATGACTAGCAGCCTATGAAATCGGTGAATATTTAATGCAGCGTCAAAGTGAGGACAGACATGGGGAAATAAGTTATAACTGGCTTCCTGAAGTCGTCGCTAAAGACGTAAGTTGTTTCCGGACAAGAGCTGAAATCGACGCCTACCGCCACTTATCTCTATCTACCATCTGCTTTGAAAATGATGACCAGCAGTGGCTACGCGATAACCTAGAATTTATCACGAGCTTCAAGCCGAAGTGGCGTTAATGCGACATCCTTGAAGAAACCACTGGGCTGCAGGTGAATCGATTTCAGTGAATAATTCTTCGTTCAGACAATTCGTTCCCTTTGTTATTTAAGAAAAGGTGGCTGCCCTGGGCAACATGAATATAAACAACACACTAGCGACTTTCTTGCTTGTGCGAAAATACATCAGAAAGAAGGCGCTCTTTGCGTATAAAAGAAGAGTTTATTACTACTTCAAGTAGCGACGCTGAAGTTGCATCATCACCGTACCACAGGGCTGGCTTCGCCGAGGGCACTCAGTTTGCTTGAGATGCAGCATCTGCCACCGACTGCGATGGGTGAGAAGTTATAGCGTAGATCATTTCTCTAAGGAAGCGTGGTAAGGGGCGTAGATCCAGCCGCGGATCAATCACTGCAAGTAAGCACAGGTTCTGCAGTGTCGGTGCCAAGTGCAACACGTGGAGGTCCGTCAGCGCCCTTCGTCCTCAGCAACCTGCCTCTCATCCTGGTTGGGTGCCGGCCCAAAGCCGCCGAAGATAAACACTCTTTCACCCATCTCTGAGCAGCCATGCCAGAGCCTGGGAGATGGTGGTGAGCTAAATGACTTCTCTTCGGTCCAACGCGATGTCACGGGGTCGCACTTGTGCATGTCTGCCAAGTAGGTCTTCAGCACATCGCTGTACCCTCCGAAAATGTACAGCTCTTCGTTGAACACGAAGGCTGAATGTCCTCGCCGGTGCACAGGGGAAACGCCTTGTACCTGTGGGCGCCCCCAGGAAGTGGTGGTCGTTTCAAAATAGTATAGGATGAGGGAAGAGTCTGCTGGGCTGCCGCCGAACACATACATTCGGGTCCCGATGGCACACGCAGGTTGGGAGGCATGTGGAACCGGAGCCTCTCCGCTGGTGGGGACAGGATGCCACTCCAGGGTATCCAAGTCGAGGACCGGCATATATGGCGAGGGATCCCAGTCACTTAAGATATACTTGCGGTGACCCACAACACACGCTGTGTTGCCGTAAATCGATGACGGCAACTCACCGGACACCGCCAGACGGCTGCATGTCATGGTGCTTGTGTCGAAGCGGTAGAGGACACTCGGTGCTGGCCAGCTGTGCGGGCCGCCCCAGAGGTACGCGCAGTGGCCGTACGCTACAACTGTGTGGCGGGAAATGTTAATCGGCCCGCCGTCGGGAAGCTGCGTCTGCACCATATCCCACCGGCGCGAAGCTGGGTCGAAGATGAAGACGTGGAGCAAGTTCCATTGCGCGTGGTAACTGTCGAACGAGTAGACCTTGCCGTTGATGCGTACAGCCCTGTGGGTGACATGCTCTGGAACGCCGTTTAGAAAGAGAAGTTTATTTTTTTCTAATGTCAACAAAAATACAAAGCAAAACGCCGTTTAGCCGCACCGTCCACATCCTGCAGACACCTGCTTCTGTAAGAAACAAGGCTCGGTTATTTAAGCGATGGTGGCGGCGTCATACGGCTATTTTATATGGTGATCTGTATTCGCTGCGTGAGCGGACATAGTGCGTCGACGGGTGACTATTTCCGTTAGATTTTGGAATACTTGTCATTTTATGACACTGACACGAATGAATGTTCGAAAAAAAAAAGATGTAGTGTTGCTGTCACCAAGATTAAAAGCGCAAAAAACCGTTATAAAGATCGCGTAAGTGGTCAAGAGGCTGGTCTGCCATTACGGGTTTGTTTCAGAGCGAATTACCTTCTTGACGCCGCGAGATACGTGGTTAACGCTTTCCAATCGAGAATCTCGTTTACTTGATCGGTCATGCCAGTCGCACCGATAGGGACTGAATATCTGGCGGCCCTAAAAAGAAACGTGAAATATATATTGCTTAAATCCTGTGGAGCTTTTTTCTTTCGTTTCGCACGTGTTTGGTTGCCGCCTTATCGTCTAGCGGTGTATAGTATCGGTGTCATGAATTCACATTGTGAGGAACAACCCTTCTGTTGAACCCGCGTCTTTCGGGTCAGCAACCCGGAAGGCGCGGTCGGGATCGAACCCGCGTCTTTCGGGCTGCTGACCCGAAAGATGCGGGTTTGATCCAGGCTCGCGGTGACCGACTTTCGATGGAGGCGAAATTCTAGAAACCCGTTGTGGGGGGAAAAGGCCCCCAGCTGGTTCGAGCGTCCTCCGAGGTGGGGCCCCGGAGGATCCAGAAAATCGTCCCAGACCGAGCACGTCTGTAGATATAACAAAAATGGTTTTACTTAAAACAGGAGAGCTGTCACTGATGGGTATGGAGCTGTGCGGCCGAGGGTCGAGGAGTGGCTCCGGTGTGAGATTCCGCTGCCCGTCGCCAGAAAGACGCCGGGGCCAAGTACCTCCGCAGGGCTGTTCTCCCTGCGGCCGGAAGTCGGGCGCGGAGCACCAGTACCAGTGGCCCTGAAGACGCACCAGAGAGGAGACGGCCGCCCAGGTCTGGACACCCGGGCACGGCCAGGAAGGCACCCTTTCACAGCAGGGGGTCCCAGCCACGGGACGGCAGGCACGATCCGACAGCAAGGCCGGCAGGATCTCCGGGGAGGCAGCACCTGCCTATGCCCGGCACGGCGCCCGCTCTCCGCGGCAGCAATAGGCAGACGGGAGACAGGAGACAGCAGGCTCCTGGTTGCACGGAACTGGGCGAGGATGGCTTCCCCAGGCCTGGTCACCCGGGTTCAAGAAGCCGTTCAGCCGTGACCTCGCCTGCTTCGTTGCCCAAGCTCGTCTCCTCGCGCCGCTTGCGCCACGCCCCGCGTCTCTCTTCTTTGTCTTCTCCTTCCTTCTCTCGCCTGAGCGAGCGTCAGGCCGCCGCTAGTGCTGAAGGGCGCTGGTGGCGCATCACACCCGTGTACTGAGCGATGTCAGCGCACGTTAAAGACCCCAGGTATAGTGAACTAGAATGTATTCTAGTGGCGCGAACGGCGACGCCCAGGCACGCCGTTTCGCATTGACGCCGCGAGGTGGCGCCACTGCAACCTTCTCTAGCAAACGCTTCAATGCATTCCGGCTATTATCTGGCATATACCGATGTTTCTGTGCGCTTATTTAGTACGAAACGGCGATTCCTTCCTTATGGAGATTTATTCGGAGCTGCACCTACAATAGAACGCGTTAAATTCGAAATTGAGCTTGCCTTCACGGCTGCACTAGCTGCGGAAGTGCTCACCCCTTGTCATTTACTGGCGTTAGCTACGGCTGATATCGGACGAGTGATCGCACACTACAAAGCATCCTGGCCACGGCAGGTGCTACAGGCAGTGCATTCTGTCCAGCCGTGCAGGACCCGCCTTCTTAGAGGGCAAACTCAAGTATCAGCGAGAAACTGGCGGCGCGCTGTTCCTTAGAGTGGCCGGCTGACAGGCGCATGGGTTTTCGCTTTTCTCGTTATCTTCTCGTTAGCCGCGCGCGTCGGTTCAAGTACCAATTTTTCTTCCTTTTTTGGAAATAAAGCCTATTATTGTAGCATGAAATTCGGCATTTTCTGACCAGCAGCCGCGAATTCTTCATTAAGCAGGATACCTGCATATTGTTAGGCAGCTTGGCAATTGCAAAGCTAAAAAGCAGCTTTGAGATGTTACGTTTTTGGATTTCATCCATGGTGCTAGTAGCTTGTTTCAGCACATCAAAAACTTTTGTATTGAATCCAAAGCCTGCCTTGTAGCAACTGGGATACTTGCGAAGAGTTGTTTTAGAGGGTAATGCAAGTAAGTTCTCTTTTCGCATGTGCTCATAGAGCTTTGCACTCCTCATTTTCATCACTATGCACTCCAAAACCCACTGTGGCAAGTACTTCATCCCTTTCGGACTCTTGTGTGATGACGATTCAAATACGTGGTGTACCGATTCGCGCTGTTTCGGAGGAAGCTTAGCGACTCTCGGAGCAAAATCTTCGTTGGCAATCTTTTTGTTTTTTGCCGCCATCGCGACCAGCCGCTCTTCCATGGAGGTGGTGCGTTTTCTCAGAGGAGCTGTTCTTTCCTTTTCCAGCTTGAGCCGCTATGCAGACGCTCTCTCTCTGGTGCGTGCCGTCTGTGACTTTCTTGTAAGGAGCAACTTTCGAAGGCCCTTGCATTCAGCGCAAGGAGTTCCTGAAAATTCAAATATTTGACCATAAGAATCACATGTATATAGACAGTAAATAATATAGCGCAGTTGTACTTAAAAAAAAAAGGCTAAGGAGCCGAACTTACCTTCTTGATATACTTTTCCTCGACATTTTGTGCTGAAAATGCCACGCCCACTCACAATGCTTGCCGCCCGTAGTTTTTCTGTCAAACGCTCCGTTATTTCACTGAAGTCTGTGTCCAGCATGACTTCCTTGCAGACACAAATTCCATCTGTCCCTCGCAGCGCATTGTCCGCTTCTGCCAGCAAACACACGACAGTGTCACTACATAACGCACCTCTAACGAATACTTGTGCGCGCAGTTCATCTCCCGTGGCAGCAAACAAAACAACCTTGTCATGAACAACCTCAATTCTAGGGCTTGTTTCTATGTTTGTTGTCGCAAAGCCAAGACTTGAGGCACCATCCTACATAAATCGGCACCAGTACTCAGGGGAAATTTCTAAACAAAGAAGTGCACGAGTCGTGAACGCTTCGGTTCCCGATGAGTCCACAATTTCATTGTCGTCGTTCGCTGCGCTACTGACACAATCCTGGCGCTTCTTCTTATTTTTTGACACGCTTGCTGGAGCTGGTCTTTTCCGCTGAGTCCTTGCTCCCACGGGCTTTACGGAAAGATAGGCCGGGCAACCAGGCAAGAGCGTAGCCACCGCGCCAGGTGCCAGCGATGGCTTACCGCGTGGAATCCGCACTTGGCTGCCGTTGATGACATGAACGTAGACGCGCAAAATGAAATGCGGCTCAAAGTGGTGCTCGCATACCGCAGCGGTTTCTGTGAGAGGCTTTTCTTGTCTTCGTGAACTCCGCTCCCACTTTTTTCGATGCTCCTCTTCCCTCGGAGCAGCAAACAAGGATGCTTTGGGAGCTCCCGGAGAGCCGCTTCGGCATCCTGGAGCAAAACAGTCAGAGTCCGTCTTTCTCTTTGCCATTGCGTACTTCACATGGTGCTTTCGAAGAGATATAAGACGTCTTCGTTGGTGCTACATGAAACAAACGTGAAATTTCAAGGCGACAAGAAGAAAAATGTGCGCAACGTACCGAACGCAAAGCCGCAAAGACTTCGACCGACGCGCGCGCGGTCCTACAAAAGAGACCTGCAGCGCCACCAGCGGCCGTCAGTGGCGTCCGGCGTGTCAAGAGCGCCCATTTCCCTTCCGTTCGCGCCACTAGAAAGTATTCTAGTTCACTATACCCCAGGTGGTCGCAATTTCTGGAGCCCTTCACTACGGGGTCCCTCATAGTCTGAGTTGCTTTGGGACGTTAAACCCCAATAAACGAACAAACCACCAACCTGGCCACGATGATGAAAATGTGGTGTCGATGGTCAAGATTTCATCTTTGCATTTCATCTTCTAGCAAGAATTGCCTAAAGTGGGTCAATTCATACAGATGTTGCTGATGAACTGGAAACATGTGATTTTAGTCACTGTGCCTTCCATATATACCTCTAAATAAGTTGCTTGGGAGGAAAGGAAATTTTCTTCTAGGTGGACACCCCAACTGCGCCGGGAGGGAAGGGAGGAAGGTGGGAGTGAAAGATTTGGATTGGGGGGTTAAACGCTCCAAGGCGGCTCAGGCTATGAGGAACGCCGGAGAGTAGGGCTCCAGAAATTACGACCCCCTGGCGTTCTTTAAAGTGCACTGACATCGCACATTACACGGGCCAGAAGCCAACAGCCACAGAAACCAAGGGGCGCAGGGGATTTTTTTTAATTAATTTATTTTGTGGTGTTGATCAATTTAGAGTATTACTGAATATGTAATCGCTTAAAGCTAATTGATTAGAAAAGCAGAAGAAAAAACAACCACATGCCGCCGGTGGGATCCGAACCAACGACCTCCGAATTACGCGTCCGGTGCTCTACCTCTGAGCTACGGCGACGGTTGTGAAACCTTCTGCTTTCGGGGGTATTTATGTTTACAAGTAACCTAACCTTGAGAGTGTTCATCAGCGCCACCCACGTTCATAAGCGGCGGACGTAGAACGTCCTGAGTTACCGCAGGTGTGACGTAGAACGTCATCGAACGGAGAGTGTGGAAGCTGCGTGAGAACCCTCTTATCCTTCCTATGGCATCAAGGCTGCCAGAACCGAGGCCCTCGCTAAGCAATTAAGCAAACAAGGGGAGGGGAAAGAGGGGCTCGTTATAAATATGACAGAAGCCAACAGCCCCAGAAACCAAGGGGCGCAGGGGATTTTTTTTTAATTAATTTATTTTGTGGTGTTGATCAATTTAGAATATTACTGAATATGTTATCGCTTAAAGCTAATTGATTAGAAAAGCAGAAGAAAAAAACAACCACCTGCCGCCGGTGGGATCCGAACCCACGACCTCCGAATTACGCGTCCGGTGCTCTACCTCTGAGCTACGGCGACGGCTGTCAAACCTTCTGCTTTCGGCGGTATTTATGTTTACAAGTAACCTAACCTTGAGAGTGTTCATCAGCGCCACCCACGTTCATAAGAGGCGGACGCAGAACGTCCTGAGTTACCGCAGGTGTGACGTAGAACGTAATCGAACGGAGAGGGTGGAAGCTGCGTGAGAACCCTCTTATGCTTCCTATGGCACCAAGCATCGTATAACTGCTTAGGCTTCTGTGTGTTTTCTAACCTTTCTTCGGATCGCCACATTAGGTGTATGACCAGTAATGCTAACTGTTCTCTAGGTTACTTGGAACAAAGTTTCTTGTCTCTATATTCCTTTACCTACAACATTACAAATCACTTGTTCCTTCTAAACCTGGGAATGCGGCCTCAGCACGGCACCCTGGTCTTGATTTTCTAGTAAGCTACAAACATAATAAGAATTGGTCTGCTCGTTACATTCTGAAATGCTGTCATCGTACCATCAGTACCCCTAATATGATAACTAATTTGTACCTTCCGTTATTGTAGTTACGTAATGAAACTCTCGGCTATGTTTTCTCCATAAAATATACTACGAGAAAAAACTTTACGATATTTTGATTCAGCGGCCCATTAACACATCGCGCCACTTACACCGCTGTGAAAAAGTTGCACTTTTTAATGATACACGAATGTTTTTTTATCGCTCATTCCTGCCCCGTTCAATTCAGGACTGGAACCACTATCATGACGCGCTAGTTTCAATAGCATATATTAATTCGTTTACAAGTGTTGTAACAGATGATTATAGTGTTACGAATATGCAATATTTCCACACTATATATTATTTTTGAATGAAACCATTGTATTTACGTCTGCGTTTTCTGTTTTTCCTCTGATGTACTGCCTTGAGATAAAGCCTCACGTCCGCGAAGCGTACGTGTAAAATGCTATCAGGACTTCGCATATGACTAGTATCAGCGGTGGATAGCACGCTCTATACATTTCTGACATCCGCCCATTAATTGGATTTTGGCAGAAGCGGCTCAGTGGCGAACATGCCGGACCCGAGAGCAGGACGATTACTGCGGCACGTGTGCAAGACACGTGTGCCATTACCTCACCCTCCCTACCCAGAATGAAGCAAGCTCATTTCATTCTGGGTAGGGAGGGTGAGGTAATGGCACACGTGCCTTGAATGGATGATTGCTGTTTCTTTGTTTTCTCTAGTTTTACGCTTGTGAGTGGCAACAGTGTATCTGGGTTTGACAAGACGCCTTTGCGTTTGTTTGTTTAAATGTATAAATTGGCTGCCTACGTGTGAATAAAATTCAGTTGTAAGTTCAGCGCCGTCAGTCTGTTTCACCTTGTCCTCGGTCCGTGTTCTTAAGCGCTGGTTTTTTTCGATTGATCACCACAGACTCACCCGATCCTCAGTTCTTCTGCAAACAGGAGCGGGGACAACGGGCAAGCTTGTTTCAGAGAGCACCGTACGCGGACTGTTTGTGGGAGAGGGCGATTCTCAATAAAACACGAGGAACAGTGTTTGTGGCAAAGGCGCATCCCAGTCAGAAGACTTTAACCAAGATTGACGTGGTTTACAAGAGAATAAAGAAACGGATAACACACGCGATCAAAGGCCTTTGCCAGGTCGATTTGCGCCTGTGTAATTAATTGTTCGTGAGCCCCACTGCAATACTTCAACACGGTACGCACTGCATGTAATTAAGCCACATGTTTGGAGAGGGTCATTCAAAGTAGGCATTGAAAGCTGTAGCCAATTTGAGACAGCTCAAGCAAAAATCTTATAAACGAGGTGAGAAAATTCAAGGGAACTTTGGCTCTCCAAAGTGCTGCAGGGCGAAAGCCTTTCCTGGAGCACTGTTTGGCGCTAACTGCAAGACTATTTGCGGTGTAGTAGTGCTTTATTTGACTACACACTTTGACTACAGATTACAACTACACACTTTGACTGCTTCTCTAGCACGACTCTCTCTATGCTTCGATGAAGTCGGTTGTATCCATAGCTCTGTTCGCAGAAATGAGGTATGTAATGTGGTCAGCCACGGACGCCTTGCGCCTGCTGTCGGAGCGAGCGACAACTATTTTATTAGTGGTCGCACGCTCCAAAAAGGGGCGTCAGGCTTCCGTGGGTGACCTCATTACTTCGAATCCGCGCACTCTGACGTCATTAACATTTCGACCAACCAAAAAGCGTGACACCTCTGCTGGCAACCTTCTGTTGCGAACTGTGAGTCATTAAAGGCTTTCGCCTTAAATACGTGAGAGCTTCGTAGACATCTGCCTATCGCAGTTCTTCCTTTTCGTCAGTGTCCGGTGTTAAGAGAATATGACTTCTGTCAAATGAACGTAGCAAAAATCGAACATCAATGCTCGTCTGAAAAAATTCATAGTTTATTCACAAATATCACATTTTATACTCTCACCTTCGCGTTTACTGTTGACTGTGATGAATTTTTACGGCGCGCGGTTATCTGCGGCTGCAGAGGGCTATGGCAAAAAATTGCTTTGTCTATTCAAATTGGTGTCACAGACACATTTCCCGAACATTTCACCCCAGCCGTCGTTGGATGGCTCGTCGAGAGTGTATGAGACGTGCGCGGTGCGCCGGAGCGCTCTCGCATCCGTCGAAAAACTTCAAGTATTGGCCAGCATGTAGTCAATTACCTTCAATACGATCTCCACCTGATACGATCAGTTACCCAAGTTTTGACGAATTCTATCGGCTCATGTTCAAGACACAGATACCGGTCGGGTGCTTCCAGATTGAAATTAAAATGTATATTGGGAAAAGTAAACCATAACTAGCAGGCTTTAAAATCAGTGAACATTTAAAGCAGCGTCAAAATGAAGCCAGACATGCAGAAGTAAATGATAACTGTCCGGATTTCTAAAGTAATCACAAAAGACGCAAGTTGTTTCCGGAGAAGATTCAAAATCGACGCCTACCGCCACATTCAGCATCTCAATCTGCCTACTGCTTTGAAAAGGATGACCACCAGGGGCTACGCGGCAACCTAGACTTCATCGCGAGTTTCAGGCCGAAGTAACTTTGATGCGATTCCCTTGAAGAAACCACCAGGCAGGAATGGAATCAATTTCAGAGAATAGTTCTTTCGGAGAATTTCTTCGTGGTAATCTTTGAAAAAAAGTTCCGCCTGACAGTGGCATGAAATAAGAAAAAACACTATCGACTTTCTTCCTTGCGCGAAAATCAAGCTCTGAAGGAAGGCATTCATTGCGTATAAAAGAAGAGTTTATTGCTGTGTGAATTAGCGGCGCCGAAGTAGCATTATCGCCGCACTCCAAAGCTGGCTACGGCGAAGGCACTCAATTTCGTTGACGTGCAGCATCTACCATCGACTATGATGGGCGAGAAGTGATGGCGTAGACCATTTCTCTAATGAAGGGTGGTAAGGGCTTAGATCCAGCCGTGCATCAATTACTGCAAGTAAGCACAAGTTCTTCAGTGTAGGTGCCAAGTGCAACACGTGGAGATCCGTCAGCGATCTTCGCTCCTCAACTACCTGCTCCTCATCCTGGTCGGATGCCGGCCCAAAGCCACCGAAGATAAACACTCTTTCACCCATCACTGAGCAGCCATGCCAGTACCTGGGAGATGGTGTTGAGCCACGTGGCTTCACTTCGGTCCAACACGACGTCACGGGGCCGTACTTGTGCATATCTGCTAAGAAGGTCTTGAGCACATCGCTGTACCCTCCGAAAATGTACAGCTGTTCGTTGAACACGAAGGCTTAATGTCCCCGCCGATACACAGGGGGAACGCCTTGTACCTGTGGGCGCACCCAGGAAGTGGTGGTCGTTTCAAAATAGTATAGGATGACGGAACGGTCTGCTGGGCTGCCGCCGAACACATACATGCGGGTCCCGATGGCAGACGCAGAGTGGCAGGGACGTAGAACCGGAGCCTCTCCGCTGGTGGGGACACGGTGCCACTCTAGGGTACCCAAGTCAAGGACCCGCATATAGGGCGAAGGATCCCACTAACTGAACATATACTTGTGGTGACCCACAACACAAGCTGTGCTGCCGTACATCGATGAGGGCACCTCACCGGACACCGCCAGACGGCTGCATGTCATCGTGTTTGGGTCGAAGCGATTAAGAACACTTGAAAATTGACAGCTGGGCGTGCCGCCCCACAGATACGCGCAGTGGCCGTACGCTACAACTGTGTTGAGGGAAATGGTAATCGGCCAAGCGTCGGGAAGTTGCGTCTGCATCATATCCCACCGGTGCGATGCGGGGTCGAAGATGAACACGTGGACCAAGTTCCATGCCGCGTGGCAACTGCCGAACGAGTAAACATTGCCGTTGATGCCTACAGCCCTGCGGGTGACATGCTCTGGAACGCCGTTTAGCCGCACCGTCCACATTGTGCAGAGGCACCTGCTTCTGTAAGAAAAAAGGGCCGGTCAATCCAGCGATGGTGGCGGCATTATGCGGCTTTTTGCTGAAGCAGCGATATGGTTATCGCTATTCGCGGCGTGTGCGGACTTATAGTGTATACAATTTAAATCTGCAGTGAAGCTCCGCCCACATTCAGCCTCGGCGTACAGAGTTCCACCACGACGAAAAAGTAGTCCCCTGCTTAAACTATTTGTGTTACCTAAACCAATAAGTTTATCAGAAGAAAAAAAATGAGCTCTAAAATTTTGATACATGGATTGGATACAGTCAAACAGTAAAAAGTTGATTTCGTTTACTGTTGCGATTGGCCAGCGGATTATTACTAGACGCTGTGGACCACGGCCCAGTGTTACCAGCTCCTGTTTTTTTTTTTTTAAGTTGTATTCTACTATAGTGCGTCGAAGGTTGACTATTTCTGTTAGATTTTGCAACATTTTTGTCATTTTATGATATTCAACGAATTAATGTTGAAAATAGAACATGTACTGTTGCTGTAACCAAGGTTAAAATCACTTAAAGCGTCGCATAAGTGGCCAAGAGGGCCCTTCTGCCATTACGGGTTTCTTTTCAGAGCGAATTACCTTCTTGACGCCGCGAGATACGTGGTTAACGCTTTCCAATCGAGCATTTTGTTTAGTTGATCGGCCATGCCAGTCACATCGGTAGGGACCGAATATCTTGTAGCCTTAAAAAGAAACGTGAAATATATATTGCTTAAATCCTGAGGTACCTTTTTCTTTGGTTTCGCGCGAGTTTGGTCGCCGCTTTATCGTCTAACAGCTGTTTGGTATAGGTGTCATGCAGCTCTGGTCTAGTCACATCGCGGGCAACAATCCCTTTGTTGAACCCCCCCCCCCCCCCCCCGGATTGTGAACATGTGGCGTGAATCGTTGGGATTTCACATTTTCATTTCCTGTTTTGGCAAGAAATGCCTAAGGGGGCGTAGAAAGAGAAGTTTATTTTGTTCTGTGTTGACATAGAAAATACAAAACAAAACGGATGAACTTAATGCTCTGATGAGTCAAGCACATGCGCAGTGACGCAGCACTGAGCACGTCAGTAATGCAGTAAGAAAGCCGATACTCGACCGCCGCGTAGGACGATAAAGTATGTCGACCATTTGCGCAAGAACTCAGCCTCGCTCATTGACAGAGCGTCCACGCATGCTTGCTCAAAGAGGCGTGTGCGGAGGCGCTGCAACATTGGGAACATTGTTCTTTGCGGACGCCCATTTAAGGATGCCACTCCACGCTGCCGCCACAAAACGAACATGCCAACGCACAAGAGCATATTTTGAAACACTTCGGGAGAACTAGTGCGCGCTTCCAGTCGGGTTAAAAACATGCGTGACACTAATGTCCAAAAGGTGCGCGCAACTACACACTCAAACATTGCGTGCTGCAAAGTTTCAAGGAGACCGCACTGCGGGCATCGGCTGGAGGGCGCCACGCCCCACGCCGCAAGGCGGTCTCTTGTGGGCAGGACCCGCCAGCCTCGCAGCCAGCCGAAGTCCCTGACATCTGCAGGAAGCGCAGCTGAGGTCAGTTGGCGCCAGCGTGCCTGTCTCGTTTTCTGGAGTTGTTCGCGGGTCAGCGCAGCGACCGTTAGTGCTTCACACATCCTGGAGGGCGGGGTTTCATCAACATCCAGATCGGGCACGCTGGCAGTCAACGACGCAAGTGTGCGACGCACATTAACGAAAAATGCCGGCGGCTGCTCGGCTGTAGGGCCAACCACGTGTTGTGTAAAAAACACGTTACGCGCTGTACCAAAAAGTGTGTGAGGAGTGTTCTCCCGGGATAGTCTGGGTTGCGTACAAGATCTCGTACTCCTCGCAAGGCGAGCACATTGCACATGGTGTGGATACAAGGTATACCAAACCCACCCATGCACGATGGAAGGCGCATGAACATTCGTGACACAAGTTCGGTTTTGCCCGCCCAAACGAAAGAGCCACAGGCCGAGGTTAGCCTGCGAGCAAACGTGCGCGGTGGGTTTGCGACGCGGGCGACAAAAAAAATGCCTAAGGGGGCTGAATACCCGCAGCTGTTTTTGGTAAAGTAGAAACGTGTGATTTGGTAACTGTGCATTCTATATACACATCTAAATACGTGGTTTTGTGGAAAGGAAGTGGTGCCGTATCTGTCTCACATATCTCGATGGAAGCCCCACCGCACCGTGAGGGAAGGGAGAAAGGTGGGAGTGAAAGGCGGAAGAGAAAAGGAGGGGCCGTAGTGGAGGGCTCCGGATTAATTTCGACCACCCGAGCATCGTTAATGTGCATTTACATTGCACAGCACACGGGCTACTTTCGTGTTTTCCCTTCATTTAAGCGCAAGCCGCCGCAGCTGGAATCGAACCTGGTTACTCCTGCTGAGTAGCCGAGCATGCTAACCTCTGAGCCATCACGACGGGTATCTACCGGTTGTGAGAAACGTGTTACGAGCGGAGCGCCGCGGGTGGAAGTTGTTGAAGAGGCGATTAGCAAACCACAGCGCAAAAGTGTGTTGCAGTTTAACACGAGACGCGATCGTCGGTTGCGGCGATAGCATCGCGCCCTCGTGCAGTGGCCGGCGAAGCTGACCTGTTTGCTCCGCCGCGGGTTTGAAACGCCCTTGTGGCAATATTAATCTATTGAACCCATGGGCAGTAACGGTGTCTGATAAATTACGTTGGTATTACCCTTCCCGTACTGTGTGAATTGGCAGTGGAATAGACGCTTCATTTGCAAACACCGCTCGCCTCTCGTTTTTTTTAGAACTACCAGGCATAATTTCTTTAGTTATCGAGCAGCAGAAGGAAGGACATTAACACTGTGTCTGACTGCCTTCTACCGGCTTGATGTCGCTGTTTCAACGCGACAGCGTTAAAGGCCCCGGTGTCCTCGTCGGCGCTGTGAGCGAGAAATCATGGCCATGGCTCTGGCAGGTGGTTCCCAGAGGGCAACCTAGGAGGCGGATGGGCCACCTAGGTCACGTGTCCTTGTTGCGTCATCACAACCTAGCCACCAGATAGGGAGCAAACTGTTCACTGTGGCAGTTAAATAAATGATTGGTAGCTCGGGAAGAGCAACCTGGACCCAACAGGGCCCATCGCTTAACCACTGCACCAGTGCGACAGGAGGGGCATGAGGACTCCCAGGGATCTGTCAGTGTAAAATAGTGAATGGACTTCTGCATATATGGGAATTAACCCATCATGCTATCGCGTCGTACTCTCAAGACGGAGCTTAAGTGTCCCCTCCAATTTTTTTTTTACGCAGCAGCATTAAAGGTCGCCGTTCGGCCGGAAACCCAGCGTCAGCATCGTTGACACTGGAAAATCCTGATTGGTCGAGAAGGTAGTGGAGTATGAAAGCTAGCTTATATAAAAAGCAAATAGGGTCAGTCGGAATCGAAACCGCCAGTGAGGAACGTGCGTTAAGTGCGATAAATAGAGGCCTTGTACGAGTACCTCCCACCGCACAGCAGGCAAATTACATGAGAGGACCACATAGCTATAGTGAGGGTCAATAATTATCGTCGCTAAGTAATGTGGACGACGATGTGCAATAAAAGAGTCTATGATTTCAACAAGTGTGTCGATGTCTGCAAAACGGTGCGCCAGGGAACACCCTAGCGACCGTATGGACACTTTAACGCTATTACGTTGTACTATTGAGGGCAACTGAAGTTTCCCAGTTTTTTTCTTGTCAAGTAATAATCCTTAATCATGCCGAATATGCAATGCTAGATTAAAAATAAAGGAGCAGTTGCCACCAGTAACGTGAACTGCAGCGAGGCATTGGCTAGCAGGCAGATCTGAGGACTCGCGTCTAGGTCACTCTGGCCAGATATTGGGACCAATGCCATGGTTATAAGCGCCCTGGGAACATGCGCGTGATATTCACATTTCACATTCACATTCATTTATTCCACATTTATCCTGGTACAGAAAAAATGTGAGGGCAAGGACTAAAAGCTGCTAGTTAAGCAGCTTGACTAAGGCCCTTGCCCCTTTGATGGCAGCGTACAGGGGTTTAAAATCACACAAAAAATTACACACAATGATTAGATTAGTTTCTGCAGAAATTCTTGCACTACAGCACAAAATACGATCAAATAATATTTTACGCGCGTACACCAGAAAGCATTATACCGAGTCAACACACACACATTATATATATACATATATATACACATATATATATACACACACACACACACACACACATATATATATATATATATATATATATATATATATATAACTCTATACACAAAAATTTATACAACATGTACATACTTCAAAAATGAAATCTGAAACACAGACAAATGTATTTATGCAGAAATGTTTCTCTAATTACAACATGGAAATGCCAGTCCTTAATCTATTGCTTCATACAGTTAAATTCCTAAAATATTTAACGAGTGCGGGTCTTGACGATGTTCGTATGTCCATGTCTGTGTCTTGAAGTGTGTTTAATAATACTGGCAAGCGATGTTCCAATCTATTAAAACCGTTATTCGTGCGCGAAAAGGGGACTAGCCAAATGTTTCTGTGTCTTATGTTGTAAGGAACATCCAAAGATTGTCTAAGATTGCACAGCGAGAGAAAGCATGTATTGGATTTTGCCAACGAGATTCTATACTTCATACTTAAGTTTAAATTGTACAGATGTACAGCAGGGACTATATTATATGTTGAGAAAAGCTCTGTTGTATGGCCATCATACGGTAAGCCTGCAATGTGACGGATTGCTTTCTTCTGCATTAAAAATAGCCGGTGTATGTTCGCCTTTGATGTCGTTGCCCAAACAAGGCTACAGTAATTGATGTGTGGGGTAAATAAGGCATTATATAACATTAGCTTTATCTTAGGTGGGACAATGTAACGAAGTCTGCACAGAACACCACAGGCCTTGGCCAAGTTGCGAAGCACATTTGTTACATGTGCATCCCAATTTAGATGTTCATTAAATACTACACCTAAGGTTTTCACCTCATGTACAGTATCTATTTTTTCTTGGCCTATCTTTAAACAAATACTGTAATCAAGAATTTTTTGCACAGGTCGAAATAGGACAGCCTTGGTTTTTTTCGTATTTATTTCTAATGAATTTACTTTACCCCATTCTAACAGTTTACTAAATGTAATATTACCTAAAGACGATAATTCACTAATGTCCTCTGACTGAATAAAGAAACTTGTGTCATCGGCATAGACTACAAAGAATGCCTGGTTGCTTATTGTTACTGTCGTGTCCGGTCGCTGTGTTGAATGCAGCGAAAGACGCACACGGTACTTTTAGACTTCGTTTATTTTAAGCCGATGAGGGTGCGACCAGCGTCGACCGAGGCAGGAGCCGAACTGGCCGCCCGAAGAAAGGAGGGAGTGGAGAAGCGTCCACGGGAGGGAGTGGCTTCCCAGAACAGGAGGAGGGTGCGGGGGCGCACCGTGGGGGGGCATCCGGCGACAGCGTGCGACGAGGGGCAAGCGAGTGGTCGTTAGGAGGGGGCGCACACACACAAAAGCAATAAGGGGACACAACACTTCCTTCCCCCTTAGAAAGTTGCCTGGTATCGTGCAGGGGGTCGGCGCTCACGCGTGGAGGCGCGCTGGCTTTGTGCGCTCGGGGGAGAAACACTTGTAGGCTGGCTGTTGTTCGCTGTGTCTCCTAGGTCTGTCCTGGGCGAAGTCTCTTCTTCCGGGAAGAGGTGCCAGGCTATGTGGGAAAATGGTGCACGTGTTCTCTCCGCTGGCGGACAGCTCTCAGACGGCGTCGTAAATCTACGCAGCTGGTTGAGATGTCGGCGTGCTACTGTGCCATGTATGTTGACGAGCCAAGAGCGCAGGCCTATGCGTCTGACAATTGTAGCTTCCTCCCAGCGTGGCTTTTTCAGAAACTGTCGGGCGAGGACGCGCTGCCCCTCATTAAGCGTGCCGCAGCGCGGAATTGCTTTTTCTTCCCGGAACGTCTCTGCCTTTGGCTCGGGGAGGATGGCTGTGAGCTGGGTTCGCATTTCACGCTCGAACATCATTTTCGAGGGGGTCTCGCCTGTTGTGCTCTGAACTGTCGTGTGCTGCTTGAAGAGAAAGCGCGCAAGGCGGCGCTGCAGCGAGCCTGTCTGATCTCTTTCAAGGGCGCGTTTTAGCTCGGCTACGTAGCGCTCGGCTTGTCCGTTTGTCGCTGGGTGGTAGGGGGCCGATGTAACTGATGAGATCCCGTTGTCGCGATAAAACTTGAGGATCTCCGCAGACACAAACGGTGTTCCGTTGTCCGACACTACCTTGCGCGGCAGGCCGAACGTTGCAAATAGTGATCGGAGGTTGTCAATGACTGCTGCCGAAGTCGTCTGTCCCATTTGCCTTATCTCAAGCCACTTTGTGTAGGCATCTACGACCACAAGGAAAGTGCAGCCCTCAATTGGTCCTGCAAAATCAATGTGCAGTGTGTGCCATGGTGTGTCTGGCTTTTCCCATTCTGGGACAGGAGCTTTCGGCGGGGCGCTCCGGCTGCTCTGGCAAGGCTTGCATTCTCGCACCACTGTTTCGATGTCGTTGTCAATGCCAGGCCACCACATGTAGCTTCTGGCACACTTTTTCATTGCAACGATGCCCCGATGTCCGGCGTGGATGAGAGACATAGCTTGTGCGCGTAGTTCTCTCGGCATCACAACTCGGGACCCAAATATGATGCAGCCGCGATGGGTGCTCAACTCTGTAGCTCGCCTGCGGTAAGCGTCGAAGTTGTCCCCTTTGAGTTTATGCACGTTGCCTTGTTGAACAGCTGTGTAAACTAGCCGGAGAGCTGCGCACTTCTGCGTAGATGCTGCAACTGTGCCTGCTGTAAGCGGAGGTTCTGGCAGTGCTTCGAACATCAGAACGTCTCCTGGTGGAAATGGTTCGTCAACAGTTGCGTCTAGTGGCAGACGGCTTAGCGCATCGGCGTTTTGATGTTTACTCCCATTGCGGTAGACCAGAGCGTAGTCGTACGCTGAGAGTTTGATGGAATGCTGCGTCGGCTCGATGACACCTTGCTGCTCCAGTTTGTCCAACTCTTTTTCAACTGAATCTCGGAGAGCAAACGGCACCGGCCTGGCCTTCAGAAATTTGGGTTGCGCGTTGTCCAACAACTCCAGTGTGACCGGGGGCCCTTCGTTTCCTGGAATCTCTTCCGAGAATACTCTTTCGTATTTCTCTTGCAGTTGCTCAACCATGTTCTGGCTCGGCGTCTGGTGTATGCCGCATATCATCACGCCTAGTGGAGAAAACCAGTTTCTCCCTAGAAGGCTTGATCCTGTGCCCTTCACAACAAGCAGAGGTAGCGTATGGGTCTGGCCGTTGTAGTTAACCTGCACGTTGGCAGAGCCCAATAGTGGCAGATTCTGTCCTGACCACGTTCGCAGGTGCGTGTCGTCTTGTTGCAGGGCGGGTGCGTCAGATGGCCATGAAGTTCGGAACGTGTCCTCACTGATCAGAGTACAGGCTGCGCCGGAGTCCACCTCGAACTTAATCAGCTGGTGATGTACGCTTACTTCTGTAAAAATCTTCGGTCGCGTGCCGAGATTCATGGTGTTCAGGTCGTACAACACAGATGGTGTTGCTGATGTTGTTCCATGGAGATCAGATAGCGGCGTATTCTCTGAGGCGTTGACGCTGTGATTAGGCTGGGAAGGTGACTTTATCTTGGCAAGTCTCCGTTTCGTAATGCATGCTCTTTCGATATGCCCTCGCTTGTGGCAAAAATTACACGTGGCTGACTGGAATCGACATCCCTGGGGGTTGTGTTGGTCGTCACACCGCCAGCAGCGTTGTGCCTTTTTGACCGATTTTACAACAACAGAAGGCTTGCGCACCTGGTTGCTTGTCTGGTGTACCGGCTCGGTGTTCCGGCGAATCCCTCTCTGCTGGTGACCGGCGCTCTCCGCTCGAACGGCGATGTCGTAAGCTTTGCTGAATGTGAGGTCCTTCTCAGCGAACAGGCGCTGCTGCAGTGACTCGTCACTCAGTCCGCACACAAATCTGTCGCGTAACATCACGTCCAAGGGAAGCATGGTGGTGTTAGCAGAAGAAGCTGCGTCTCCCTCCTGCCCGGTAGCTGTTGTCGACAGCGTTCCAAAATTGCAGTCGGCAGCGAGCTTCTTGAGCGCGGCTACGTAGGCGCTCACAGTTTCTCCTCCCAGTTGATCTCGTCGTTGGAAGCGAGCCCGGCTGTAGACCTCGGATGGCCTTGGGTCGTAGTGCTTTTGCAGCGCTTTTACGATGTCGTCGTAAGACACTGCCGCTGGTGTGCTTGGCTGAATAAGGGCGCAGACAGTGTCGTAGGTCTGCTCCCCGCACAGCGTCAGCAGGTTGGCCCTCTTCAAGGCTGGGTCTGTGATGTTGTTAGCTTCAAAGTAGAACTGAAGGCGTCCAACCCACGATGACCACGATGAGCCGTTGAACTCTGGTATCTGATTGGGAAACCCTCGCGTAGCCATGGCTTGTCAATAGCGTTGCGTAGCGCGGGTCGAATCCACTTTCTCGTCGCCACTGTCGTGTCCGGTCGCTGTGTTGAATGCAGCGAAAGACGCACACGGTACTTTTAGACTTCGTTTATTTTAAGCCGATGAGGGTGCGACCAGCGTCGACCGAGGCAGGAGCCGAACTGGCCGCCCGAAGAAAGGAGGGAGTGGAGAAGCGTCCACGGGAGGGAGTGGCTTCCCAGAACAGGAGGAGGGTGCGGGGGCGCACCGTGGGGGGGCATCCGGCGACAGCGTGCGACGAGGGGCAAGCGAGTGGTCGTTAGGAGGGGGCGCACACACACAAAAGCAATAAGGGGACACAACAGTTACTATGTCATTTATATAGATAGTAAAAAGAATGGGTCCTAATATACTACCTTGGGGCACTCCACAAGATATATTGCGTAGAGCTGACGACTCTTCTTTTAGTGAAACGCTTTGTTGTCTCGCGGACAGATATGATTGTAAAAGGGCAAGAGGTATTCCACGGAATCCGTAATGTTCAAGCTTAGAATATAGGGTTGTGTGGTTAATTCTGTCAAATGCCTTGGAGAAATCTACAAAGCCGCCTAGTGTTAATTTTCGTTGTTCGAAACCTTTAATAATAAATTCCTTTTGTGTGAGAAGGGCCAGTTCTGTTGACATACCCTGCCGGAAACCAAACTGCTGGATGGATATTATAGAATGCTTATCACAGAACGATACAACTCTTTTGCAGATGACTTTTTCCAATCCTTTTGATATGACAGGCAGCACAGAAATAGGCCTATAATTCGAAAACTCATTTTTGTCTCCCGACTTAAACAGAACAGTGACTCTGGCTAGCTGCATTTTTTGTGGGAAAACACCAGTAGTCAAACAGGTATTGAAAATATGTGTGAGAGCAGGTATCAGGAGCTCGAGCACAAACTTTACGGGGCGGATAAGAAGGCCATCAATATCACGCGCTTTGCTATTCTTCAAAGACATAAAAATGTAATACACTTCATCTGGAGTAACTGGATCAAAAAAAGCAGTGTGGGCATTCGGTAGACCCAAGTAGGACGATGCTTTATCATCATGGTTACTGTTCGCTAAAGTCGTAAAGTATTCATTAAACTTATTTGCTAGTTCTCTTCCTTTAAAATTTTGATTATTGACACTAATTTCGAGGTCTCCACTTTCGTGCGTATTGCGATTTAAAAGTTTATGTAATTCACGCCAAAGAGCGTCTCCCCGAGTTGCAACGCGACCAAGAAGATTTTCAAAATAAGCGTGTTTAGAGTTGCGTAACACTTTTGTTACACTGTTTCTGTATTTCTTAAATGATATGAAGTCATTGGGGTCTTTTGTTTTCAAGAACTGAAAATACATCGCATTTTTTTCACTAATCATTCTAATACATTCGTCAGTGAGCCATGGTTTCCGACATTTTTTGCGCTTTTTGACAGATTTGTACTTAAAACAATCTGTGTAAGCACGTTTAAGCAAACCCAAGAAAATGTCGTAGGCATCATCAGCAGTAGTACACTCAAGCGCAGATGTAAAGTCAATTTCCTCAACTGCAGTTCGGAAACGTTCAAGCGTTTTTTCATTAATTTCTTGAACTAAAAATGATTCACAAGGCTTTTCGAAGTTTTTACATAGCTCACCGGGCTTGCAAAACATAAAAATAGGCAAATGATCACCCAGAGCTGCCGTTATAACGCCGGCTTTGATACAGCCTTCCGGGTTATTTGTGATGAATATGTCAAGAAGACTTTCAGAGTGACAAGTGATGCGTGTAGGCTCTGTTATTACGGTTGAACAATGAAAAGTGTCCAGACGCAGACACATACGTTGCGAGTTTAGAGTAGGCTGAAGCATGTTAATGTTGCAGTCACCACCGATGGTAATGTGCAGTTTATTCAAACACGCGAAATTCAGCAGCCTTTCTAAGTAGGCAAGAAATTGATCAGTATTCCCATCTGGTGGCCTATAAGTAACGACAAATATAGATTGCTTGCATTGGAGCGTCAGAGTCTCGTAATCGGGAGTAATAGCTGTGAAGTCGGGGAGCACTACGCATGGCAACTGTTCTGATATCAACTGCATTACTCCCCCACCACGCCTGCAGGGTCTGTTTAGGTAGAAACTCCTGTAGCCTGGTAGACAAAGCACTTCTTCTTGCGTTTTATACCATGTTTCGGTTATCATTATGATATGAAACTTGAAACTAAATTCATCAAAAAATGTTGTTACTTCATCGTATTTGTTCCTTGCAGACTGCGCATTAAAATGTAGAAAGGCAAGGTGCGTACTGTCTTTCGGGCAAGCGATATTTTTCGGTGTGTTCATCAGCACGGGGAAAGAAGATGCACTGAGTAGCGCAAGATGTGCTTACACAATCTTTTCCAAATCAGCTTCGCATGAAATCCGGATGACACGAGATGTCTCCGTTTTCCGCGCGAAAACTTTGCCGCCTTTCGCCCATGCAAAACGCCAGCTCATTGCCTTCTTTTTTGCGATAGTCTTTCCTAGCAGAAACTTAAGCTGAGGGCAAAGGTGTTCGTTCACAAACACCGATGCCTTGGTTGAAAATCCTAGGTCTTCGGTGTTTAGTTTCTTGCTGCGTGCCTTGTCAATCACTTGGTTTCGTTTCGCACGGCTGTTGAAAACGGCAACAATGTTCTTGCTTTCGGCGTCGTTCCAAACAGGAACACGATGACACACCTCGATATCCTGCCTATCTCACCCACTGCGTCGCCCACTTTAGCAAGCAGCTCTTCTAGGTTTTCATTATCCTCACACGGTACACCCTTTATTTCAATGTTCTTGATCCTAGAATACTGATCTTGTTCAGTTACTCTAACAGAGTTGTCGTGCACCTGTTTTCTCAGATTTTCAAGCTCCTGTAGCAATTCTTCATGAGATTCTTTTAGTGCAGCATTTTCCTTTTTTATTTCGGCACACTCTTGCTTCATTTCTTCGTAGTCTTTGTTGATGTACTCTAGGCTACTTTTTAGCTCCCTCAGTTACTTTCGGAATTCACGCTTTAGGTCAGCAATTTCTGTCATGTCGCAAGCAGCACGCAAAGCACTACACGTATCAAAAACGTCACCGGCAGCAGAGGCAGGGCAGAGGGCAGTGCAAAATAAAAATATACAAAAATGACAGCTCAAACCTGCGATTCAAGATGAAAGAATAAGCGTTCAAGATGAAAGAATGAGGGCTGCGCGATGGGCCTGAGGCCTTTAACGGTCCAAAGTCGCTTGCATAATAAAGTTTTCCATCCATCATGGGGGCGCAAGCATTTGGACGTCCGGATGTGAGGGGTCCTGTCGCGTAGCGAGTTTGAGGTCGGCTTTCCTATCGCGTTGACCCCTCTTCCAACGGCCGCATGTTAGCTGGCTTTGGCCTCCCCCCTAATGTTCAAGCATTCATGGCTGTCTAGTGCTGATGTTCGCATTTCTTTGTGACATCAGCTGCCCGTCTATGTAGGTCTTCTTAGACCGCGCTTGTGTTTGCAATCTTACGAGCGCAGCAAATCTTGTGTGTGCGCAGGGCCTACAGTTCCGTGGCTTCTGAAACAACCACAGAATGCCTTTGCTACTCAAGAGGTTCAATATTCCTAGCGCTTCACGCCATCACGTCGAACGATGCACTAGGCTGTAGCGAAAAAAAAATGTGTCTCGGTGTCATACACGCCTGCGCCACCTAGTTCTTAGCGTCCTTCCTGCCCTCCTCGTGTCCCCCTTTCCCTGCGCAACCCTACTGACACGCTTTCCCTGTCTCTTTTTCGCGTAAGCACAGGAACAGATGTTATATCATCATAACAGCAAAGGGTGCGTTAGAAGCTTTCTCAGTGAAATCAACACAGGCTTGCAGAAAAAAGAAAGGAAAACGCCTACCAAACCTGTTCTTACCCATTGCTTGCCCGACAGCAGGGAGGAAAAACTAACGCCCGGTTTCATTTCTGAGAAGATTGGTTACCACTGCACGATGTGGACTGTGCGGCTGCACCGGGTTCCAGAACTCGTCAACGACATGCTGTCGCCATCAAAGGAAAGGTCTACTCGTTGGACCCCTTCTACAACTACCACGATGACAGCGACGGAATCTTAGGCATCCGCTTAGGCGTATACATCTTCCGCCCTGAGACGTGCAGGTGGGGTGTGCCGCTGACTGAGCTGCACCCCGAAGGCGAGCCCATTAACTTTATCGACCACAGCGTTGTCGCCTACGGTGACTGTGCCTACATGTGGGTGAACTCCTCGGACATAAGGTCACGAATTGGCGGCTTATACCGGTTGTTTACCCTCGCTATGGCATGGAGCCGCCCGGAAATGTGCGGCCAAATGCCGACACTGAGCATCATCTTCCCTGCTTGTGTGCTGTGTCAACAGATGTACGTCTTTGATTTCTTGGACCCGGAATCCTCACACCGTGTATATTATCTTGACCTTGAGAGCCTGACGTTCCATAGCGCTCCGACCAGTGCAGAGGCCCCGGCTAGCCGCTCACCGCGAGTAATATCCTGTCAATATTTAGAACTTCGAATACAAAGTTACCCACGGCGACGTGGCGTAACAAATTATGGCTGTTTCGACGGGTTACTTGTTTTGGATCTGTTGCTTTGCCTGCGAGCTTTTCGAAAGCGCACGTATTTTGGCGCGGTGTGGGCAAAATTTGTTGGACAGTGGGTAACTGCGTTTGGCAATTCTAAAAACTGATATGGACATTATTTAAAGTGAACTACGTGCCCTTCAATTAATACAGACTAGCACTAAAAGATAAAAAAAAATGGTGGGGGCTTATCTTTGGTTAAGCCTGGTAGGTTGCGAAAGCAGGTGTTTTATGCTGCATATGCAGCGCCTCTAGTGCGAAGAGCGCGGCGCGCCGTGCCAAGCGGCCGCCGTTACCCTACGAACCGAGTTGGTAGCCCGGCTCTCGCTCCTGGTATGACGTCACACCATAACGTTACTAGCGCCCATAGCGGGAGGAGCGCGGCGCGCCGTGCCATGCGGCCGCCGTTAATCGACGAACCGAGTTGGTAGCCCGGCTCTCCCTCCTGGTATGACGTCACACCATAACGTTACTAGCGCCCATAGCAGGAGGAGCGCGGCGAGCCGTGCAAAGCGGCCGCCGTTAATCGACGAACCGAGTTCGTAGCCCGGCTCTCGCTCCTGGTATGACGTCACACCATAACGTTACTAGCGCCCATAGCGGGAGGAGCGCGGCGCGCCGTGCCATGCGGCCGCCGTTACCCGACGAGCCGAGTTGGTAGCCCGGCTCTCGCTCCTGGTATGACGTCACGCCATAATCTCACTAGCGCCTCTAGCGGGAGGAACGCGGCGCGCCCTGCCAAGCGGCCGCCGTTACCCGACGAGCCGAGTTGTAGTCCGTCTCTCGCTCCTGGTATGACGTCACGCTGTGACGTCACTAAGCGTGGTATGACGTCAGGGTCCTTCTAATGGTCAAACGTGACAAGTGGCCGCCGCTACGCGAATGGCCGTTCTTGGGAGTAGTATTGCTTTCCCAATAAAAATTGGCAGTTGTTTAGCTCTGGATAAACCGGGTAAATTGCGTTAGCAATGGTGCGCGCGTTCTTCTGGTGGTTCTTCGGTGCGTTGCCAACGGCCGGTAGCATTGCGGCGTTCCTGAGCAGTCAGGTGTTGAGATTCATCGGTGAGCGATAACGTGGAACACCTGTGCGAGGTAGAACGTTGTCGCCGAGCTGTATCCTTAGCACGATGCTTTGCAAGACGTTCTTCAAGCTGTTCTGGCTTCTCTTGTGCACATGGTCGCTTCCTCTCTTCTTGCTGTCGCTGCCGCTTCTCCTTAGAGGACTGCATAGCAAACCATTCAGGCCATGGCAAGCGTGCGTTTATAGACGCTTTACAGCGCGGGAGCATGGGCGCCGCCATATTTGGTCACGTTACCATTCCGCCACGCTGCCAGAGAATCCACGGAATGCCATCACGCGTTCGGCTGTACGCCTTGCTCGTCGGTTCATTGGCTTTTTAGGAAAAAAAATGTATCTGTGTCGCATATCACGGTGGACACCTGAACCTCGCCGTAACGAGAAGGGAGGAAGATGGGAGTGAACGAAGACACCGTATTCATTAGACGCGCCTTTGTTCATTCGAAACCATCCAGCTGGCATGGCGGAGTGGTTAGCGTGCTCGTCTCGCACTCCGGAGACCCTGGTTCTATTCCCCAACTCGACCAGTTTCCTTCTCGGTGTTATTTATTTATGTGGTCTGATTAGAAATTAAGCTAATTGCTTAACCGATTTTTTCTTGCCGCCCTCAGTTTTTGCAAGGAAAACTGGAATAAAGTGATTGATTGATTTATTGATTGATTGATATCATTCGAATGCCATCGATGCACTGCGCGCCAATGCTGCTAACGACGGCTTGGAATGCCAAAGTGGATGGATGGATGGATGGATAGGAGCGCCCCCTTTGAAACGGGGTGGTGGCAATTGCCACCATGCTCAGCTTTTCTTTATTTATTATTTTTTTTTGTTTACTGTGTTGGCAGTTCTCATTAAGATTCTCCATCAACTTTGCCTACGGTTTCCTACTATTCTAACCTTATGCCACATCTCTGCTTTTCAGCCACCAATCCTCCAATCGCTTTTTGCTGACTTCCACTGCAGATTTATTTACATGACCATTGTTATCTTTAAACCCTAGGGCCTCAGAAAGAGTGACTGTGCCTGCATCGACATCCGGATGGATACCATCACATTTGATTATGAGGTGTTCAATTGTTTCCACAGATCTACCACACACTGCACATGTGTCATCTTCTTCGTTAAATTTCTTTTTGTAGCTGCGCGTTCTAAGACACCCTGATCTAGCTTCAAAAAGTAGGGCACTGCCTCTTGAGTTATCATAGAAAAATTCTTTCCTGATCTGCTTTTTCCAAAATCGATATAGTTCTACACTATGTTTCTTTTCCATTGAATTCATCCAATTTTTAACTTCCGCGTTTTTAACCTGTCGTTTAATGCTCTTTCTTTCTCCGTCCTCATGACCGGCATACTTACTGGTTAGTTTTCTAGTTCTTTTCCGCCACTGTGAGTCAACGTTCTTTCTGTATAAATATTTAAATACCTTAGCTGCCCATCTGTTATCGTCCAATTTCCTCAGGCGTTCTTCATATAGTATTTTACTCTTAGCTTCCCGTGCCTCGAACGATGCCCAGCCCATATCCCCTTGTACTGCCTCGTTTGTGGTTTTGCGGACCTCCTAGTGGCGCCATCTGTCGTGGACAGAGCAAACTACTCGGCACCGCTCCCCGTGGCGTGTAGACGGTGTTGCCATCTGGCGGAGCGCGGCTGAAGCAACGCTGTTGAAGACAACGTTACTAGATTACCTCTAGTAACGTTGGTTCAAGATCATCCGTCCCTACCGACCCGGGTTACGCGACAAGGCGAAACCTACAGCAGTTTTGCTAACGCAATAACATTAACTATTCAATTTCAGCTATGGTACTAGTAAATTTCAGCTATGCTGGTTAGCCCATTTTAGCTGCATTCGGGCAGGCTACAGCGCTGAGAATGCTAAGCCGTGAAGACCGCTCCTACTTAAAAAGGCCGGTTAAACATCCGGCATACGCCTAAAATAGTGGCTGAGCACATTCAAAAGACTAACATGCGCAACGCTTTCCTTTTTGTTTTTATGGGAATTAAAATTATAATTTGGATTTCGTCGTGTATGGAACGTTGTTATGCCTTTCGAAGCCACTTATGCAGAACAGAAGAAAGTCAATCAGCCAACTAGGGAGGGCAGGGAGATGGCCCTGTCCAGCTCGGACCTGGAGGCCCAGCGGGCCCTGGTCCAGAGAGCACGGGCAGCGGCGGCAGCCAATGGCGTCCCGGAACAGGGACTGCCACCCAGGTCAACGTCCATCCACAGCTTCCCTTCCCAATTCAATACAGTGCTACAATAAATGTTTTCTCCTGCTCCTCAACACGCTTCACTCCAACATCATTACATAGTGATTTGGATTGCAGGTAGATATTTTCATGTCAAAACGAAAACCACAGTTAAAAGTGAAAGTGGTTAATGGTTGGGGATTTTGGGTTTCGTCTGGAATTTTTGGCATGGTAGAAAAGTTATTTCTTCACACTCTCCAATAAAAAAAAATTTATTCCTGCGTAGCGTTATTATTTTATCGTTTCAACACGTTTGAATCCAGGAATGCATTTAACGATTGCTTTTGCTAATTTAAAGTTTTCTCTTTTTTTCAAATTACACAATGTTTATGGATACCCTGGAAATACGGCTGCAACAAAAGCTTGGCAAGGCCCGAAGGCTAGCGAATGCCAGAACAGGAGTGCACAGATGAGGCTGAATAGCATAGAAATTAACGTAATTAATAGCATGAAGATTGGAATTCGAAAGGGAAGGTTAAGCAGTACCTGTTTATAAATGCATCAAACCTGTTTTGTAATCACTTTTGCATAGAGGTGCACAAAAGAAGTGAATTTCAAATAACTAAACAAATGTGAAATAAATACTGCATACAATATAACAGCGACTCTATATATGAATACATAATATTCCATAGTCTGCACTATGGTAGAGAGGGTAGAGAGAGGGTGCGGTAGATGGTCCTTGGCGATCACAAAATGAACAAGGGAGGGGAAAACCTCAGGTTGCTAGAGCCAACGTTTCGACAAGGGGACTTGTCTTCGTCTGGGCAAAACGTTCATCATCGGCAGGGATTAAATAGGGCCTTCGCTCCGAGGAGGAAGGCCCCGGGGATGGGGAAGGAAAGTGAGGTGGGAGGGGATGCGTGTCAGGAAGGGGAGGGAGGTGAATCATGATTCCTTAGGCTGCAATAGTGGAACAACTTATATCCGGGGGTGTGTAATGAACAAAAGGCTTTGAAGGGGCTGCGACGGGGGAGGAGGCGCTGGGTGAACCTGCAAAACTCAGATAAAAGGATTAGTCAGCGTGGTACAGGGAAATGAGAACAAGGGAAAAAAAAGAAGCTGACACTGGAAGGAGAAAGGAAGGGGGGCATTTCCAAGGAAGGACAAGGCAGGGGGAGGGGGGGGGATGGCTCGTGTTCAGAGAAAGCCAAAAAGTGGGGGCGGAGGGGGTAACAGGAGTGTCATGGTTTCCGAGAACTGGTAGCAGGGGATTAGGAGAAAAAAAAAAAGTGAACAAAGGAAGAGGGTGACAAGGCCGGAAATGTGGTGGAAGATATGACGTGGGAAGGGTGCAAGGAGCGACAATATACTTATGTGAGGTTCTAGGAAATAGTCTGACCATGTGCAACACATTTGTTAATTTAAAATTATGCTGACCCTGGATTGTACCTGAGAGATTCCAGGTTTCCTCTGGACATGTTAATCCCTGTTGGTTGCAGTGTTTTAAATTTGTGGATTAGGAATGCTTCTCTGTATTTTCTGTCCCTAGTCGATTTGAAGCCTGACTGAAGAATGAACAATTTGAGTTCGTCGAATTTGTGATGGCGTTGATTAAAATGGGTCGACACTGCCTTCTGTTCATTCCGTGTTGTGTCATCCCGGTGCCCGTTTAATCTGGCACTCATTGTTTGTCCGGTTTCTCCGATATATTGTTTCTGGCAGTAGGAGCACTGGAGCATGTAGTTAATCCTTTATAATTCAATTTTCGCTCCCCATATTAACTACTGCAGTCTTGTATGGACGGACACAACTCAATCCAACCTTACCAAATTGATGCTATTACAAAAGAAAGCAATTCGTCATGTAGCAAATGCCTCATATGACGCCCATACAAGAGAACTTTTTGCTTCGTTTAATGTACTCCCTATACACCACATACATAAACTTAACCTCGTTATGAAGTGCAAACACAGTATTCAAACTAACAACGAAGCTTTCCTCAACTTATATAATTTACATCGACCTTTGGAAGTGCCCTACATATTCAGAAACAGAGAACACTGGTCTATACATTTTTCCCGCACTAATCAGGGTCGGCACATGCTGCAGTACCACATGCCTACATATTTGAATTTCCTACAAAATAAAAATATAGATATACATAACCTTAGCAAATACAAGTGGCAGAAATACCTTATTCTTGAAGACATATGAGTTTAATTATGTTTTTCCGACACAAACTGCTTTTATACTGCGGATGTATTGTATCTTTTTATCATCGTCTATTTTCCTGCTTCTATTATTATTATTATTATTATTATTAATATTATTATGTGAACTTGTGTACGCCCGATTATATTTGACCCTTTGGAGCTGCTGACGCGATTTTTTTGTTTTCCTGCTAGATATGTTTTTTTCATTTTCTGTGTGTTGAATTGTAATCTTAATATGTATAAATAGCCTGCGACGAGTTAACACAGATACATGTTCATTTCTCACATCAAAACTATTTCAGATATAGCACCTGTCTTACTGCACATTCCATTGCCTACTTTTTCTCGCTGGTTGTAAGTCCTACATGTGTATGTATATATATATGTGTGTATGTGTGTGTGTATATATATATGTAATAACGTGACAGTCTGTTGGCCTTGTCAGTTAGGGGTGGGAGCCTCGTCAAGCTACTGAGTTTGTGGCTTTTTGCTCCTACCCTAGCATTTCTTTTCTGTTGTTCAGGACAAAAATGCTGAATAAAGTTGATTGATGGATAATATTGGACGATGTGCAGTCAAAACTGGTCTTTATATCGAAACTGAAATCGCTTGCCGTACTTTTAACCGTAGTGTCCCTTTGTAAATGTTTGCATGTCTTGCATCTAGGTCGAGAGCATGAAGTGACTGTCGGTGGTGGTTTCTTACCGAGCCTAGCATGCACCAGGATGTCCCTCAGGTTTGTGTTGCGGCTGTATGTTACCCTTGGTGCGTCGGGAAATATTTTCTTGAGACGGTCGTTACCAGTTAAAATGGGGTAGTATTTCCGCAGGATATTGTTTATGTTGGGAAGCGCGTTTGAGTATTTCGTTATAAGTGCAGGAGGTCGTTGACTGTTAGCTTTTGTTCGTTTTTTAAGAACTACATCTCGTTTCAAAGTGGTTGCTCGTTGGAACGCATTATTAAGGGTTGTCTGTGGATGGTTTCTGGTGATTAGTGTGTTTTTTAGCGAGTGGAGGTGTTTCAGGTAGTCATCGTCGTCGCTACATATTCTTCTTAGTCTCGTTGCCTGTCCTACGAATATACCTTGTTTGCAGTGTCTTGGATGATGGCTAGTGAAATCTAAGTATTGTTGTCGGTCAGTAGGCTTCCTGTAAAGTGTGGGTTTGAGCTTGCTATTTTCTAAATAGACAGTGGTGTCAAGGAAATTGACTTGCGTTTTCGAGGAGTTGAAGGTGAATTTAATGCTGGAGTGGAATGAATTGAAATGTGTGACGAATGCCTTCAGGGTCTCAGCCCCATGCTCCCATATCATGAAAATATCGTCTATGTACCGCAGGTATATGAGTGGTTTTTTTAGAAATGAATTTAGAAGTTTAGATTCTAGTAGCCCCATAAAAATGTTCGCGTAGGTGGGTGCGAAGGGAGTGCCCATGCTTGTTCCAAATACTTGAAGGTAGTAAGAAGAATTGAATTCAAAGTAGTTGAGTGTTAGTACCAATTCAAGTAGCGTGAGGTACACTTCAGTTTCGTGCGGGTGAGGACTTTGAGTTAGAATTTTTAAGAGTGCGTCGATACCTTCATTAATGGGAATATTTGTGTACAAAGCGGCGACGTCAAGTGTGACAAGTATGCTATCTGCTGGGATAATGGAAGCGTCATTCAGAGACTCTATTATGCGGAGAAAGTGCGGTGTATCCTCGACAAAGGAAGGGAGGTGGGTGGGAATATCTGCAAGATAGTTGTTCAGGAAAATTGATAAGTTCTCTGTGGGCATGTTATTGTTTGAAACGATAGGTCTGCCGGGGATATCTGCGGTAAACAAGTCTTCTTCGGAAACCTTATGGATTTTGGGAAGTAGGTAAAAGCGTCCTGCCTGTTTGTTTAGCGGATTTAAGAAGTGGTAATCGGACTGCGTGATTAGTTCTCTTGATAGTAAGTTTGCCAGTTTGTTCAGAATCAATTTGCAGAACTCTGAAGTGGGATCTGAATCTAATTTCCTATAATGACAAGGGTTGTTAAGTTGCCTAAAAGCTTCTTTTTTGTATTTTTCGGCTGGCAGGATAACTATGCTACCTCCTTTGTCTGCAGGTTTAATGACTATATCGGTTCTAGAAGCTAAATGGTTCAGAGTAGCCTGTTCCGTTGGGGTAACGTTTCTGCGTTTTCGAGCTTGCTTTGTTTGGTCTATAATTTCTTTCGAGACAGATTTAATGTACAGGTCTAATTCGGGACTCTGCTGCGCTTCCGGCGTCCACGTGCTTTCGGCTTTGAGAGGGATGGGATTAAGGCTGGTTACTGCAGTAGGGTGAGCACGTGTTGACCACGTGTTACAGAAAAGAGCTAGGTTAGTAATTGGGGTGTTTGCTTTTTCGGCAAAGAATTCCTTAATTCGCAATCTTCGCGCAAATTCTGTGAGGTCCTTGTGAAGTTCATACTCGTTAAAGATATTGTTAGTTGGACAAAATGTAAGGCCATGCTTCAGAATCCGTTTGTCGCTATCACTTAGGGATTTGGAAATATCGACAATGTTGCTGTCAGTGTCCTGCGGCGGAAAATGCGTATCTTTTGTCTGTATCGAAATTGGAGGGCGGTTGTTAAACTGTCCAGATGTATTCGTATCTAGCGGAAATTTATCTCTAATTTGTTTATGCTGTTGTTTATCGTGCAGCTTGCGTTCCTTTCTGGCTACAAAATCTGCTAGTGCCTGGCTTTCTCCCGAATTTAGTTCTATCTTACTAAGTTGATCATCGAGGGAATTTAACTGCTCTTGACAATGTTCTTTTAAAATTGCTATGAATGAAAGGGATGCGTCATTTGAAACCTTTTCCCATCGAGCGAGGAGTTCAGGCCTGAGCGCACCGAGGGAGCACCTAACATTAACTCGAAGTCCTTTGGGTATTGTCCTGTGCTGCGAGTAGGATTTGTAAGTGTGTAGGTGGAATCGGTAGTTAGTTTGTTTAGTGGCTAGTTTTCTGGCGACCAGGAAAATTCGTCTTTTGGGTTCGGGGCGATTGGTGCTGCCAGATGTGAGTCATCTGCGCTTGTGCCGAGTGGACCTCTTGACGGGTGTTGTGTGTTTAGGGGACTTCTGTTTGAGGGTGGTATCGGTGTCGAGGTCCGCGTCGGTGACAATCTGCGTGCTAGTGTGCGTCACTAATCGCTTAGGTGTCTGTGTGAAGTGGTCGCTTTGTTGTTTAGTGGCTACTTTCGGTGTGATTCCTACGTGCTGTTCCGCTGGTGTGGGATCCACGGTTACCGTCTGTGTGCCAGCGTCGCGAGTATCTGGAGTGAACTGTGTGGAGGTGTCCTGGGTCCTAGCGGGGGCAGGCTGTGTTCGTTCAGGGGTGTTGTCGCTTTTGTGGGAGGTCTGCTGTTGAGTGTTGGCCAGAGTGGGAGAGGGAGCATGAGTGGGCTGTAGCGTCCGCCTAAATGTGTTTCTCAGCCGGTACTTTATGTTGTCTGCCATTACTTGGACGCCAAAAAAATTAGGGTGAAGTCCATCTCTGGCCAGGAGTGCCTCGGGGTCATGATGGATCTGAGCGTGGTGGATGATTTCAACGTCTTTTTGGTAATGTTCCATGTCCAGCAAAAAATTGTTGAGCTTAAACGAGTCCTGTGCGTGAGCTGCGAGTTGGCGGAATTGTGGCATGTGTCTGTGGTGCAAGTTGACTACCCTAGGAAGCACGGTTGTCAAGTGCAGTTTCGTGTTTGGTCTGTTGGCATGGACCTCGTGTACCAGTGTATTCATGGCCTCAATGGTCTGTTCCGTACTGCTGTTTCAGGTCATTAGCCCCGCAGTGAATGACGAAGTGCGTGATGTTCTGTGGTGCAGCGGCTATCAGTTTCCTTATGTCATTGGTTTTGGCGCCGCTCTGAAACCTAATGTATGGTGCATGTTCTCCGGGAGGAAAGTGATTGTGGATGTGCTTGTATTGACTATCACCTATCAACGCTACATGTGCCAATGAAAGAAGGGGGAGAGGCTTACCTTGTTCCGTCATCTTCCGTTGACTGAAGTCCATGGTAGAGAGAGGGTGCGGTAGATGGTCCTTGGCGATCACAAAATGAACAAGGGAGGGGAAAACCTCAGGTTGCTAGAGCCAACGTTTCGACAAGGGAACTTGTCTTCGTCTGGGCAAAGCGTTCATCATCGGCAGGGATTAAATAGGGCCTTCGCTCCGAGGAGGAAGGCCCCGGGGGTGGGGAAGGAAAGTGATGTGGGAGGGGATGCGTGTCAGGAAGGGGAGGGAGGTGAATCATGATTCCTTAGGCTGCAATAGTGGAACAACTTATATCCGGGGGGTGTGTAATGAACAAAAGGCTTTGAAGGGGCTGCGACGGGGGAGGAGGCGCTGGGTGAACCTGCAAAACTCAGATAAAAGGATTAGTCAGCGTGGTACAGGGAAATGAGAACAAGGGAAAAAAAAGAAGCTGACACTGGAAGGAGAAAGGAAGGGGGGCATTTCCAAGGAAGGACAAGGCAGGGGGAGGGGGGGAGGGGAAATGGCTCGTGTTCAGAGAAAGCCAAAAAGTGGGGGCGGAGGGGGTAACAGGAGTGTCATGGTTTCCGAGAACTGGTAGCAGGGGATTAGGAGAAAAAAAAAAGTGAACAAAGGGAGAGGGTGACAAGGCCGGAAATGTGGTGGGAGATCTGACGTGGGAAGGGTGCAAGGAGCGACAATATACTTATGTGAGGTTCTAGGAAATAGTCTGACCACGTGCAAGACATTTGTTAATTTAAAATTATGCTGACCCTGGAATGTACCTGAGAGATTCCAGGTTTCCTCTGGACATGTTAATCCCTGTTGGTTGCAGTGTTTTAAATTTGTGGATTAGGAATGCTTCTCTGTATTTTCTGTCCCTAGTCGATTTGCCGATCCCTGCCGATGATGAACGCTTTGCCCAGACGAAGACAAGTCCCCTTGTCGAAACGTTGGCTCTAGCAACCTGAGGTTTTCCCCTCCCTTGTTCATTTTGTGATAGTCTGCACTAGTACAACACACTGCATTAAATGTCTCTGAAAGGAGCATGTCGGCATAAGTTAGTTAAAAACAATGTCTTGGATGTAAAATATACAAGGCAATGAGGATTCAACTGTGTCGTGGTGCAGAATCGAGCAGCTTAACGTTTTGCAGGCAACATGGTTCATTGGTTAACCATTAGTGATGTTAGAGTTGAACAGGTCATGCAGCACTCCTGGAGATTACGTACTGCAGTACAGGCGGCAACTATAATTTATTTAATATATCTGGTGCGTTATGCGCCAGCGTCGGCCTAAACTAAGCCGTGCAGTGACGTTGCATTACCAGCTTCGCATAACCTTGCGTTTGACGCGCATTAGAGAGTTTTAGCAGGGCCGGTTTACCGCCCGCTCCGCTGGCAGTTCCCAGCGGAGCCACAGCTGGGCGTCGCGCAAGAGTAGAGTTTCAGCGCTGCGGCCATAGAGGAAGAAGTTTTTTTACCTCCATGGCTTCGGCGTCCCCGTCCGCTCAAGCGAGGTAAAGTCACTGGAACTCTGTAAGTACCGCAGCGGTTTTCTCTTTGCCGCCGCGCCGCCTATTGGCCAGTTGCGATCACGTGATCAGGCGCCGCCATGGATGGTCCACTTGCTCTAGGAGCCGACGGCGCGCAGTGCTTGCGAGGTGGTTGGACGGCGTGTTTTACGAAGTAGCACGTTCAATGCGCGTCTGTGTGCGTGTGCGCGCGCGTCTGTGCCTCTATCTAAGCGTGAGTGTGTCTGCGTGCGTGTGAGTGTCTCTGTGCGCGCATGTGTGCTGTGCCCGCGCGTGTCTGTGTGTGTGCGTGCGTCTGTGTATGCGTGTCTCTGTCAGTGCGTGTGTGTGCGCGCGTGTCTGTGTGCGTGCGCGTGTCTGTGTGCGTGCACGTGTCTGTGTATGCGTGTCTGCGTGCGTATCTGTGTGCGCGCGGGTCTTTGTGCGTGCGTGTGTCTGTGTATGCGTGTGTCTGTCAGTGCGTGTGTCTGCGTGCGAATATCTGTGTGCGCGCGTGTGTGTGCGCGCGTGTGTCAGTGCGTGTGTCAGCGTGCGTATCTGTGTGCGCGCGTGTCTTTGTGCGCCGCGTGTGCGTGTGTCTGTGCTTCATGTGTCTGTTGTGTGCGTGTGACAGCTATAAATGTCTTCGGAGACGTTGCTTTACGAGATTTTTTTCCCTGCTGGTCATCGACATTGGTTAATGAGGCTTAGATAAAAAATAATAAATTTCGGAGTTTAAAATCCCGAAGTGACACGTTAGCTATGAGGGGTGCCGAAGTGGAGCGCAGTGGGGGAATTTATGCCACCTGCAGTTATTTTGACATCGCACTGCACACGGGAGTTTTTGTATTATGCCTCCATCGAAATACAGCCACAACGCGCCCGCATGCTAAGATGCGCGCTTATTCCCCAAACGCTCTCCTCGACTTTGCGTTTCTTTTGCCGACAGGCTGCACTCCTCACCATCTCCTCCTCCTCCGCCAATAAGCAGTCGCAAAAGGATTTTATTGGGGGACTATCTGGCCGCACTGTTATAGCGTTGACCCCCTCGTCGACCTTGGGGTCGCCCAACTACCTACCACAAGCCCCCGACCGGCGACTGACCGCACGGAGTGAAGAACAGGCGGCAGGAAACAGTAAGCGTAAAGGGAACGTGTTATACGCATCAGACTTCCAAGTGAACCGATTTAGTAAACGTTTTCCTATATCCAGCTGGTATGTACGCAGCCTGCGGCTTTAAAGTTTTCCGGGTCCCGAAAACATGCATTTAGGAGCCTCGCACGGAAGCGATAGGACAAGCCTGCATCTTGCGTTGTTAGCGCACACCCGTGGGCTCAACAGTACGAGAGGCTGTGCAGCTGTCGTGCGACGCTTTCAAGGTTTTCGTAAACCCTCACCTCATCTAAGCTTTCAATCATGAATACTTTCATTGATTAATTTTTGCGCAAAAGCGATGAGGAAGGCGGCCGCAAGGGAGACTTTCTTCGCCTAGCAGACGACGCGCTCGCCGCGCTGGACCACCTCTGGCAACAACACCCCAATGTTGCCCGCGCGCCGCCCGCTGGTTGCGGTACTTTAAGAGTTCCAGTGACTTTAAAGCGAGGCGGCTCGTTGCGCCTCCTAGCGGTGGTAACTGGACTTAGAGAAAATGGTTATAATCAAACCTCTCTTATATATGCGGGAATAAATAAATAATAGCTGTTTAAATTTGCTGTATGCTTTCTGGTAACAACAGTGCTTTGGTTTTAGCAGTGAAGCTTTCGTATTACAAAAAAAAAAATTTGAAGTCTGCCACTGCGAGAACCAAGCCAAGACCACGCAAGTCATCCCTCGCAGCGTGCGCGTGTACGCATTTGTAGCGTTGTCTAGCGTATGCATTCATCCTGTATGCGTGCGAGCGTCGATCGTGATCGACTTAACCGCCTGCGACCCATTCGCCATGCCAAAAAGTATCCTGCAAGACCCGCTCCCTGCTGTCACAGAAGTAGCGCTGTGGGCTGAGATGTTGAATATTTACGTTTGTTTCGGCTAGCGCGAGCCCAGAAGGCTTTGCGCGAGGTCCGCTCGTCGGGCCGCTGCGGACTCCGCTTGGCTCGCGCGAGAGCGGGGCCGAGGAGCCGTTCCGCTCGCGCGCTCCCGCCTGAGCGTTTCGCGCATGCGCAGTAGCGCTCCCGCTAGCTCGCTGAGCGGAGCGAGCCTACAAACCCGCTCAGCTAAAACTCTCTTCACTCTGCCAGACCTGAGTGGTTATTGAAAATTTTTCGTGCTTGCCTTTCCTGTATATTAGCTGGTAGATTAAACGGTATTTGCAAAGACTGTCGATATTTTTATTCTATGCGAAGTAACAGTTCTTGAGCTGGGAGCAGGTTTGGCATGTTGAAAGAACAGAGAACTGCTTTTAACGCTACAGTGGTAAGGGTGCCGTTCAGCTGAGAACTTCGCGTAGTTGGCGTCGTCACCGGTGTGCGCGGAAGACCGGATTGGTCGAGAGGTTTCTGACGTCATACGAGGAGCCGTGGAATGAGAAGTGACAAACAACCGCCAACCTAATGAATAGAAGGTGGAAACAAGACTCGAATGTGATTGGACGTCTAAGTATATAAAGCAATTAAGTTGCGCTGAAAGCAATTTTGGGGCCATAATTCGTGAATCGAACGCTAGACCTGTCGGTTGCGGGTGAGGCACGGTGTCCCTAGGCCAGACAGGCTTTTTTTTCTAACATGATACTTGCAACCATCGTGGAAATAAATAATTTAGATACAGATTATTTACAAAGAACTCAGCTAGTGGCTTCACTGCACTACCATGGCAGAAGGCAACACAACTAAAAGGGCCAGGCAGCCTTTATGCTTTTGATGAAAAACATTGCCCAGACAGGTTGTTTTTTTTTTCAACATGGTATTTATTACATTCAAGCAATGTGCTACGTATATGAACTGTGCGCTAGCGTTTTGAAAAAAAAAAAGTCAGATAAACATGACACACTCAAGTCAACAAAGACAGGAAAAGAGACGATGGAGAGAGCACATGACTTACGCACCATAATACGGTAAACCTAAGCAACAAGCAATAGAAAAAAAGACAATGAAGAGCATATTAGTAAGAGCGAGTGCCACTCGGGTCTGAACACATTGCGGGTTTACACTCCCTTTAATTGAACAATCATCATTCTGAAGTGAGCTTTTACAGAAACAAGATTCACAATGCCAGTATATCATGAGCGATTTCCAGAAGCCATGTAGTCCAACTAAAAAAAACAAAGGGTCATTAGCAAATGAAAGTGCAGTGTGATATCGTAGAGAATGTGGTGTCTAAATTTCTTTTGCAATGTCCCTTGTATGATACCCCAAAAGAGTCTTTTCGACTGATGAAACAATGCTCAATTGTTTCTGGAGCGTTGCAAATGGGGGGGGGGGGGGGGGGCGATAGCATCGCGCCCTCGTGCAATAGCCAGCGAAGCAGACCTGTTTGCTCCACCGCGGGTTTGAAACGCCCTCGCGGCAGTATTAATCTACTGAACTCATGTGCAGTAATGGTGTCTGATCAACTGCGTTGGTTTTACGCTTCCCGTACTGTGTGAATGGGCAGTGGAATAGACACTTCATTTGGAAACACCGCTCGCCTATCTCTTTGAACTACCGGGCATAATTTCCTTAGTTATTGAGCAGCAGAAAGAAGGACGTTAACCCTGCATCTGACAGCCTTCTATCGGCTTGATGGCGCTGTTTTAACGCGGCAGCGTTAAAGACCCCGGTGTCCTCGTCGGCGTTGTGAGGGAGAAATTGTGGGCATGGCTCTGCCAGGTGGTTCCCAGAGGGCAACCTGGATGGGCCACCTAGGTCACGTGTCCTTGTTGCGTCATCAAAACCTACCCATCAGATAGTGCGGAAACTGCATACTGTGGCAGGTAAATAAATGATTGGTAGCCCGCGAAGAGCAACCTGGACCCCACAAGGCACATCGCTTAACCACTGCACCAGTGCGACTGGAGGGGCATGAGGACTCCCAAGGATCTGTCAGTGTAAAATAGGTAATGGACTTCTGCATATATGGGAATTAACCCATCATGCTATCGCGTCGTACTCTTAAGGCGGAGCTTAAGTGTCCCCTCCATTTTTTTTTACGCGACAGTATGAAAGGTCCCGTTCGGCCGCAAACCCAGCGTCAGCATCGTGGACACTGCAAAATCCTGATTGGTCGGGAAGGTAGTGGAGTAGGAAGGCAATTTTACTTATATTAAAAAGAAAATGTGGTCAGTCGGAATCGAAACCGGCACTGAGGAACGTGCGTTAAGTGGGATATATACAGGCCTCGTACGAGTACCTCCCATCGCACAGCAGGCAAATTACATGAAAGAACCACATAGCTAATTAGAGTCAGTAATTATCGTACCTGAATATTATGGAGGATGATGTGCAATAAAACAGTTTATGATTTCACCAAGTGCGTTGATGCCTGCAAAGCGGTGCGCCAGGAGACACCCTAGCGACCGAGGGACCGTTTAACTATATCGTTACATACTCTTAATTAAGGTGAAGATAAGTTTCTCGAAGTTTTTTCCTGTCAAATAAGAATCCTTAATCACGCCGAAATTGCGCTCCTGCACTAAAACTGGCGGAACAGTTACCACTAGTAACGGGAATCGCAGCGACAGAATGGCTTGCCCGCTGAGCTGAGGACTGGCGTCTACGTCATTCTGCGCAGATTTTGGGGGCGCAAGCATTTTGGACCCCGGGATGCAAGCGATCTTGTCGTATAGCGCGTTTGAGTACGGCTTTCCTAGCGCGTTGATCTCCTTTTACAACAGCAGCATCTTCGCACATATTATTCACAGCCGCATTATTCACACGGTTTATCTCGCACAAGGCTATCTAATATTGGAAATTCGCTCTCTTGTAGTGCGAGATCATATGAAATGTGCGCTGCCTCATCCAGGCGAGCTGCAGTGCGGACGCAAAACCGGGTCTGCAAAAAGCTTTGCTAACTTGGAATCCTTAGAACGTATTTCAGCATTTCAAAATCAAAAGTGCGTAGTTATGTGTAAATCACGTGCCGGTACCAACTTTGTTGCGTACGATAGTAACGTTTATTCACCGCATCTTCTGTGCTTATCAGCGTAGCGGTCCCAATCGTAGGAACGAGGCGTAAAATTGCGACGACGGCGGCCGCGACCCTGCGGCTCCAAACGGTGCCGCCTTGCAAGGCACCTGGTGCGGTACCGTGCCGAAAGCCCGGCATCCATATCTGCGGGGCTCCCCACTTGGCTCCGGGGGCGGCCGGACTTCGGTGATTCTTGTAGGAGGGGAGGCCGTTGGCGGACAGCCACTATGCGATGAAGATCAGCCGCGACACGACGATGTAGCACGTGGCGGCGATCGCCGCCAGGATGGCGAAGATGAGGCACGCCCGCGGCATGCTTACCGCGTCCCGCTGGACAGAAGGGAATACGTCGTCCGGGGTGGAAGGCCGCGGCGAACGGCGGGGTTCATCTCTACTGCGCGGCGGCTCTCGTCGTAGCTCCGTTTCGTCTGCGGCACCCTTTGGTTCGCGGCCTCGGGGACGTTCCCATCTTCAGCCGAACGACTCCTGTCATTCGCCGTAGGTGATGGCATTCGTACCGGGGTCCCCATTGATAGCAGACGGGACATGTGCGTCTTTACAGGACCGCCGCGGGCTGGTTCTCTCGGCGTGGATCGCGCAGCTTGCGCGCGGCCTGAGCTGGCGCCGTCCTAATTGTCATTCACTTTCTCCGTCTGATATAAAAGCTGCGTTCTTTCTGTCGCGAGACATGGACATTACCAGAACAGATTTATCTGGTGGGAATTCTTCGTTGTTCGCACTATTTCTTACCAAGATAACGCAAGTTATAAAAGGAGGAAAACATTTCACAGAATAGTTGTATAGTTTATTTATTTATTTATTTATTTATTATCAATACCTCAAATGCCCCAGGAATGGGGTATTACATGAGGGATGGGCTGAATGTGTCACTAATGGGAGATTGGATGGCAGCCTTGAAGTGCAGTGGATCGGAGTGGTGCACGGAGTCGATTGGCAGGCTGTTCCAGTCTCGAGCAGTTTGCACGAAGAATGAGCGAAGATGAGCTGTAGTCTGTGCGGGGGGAGGGTAGACTGCTTTGGGATGGTTGGTACGGCTTGATAAGCGATGAGCTGGAAGGATAGCTGAAACATCAAGTTGGCTGTGATAAAATTTATGAAAGAGGCAGAGCCGAAAGATGCAACGTCTGGACTCGAGATTAGTAAGATTAGCCTCAGATTTAAGTGCAGTGACGCTGGTGTGATACGAGTAGTCCGGAAAAATAAATCTAGCGGCGCGATTCTGAACTGATTCGAGGGTGTTCGAAAGGTTAGATTGATGAGGGTCCCAGACTGAGCATGCGTACTCCAACTTCGGCCGGACAAATGTGAGGTATGTTAATGTTTTAATTGAAGCAGAAGCGAGTCGCAAGTTCCTACGGAGGAAGCCAAGAGTGCGATTGGCTTCGTTTGTTATGTTTGTTATGTGCGCTGACCAATTAAGTGTGTTAGAAAATGTGATGCCGAGATATTTATACGCTTGAACAGATGCTATTTCAGATGCACTTATTTCTTACTTGAAGGGTTGATAGTTTTGGCGCCGATGGAAAGAAAGCAATGACGTTTTATTAGTGTTTAAGGACATTAACCAAGTGTTGCACCAGGCTTCAACACGTTTAAGGTCGTCTTGAAGTAAGCGAGAGTCAGAGGTGTTATGGATGGGGCGGTAGATTACACAGTCGTCTGCAAATAGGCGGATATGAGAAGTGATATTATTAGGCAGGTCGTTAATATAGATTATAAAAAGCAAAGGCCCAAGCACTGTGCCTTGGGGGACACCGGAAAGGACTGGGGAGCAAGATGACGAAAGTTTATTAGCATACACAAATTGTTTCCGGTTAGTGAGAAAATTGCGTATCCAATCTAATACAAGGGGGTTAATGTGTAAGCTTGAAAGTTTAAGTAGAAGTCTTTGATGGGGAACTTTGTCGAATGCCTTTTCAAAATCCAAAAAGAGAGCGTCCACCGGAATGTTTAAATCGGGATTAGAGCTTATGTCGTTAATGAATAAAGCTAGTTGAGTATCACATGATAGCCCTTTGCGAAACCCATGCTGATTAGGATGAAAAAAAGTTACAGATATCAGGAATTTTACTATGTGAGAGTAAAGCATTTGCTCCATTAGTTTTGAACAAACGCTAGTTAGTGAAATGGGACGATAATTAGAACATAAAGATGGCGGACCTTTTTTCGGGACTGGAACAACCTTGCCTACTTTCCTGTCTTCCGGCACCACTCCTGATGACAATGATTGCTGGAAAATATGGCATAAAATCACACTGACAGTGTTTTCCGTATGTTTTAGTACCTTGGTGTTAATGCCATCGACACCTGCAGAAGATGAAAGCTTTAATGAGTCAATGATTTTCACAATACCGGGAGGATTAAAAGTGATCCCAGGCATAACAGTGTGATCGTAATGGGGAAAATCTGGTAAATTGTTAGCAGGTTCTTGCGTGAAAACAGAACTGAATGCACGGTTTAGTTCTTCGGCTGTTTGAACAGGCGCCGATTATTATAGGCGGGTAAGAGGCATTGGAAATAACAGATATAATTTCTAAGGGCGATGATATTTTTAATTCGATGCATTGGAGGTTTCGGTGAGCTGCTATCAGTACGCCACCAACACGCTTGTCGATTCGATCCCGCCGGAAAATATTTAAATCGGAAGGGATAGAATTGATGATGTGAGCCATGTCTCGGTAAGAACAACAAGGTTAGACTCTGTTGTGTGAATTATATTGCTGAGAGGATCAAGTTTAGGCAAAAGGCTTCTGATATTAGTATATATAAAGGATAAGTAAGAACGGCTAGGTTTCAGACAAGTGTTTCCTACGTGTGTAAAGGGTGGGGGACAACCATCTGATTACTGCGGTCAAAAGTGTAAGTTTTCTTTCCGATGGTTAGTTTGTCGTGTCTGAGTTTGAATTTAGTTTCTTCCTGTGCCTTTGCGAATTCCACAAGGCGCTTTCTAGCGGCAAGAGTACTTGGGCAGTAGTCCTCAGAGATACTGTAACTTGTGCCTTTGAGTTTTTTGGCACATGAAAGAACCTTTTCTTTTACCTTAGAATGTGCAAATTTAACATTTATTGGTCGGTTTCGGTCCGCCCCAAACTTTCCCAGCCTGTGAGCTCTTTCGATATCTAGGGGAGCAAGAGGGGCGTCTAACTGCTCGCTGCAGTGTTGGATAATAAGGGTATCTCACTGCGCCCATGTTTCCCGTTCGTCATCTTTATGGCCAAAAAAAACAGGTTTGATCTGCGCGACCTGTCGTCCGAATCATCAAGTCTTCTTTTAATAGCAGCAATCTGCTCAGAGTTCAGTTCGGAGAGCGCCTGTCGTTCGTTCGCTTGTTTCTTTACAGCTGTTATCGATGAACAGTCGGCTTCAATTTTTGCCAGTCGATTTTTAATTTCTTCAAATGCTTTGTCACTTTGGGAAAGCTTGAGGCGGATGGCCTTCATTTCTGTGAGAAGTGAGGCTTGGCCGGCTCGGATTTCGTCGAGTGCTTCGAAAATGCCACTTTCGCCGGAACGAAGGGTGGGGGGACCGGGGTTTAGCTCAATATCGCCTGATAAGATTAGTAACTGCTTTCGGCGTCGGAGAAGACGACGAAGACGAGGTGGGTGCAGCGAGTAGAAGCGAGAAAGAGAAAGTAATTTCATGAAAGAAGATTAGAAGGAAGGAACACATCAAAGCGCGTCTTGGGTACAAAGAAACAAACAAACGTCAAAGTAGTGACCGAAGGAAAAAAACAAATGAGCGGAAAATGCCCCAGTGGGCTTTTATTAGACGGAATTAGAATTTTACTTGTACCGGGGAAAGAGAAAATTTTATTAAAGTGGACTTTGCCTTCGAAGGTAAAACTTTTATCTTGAAAGTCCAGCGCTCACTATAATCTCCCGCACGCGGTGGGCCAGCAGAAGTTGGTGGCTGGGCAGGGGGAGGGCCAGCCAATGGTTCCACGAGGCTCGGTGGATGGGTGGTTAGTTAGGGGGTGCTCACCACACATTCCCAGACCATGTCGCAGGGAGTCTGATAGCCCGCGCATAAGCTACAAGTTGGAGTTGTGTCGGCGGAGAGGCGGGCTCGTCGGTTCTGTGGCGTCGGGGAAATGTCTGTCTGTAGCTGCCGATATAGGACAGCTTCCTTCCTCAAGAGTGAACGCTGAGAAGAGGGGGGAGGGTACTCATGGTGCCAAGGTGAGTTCTTCTCGTGAAAGAAATGTGTGCTCAAATCCTGTTACCTTGCCACGGACAGAAAGGCAAGGTACAGTGTGGTCGAGCTCTTGTATATCAAAAGAAATTTTTTTCGTCATCTCAGGGTTGTTTTCAATAACCTGACTATCAAAAGCCTATTCGGTGCCACCGGTCATTTCACAATCTGTCTGCACAAGAAAACAATTGTACAGCGCCCCTCTGAGATCAAGCTGAAAATTTCTAAAGGATACCATGTACAAAGGTTGTCTCCTGCTCATGTCGATCCTCCATTTTAGGTGAACTCACCTTCACCTTCGTTGTCACCTCCGCTGGGTCGGAAAAGTCCTCAGATACTACAACTCCGAGAGCTGCGTGATCGTTGTCTTCCCAGCATTTCGACCTGCTCAGATTGAGTAGCGATCAACGTCTACAGTACCATCGTAGTTGAAGCCGATGAACTTTCCTTTGACTTCCAGCCCACCGAGAGTTTTGAGGGTTTTATCGTCTGCTCGCGAGAGTGATAAGGGAGTCAGCTACCTACAGGGGATTTATCATCAGATGCTCGTTATTCTACCTGTCAGTTTCCCCTTACCCTCGCCCAAGTTTCGTACTTCTGAGCGGAACAACAGATCAATAATTTATTCCAAATGGCCCAATCGCAAGCGATTCTGAACACGAGATAATCTTAAACTCATTCGGTATCCATGATCATTAACGGAAAAAGGTTATCATATTCGAGATAATTCTACGAACTGTCATATTCCCCTGGTCATTGGCAAGCATATTTCAGGAATGAAAGTACTATAAAATGAACGCAAGCGTACTCGGGTTGTAAGACAGGACTCCAAAACCAGGTCCTTCAAACTAAAAGTCTTCATTCACACCCTGTAGCTTTAGTTGGGATATTCACAGGATCTTTGATGCGTGAGACGTATTTTGAAACTGAAAGCACAGGCATTCCCCTGGTGGCTAGCAAGGATTTTACTCATCATTATGCTTGCTACTACTATGTATCAGCAGTCATATGCGACGGGACACTGATTGCGTTAGTTATCGCTCCGCCTCTGATAACACCAGGAAATTCATGAAATACGTGATTGGTGTTCTTTAATAGGTTTCTCCTTTGAAACCTGCCGTTCTCTTGACCAAACTTTTAATACTGACGTATTGGCGTAGCGACAATGGCAAAATGGTCCTATTTCAGGAAATATCTAATTACAAAGAAAACACAGATTGAAATTCGACATTGCATGAAGCAAAGCACAGATGTAGCGCATCACAGGTTTAAGCAGTAAGGAAGTTTTAGCAGTAGCAAATACAGCGGTGGCGATGAGTACAGATTTTTCGAGAAAAAAAAAGGTTACTATGAACTCACATCAAACCTGCAAGATTTCGCTGCCGGATTTGAACTGGTTAAAACTTGTATCATCACCACTCCTGAGAAAATATGACCTGAGGTCATACGTTTCATCACTGCATGAAGATGGCGTAGTTCATTTGATATGACTACAATATTACCGAAAAAATGCATTGTTTCATCTTTTCTTTGCGTCATCGTTTATTGTGAAAGCATTGCTTAACGAGGTGTAACTAGCTCACCGAGTATGTGTTAAGCTTGACCTTGAAGGTGACCTTAGCAAAACCTAGCATAGCTCAGCCCCTGCTGAAATAAAAAAAAAATATTGCCGCGACTGGGTTTCGAACCCGCGGTGGCGCGAACAAACCAGCTTCACTGGCCGCTGCACGAGCTCACTATATGCTATCGCCGTAGGCGATCACACCTCGTGTTAAACAGCAACACAATCTCGCGCTGTGCATTGCACAATGTCGTCTTCAATTTTCACCTGCGGCGCGAGCAGATACAGCAGGTTCACCTCGATAATCACTTAACCTAAGTTTATTGTAACCAGGCGTGCCGACCACCCAGCAAAACAAAAGCACGAGTCAACCAAGCTAAACAAATGGTTTCCCACGACTACTCGGTTGAGACACGTTTGAGCTCAACCACATTTTTTCCCTGCATTTTATAGTCATGGGTGTTCATAATGTATATAGAAGGCGCGTGCGCAGTGTCTTCTCACGGTCCTTGTTGTTTTAGCGGTTCTGAAAATGTCAAATCTGCACTAACTAGCCCGATCCGCTACCCTTCTGAACTTCTCACGGGGTGTCGCACACGAGGCACACTCTCCACCAATAGACCGAGGTCGGGGGCTCGGCTGCCTCCCTCCATAGATAGCACAAGCTGAGCGTCCTAATACGGCGGGGCTACCTGGCGAAGCCCAAACGGGACGTCAGGCCTGTCCGCTCGATGCACAAAGCACTGAGTCCCCTCGATGCACAGATGCTCACCATTGTTCCATCGCGGGTGCGCACGCAGCCTCACAGCCACACAAGCGTCGTCAGCATGTCCGCAATGAGTTCCAGCGCTCTATAGGTCTCCAGCACCCAGCCACGCGGTTGCACAAAAGAGGCACAGCGAAAGAAAAAGGGCTTCAATCCGACAACCTAACCATAATCGAGGCCTGCGTAGCTCTAGAAAGTCCGTGGGGCAGCTACCTTTCCACGGGTCACACTCGAAAGATGCGGGCTCCAACTCTAAATGCGTGCTCTGGCGATGAAACCGCGCTCTTAATGTGCGAAGCGAGGGTCTGGCAGTTAACAGTTGATCGCGAATCACCGCCCGCTGGTCCCCAAACTCGTACAAGGTGTCGTTATGGACAGCTGGTGAGCGCGGTGGCGAGTTTGTCATGCAGTTGGTTTACCTCGGCGCCGCACTGATCCGCCAACAACTGCACGCGAATGACACATCCGTGTTCTGCAAAGCTTTCGATGGTCTCACTGTATACGCACAAAAGCTGCGGACCACGGTTTCGGTTATACAGGCTGCCGAGGGCGGAGCGCTAATCGCAGAGCACGGCGCTCCTAGGTGATAGGGGGCCAATACCTGTCCGCCGCGGAAGCTCAGTTTCTAAGGTCTTTTTCAGAAAAAAAGAAGACATTACTACCTACCTAAGTAGAGGCACTGATATTACTATTGTGGCCACCTCACCACCATCTGTGGCTCCGTTGAAGGCGCTCCATTCGTTCTTTTGGGGCCGCGCACCTTCCACTCTTCGGCGCACCCACATCAAGGTGGTTGTTTCCAGATAATACAAGGAATTACCTTACCGGTCGTTGACCTCTATGTTCAACGCCTGGCCACCACAAGCATACAGGCGGGTTCCGACTGCGGACGCCGTGTGGAAGCAGCCGCTAGCCGGTTCCTCTACACTCTCGTGGTCAAGATAATATATACGGTGTGAGGACTCCGGGTCCAAAAAACGAAAGATGTACATCTGTTGACCCAGCACGCAAGCAGAGAAGATGTGCGGTATCGGAACTTGACCGCACATTTCCGAGCGGCTCCATGTCATACCGCGGGTACCGAACCAGTATAAGCCGCCAATCTGCGACCTTATGTCCGAATAGCAACCCCACATGTAGACGCAGTAGCGGTGGGCGACAACGTAGTGGACGAAAAAGTTAACGTGATCGTCGTCGAGGTGCAACATAGTCAATGGCACACCACATGTCGATTCTGATGAATTTTTATGGCGCTACATCGTTTGTGGCTAAACAGCTCCATGGCACAAAGCTGCTTTGTCTATTCAAATTGGTGTCACATACACATTTTCCGAACATTTCACACCAGCCATCGTGGGATGGCTTGTCGAGAGCGTATATGGCGTGCGCACTGCATTGGAGCGCTTTCGCATCCGTATAAATAAGCTGTCGGGAAACTTCAAATACAGGCCAGCATGCCGTCGATTGCCTTCAATACGATCTCCACCTGATATGATCAGTCACACAAGCTTTGACGAATTATAGCGGCTCAGGTTGACGACATAGATACCAATCGGATGCTTCCAGATTGAAATTAGAATGTATATAGGAAAAAAAGAGAACCATAACTAGCAGGCTATAAAATCAGTTAACCTTTAAAGCAGCGTCAAAGTGAAAGCAGACACGCGGAAATAAGTGGTAACTGTTTGGCTTTCTAAAGTCGTCGCAAAAGAAGCAAGTTGTTTCCGGAAAAGAGTGGAATCGACGCCTACCGCCACATATCTCTATCTACCATCTGCTTTGAAAAGGATGAGCAGCAGGGGCTGCGCGGAAAAACTAAAATTGGTCACAAAGCTTCATGCCGAAGTGACGTTAATCCGACTCGATTGAACAAACCACCAGGCTGGAGTTGAATCGATTTCAGTGAATAATTCTTCGTTCAGAAAATTTGTTCTCTTTGTTATTTAAGAAAAAGTGGCGGCCCCGGGCGACATGAATATAAACAAAACACTAGCGACTTTCTTGCTTGCGCAAAAAATCGGGCACAGAAGGAAGGAGTTCTTTGCGTATAAAAGAAGAGTTTATTACTGCGTCCAGTAGTGGCGCCGAAGTTGCATCATCACCGCACCACAGGACTGGCTTCGCCGAAGGCACTAAGTTTGCTTGAGATGCAGCATCTACGAAGAAGTGATAGCGCAGACCATTTGTTTAATGAAGCTTTGCAAGAGGCGTAGATGCAGCCGTGCATCAATCACTGCAAGTAAGCACAGGTTCTGCAGTGTCGGTGCCAAGTGCAAAACGTGGAGATCGGTCAGGGCCCTTCGCTCCTCAGCAACTTGCCCCTCATCCTGGTTGGGTGCCGGCCCAAAGCCGCCGAAGATAAACACTCTTTCACCCACCACTGAGCAGCCATGCCAGTACCTGGGAGATGGTGGTGAGCCACATGGCTTCACTTCGGTCCGATGCGACGTCACGGGGTCGTACTTGTGTATATCTGCCAAATAGGTCTGCAGGAATTCGCTGTACCCTTCGAAAATGTAAAGTTCTTCGTTATACACGAAGGCTGAATGACCTCGCCGGCACACAGGGGGAACTCCTTGTACCTGTGGGCATACCCATGAAGAGGTGGTCGTTTCAAAATAGTATAGGATGAGGGGAGGGTCTGCTGGGCTGCCGCCGAACACATACATGCGGGTTCCGATGGCAGACGCAGTGTGGCAGGCAGGTAGAACCGGAGCCTCTCCGCTGGTGGGGACACGATGCCACTCTAGGGTATCCAAGTCAAGGACCCGCATATACGGCGAAGGATCCCAGTCACTTAAGATATACTTGCGGTGACCCACAACACAAGCTGTGCTGCCGTAAATCGATGACGGCACCTCACCAGCCACCTCAGGGCGGCTGCATGTCATGGTACTTGTGTCGAAGCGGTAAAGGACACACGGGGATGGCCAGCTGGGCGGGCCGCCCCACAGATACGCGCAGTGGCCGTACGCTACCACTGTCTGGAAGGAAATGGTAATCATCCCGCCGTAGGGAAGCTGCGTCTACACCATATCCCACCGGCGCGACGCGGGGTCAAATATGAAGACGTGGAGCAAGTTCCATGCCACGTGGTAACTGTCGAATGAGTAGACCTTGCCGTTGATGAGTACAGCCCTGTGGGTGACATGCTCTGGAACGCCGTTTAGACGCACCGTCCACAACCTGCACAGACACCTTCTTCTGTAAGAAACAAGGCCCGGTTATTCCAGCGAGATTGGCGGCGTCATACAGCTATTTTTTGAAGCAGCGATATGGTGATCTGTATTCGCGGCGTGAGCGGACATAGTGCGTCGACGGGTGATTTTGGAATACTTTTGTCATTTTATGACACTCATACGAATGAGTGTTCAAAAAAAACATGAACTGTTGCTGTCACCAAGATCAAAAGCGCTAAAAGCCGTTATAAAGTGCGCGTAAGTGGTCGAGAGGCTGTTCTGCCATTACGGGCGTGTTTCAGAGCGAATTATCTTCTTGACGCCGCGAAATACGTGGTTAACGCTTTCCAATCGAGAATTTCGTTTAGTTGATCGGTCATGCCAGTCGCATTGATAGGGACTGAATATCTGGCGGCCCTAAAAAGAAACGTCAAATATATATTGCTTAAATCCTGCGGAACTTTCTTCTTTCGTTTCGCACGTGTTTGGTTGCCGCCTTATCGTCTAGAAGGTGTATAGTATCGCTGTCATGCATTCACATCGTGAGCAACAACCCTTCTGTTGAACCCGCGTCTTTCGGATCAGCAGCCCGGAAGGCGCGGCCGGGTTCTAACCCGCGTCTTTCGGGCTGGTGACACGAAAGACGCGGGTTAGATCCCGGCTCGAGGTGGCCGAATTTGGACGGAGGCGAAATTCTAGAGGCCCGTGTACTGTGCGATGTCAGCGCACGTTAAAGACCCCAGGTGGTCGATATTTCTCGAGCCGTTCACTACGGGGTCCCTCATAGTCTGAGTTGCTTTGGGACGTTAAACCCCAATAAACCAACAAACCACCAACCTGGCCGCGATGATGAAAATGTGGCATGGGTGGTCGGGATTTCACCTTTGAATTTCATCTTCTCGCAAGAATTGCCTAAAGTCGGTCAATTCTTACAGCTGTTGCTGATGAACTGGAAACATGCGATTTTAGACACTGTGTCTTCCATATATACCTCTAAATAAGTGGTTTTGGAGGAAAGGAAATTTTGCACTATTGCCTCACTTCAAGGTGGACACCCCAACTGCGCCGTGAGGGAAGGGAGGAAGGTGGGATTGAAAGATTTGGATTGTGGGGGTTAAACGCTCCAAAGCGGCTCAGACTATGAGGGACGCCGTAGAGAAGGGCTCGGGAAATTTCGACCACCTGGGGTTCGCTAACGTGCACTGACATCGCACAGTACACGGGCCACTTATATTAACATCGTATAACTGCTTAGGCTTCTGTATGTTTTCTAACCTTTCTTCGGATCGCCACATTATCTGTGTGACCACTAATGCTAACCGTTCTCTAGGTTACTTGGTGGTAGTGGTGGTGGAACTTTATTTCCAGCGGATATAGAGGAGCAACCCGAAGTTGCCCCCGCTTAAACGGCGGCCGCTATCCCTTGGGCAGCGGCGGCGTCTTCAGCCAGCTGGAGGAGCTTGATCTGTGTCCCCGGGTCGGGGCTGAGCAATAGAGCCTCCCAATGATCAGAGTCGGTAATGAATCGACTGGTGGGTAGGGACTGCGGGCAGTTCCAGATCATATGATTTAGATGGGCTTTCGCATCACAATTTTTGCATTTGTCTGAGTAGAGTCCAAACAAACAGAAGCTACACAACTGGGGATTTCGATATGTGTTAGTTTGAAGTTTACACCAGGCTTTGGCCTGTCGCTTCGAGAGCGTTTTATCTGCTGGGTGGAATCTGAGTCTTGCAAGCCTGTAGTGCTGCAGGATTTCTCTGTAAGAAAACAACCTGTCCTTGCCGGAGTATAGGGCGGGCGGACTGCACGACCCAGCTCGGCGGGACAGTTCTCGAGGTAGGTTATGAGCCGCCTTATTACGAGCAAGGGAGGCATGAGCAGGCGTGCAGATTAGGCGAATGCGCCGCGTGGGCTGATAATTTAGCAGAATTCGTGCTGCTTGTAGAGAGATTCTTCCAAACGTGTAGTTACGTATCGCCAATTTAGAGTCGCTGACAATGGTTTCTGCCGAGGATCCCGCAATGGCTAGAGCAATGACTGTTTCTTCTCCAGCATGTGTGTGCTGAGTGGGTCTAGTGCCCCCAGTTATGAGTGTACCACATTCCGTGGTGACCACAGCTAACATCTTGTCAGCCGAAGAATCTGCTGCATCCACATACACCACAGAGGTACCTTTAAGGAAGCGTTTGCCTAATGATTTGGCTCTCTCCGCACGACGTTCAGCGTGGAAATCTGGGTGCATCTTCCGAGGTAGCGGAGGAAGGACCAGAATCTCGCGTATAAGTTTGGGAAGGTCAGTTGTTGGTCCGCCTTGTCGTTTGTATGTTATTCCTAGTGTGGACAGAATGTGTCTGCTAGTTGGTGTGGCTCTTAGTCGTTCGTATTGCGAGACTGTTACCGCTTCAATAATCTCACTTAGGGTGTTATGAAGACCGAGACCTAACACTTTCTGTGTCGCTGTGAGCATGGGTAGCCCAACTGCCTCTTTGACGCATTTTCTGATTATGGCCTCCACTTCCTCTTTTTCAGCTGACTTGAGATGTAGGTAAGGGCATACGTAAGCGATGCGGCTGATCACAAAGGCTTGTACTAAACGGAGAGTATTGCTTTCACTCAAGCCTGAGTGGCGGTTACTAATGCGGCGAATGAGTTATCGGCGAGAGCCGAAACGCAGAAAAGTCCGCACAAACAGGCAAAAATGGATAGGATAGAAAACTTTTAATGTCCAACAGACAGAGGGTAGCCAGAGGGCTACCCGCCTAGACGACGGCCGAAAGGTCTTGACTCTCGGCGGCGGCTTCGGCCAGTCGGACGAGTTGTAACTGAGTCGCTGGGTCGGAGCTCAGTAGTAAGGTCTCCCATTGATCTTTTGTGTTTATACCTTGTCCCTCCCGGGGGGCATGAGGACATTCCCATAGTATGTGGTCCAAGGTGGCCCTAAGTTCACAGTTTGCGCATTTGTCTGAAAATTGCCCTGGGTACATAAGACTCCAGAGGGCCGGGTTTGGAAAGGTGTAAGTTCGTAACCGGCGCCAGTTGATGGCTTGGTATCTGGACAAGGATCTATCCGCTGGAGGAAGTCTAGCTCGTTGCAAACGATAGTGCTGTGTAATTTCTCTGTAGGTCACCATGCGATCCCTGTCTGTAAAGATCACCTCACTCGGGTCCGCCCGGAAGGAAAAGCCTCGGGCGAACTCGTGGGCCGTCTCATTACCAGGCAGGGATGCATGCGCTGGTGTCCAGACTAATGCAATTTTCCTGTCTATTACATGACGGCTTAGAATTGCATTCGTTAGAGGGGAGACCCGGCCCCTGCTGAAATTTAGAATGACAACTTTGGAGTCACTGATTATGTACCTCGCTTTTGTGCCTACACAGGCCAGTGCTATGGCAGCTTCCTCTGCAGTCTCTGGGTTACCCGAGAGTATGGAGGCACTTATTTTGTGGAGTTGTTTATTATTGACGACCGCGACGGTCATCGTGTTCTTACCATACTCAGCGGCATCCACGTAGACCACGTCCTCGTCTTTGTCGGAGCGGAAGCGTTTCTCTAGCGCCTCTGCCCGCTTGGCCCGGTGGCGTATTCGCCAACTGCAGCCTGTACAGCCACAAGGCTTGAAACCACGGTGAATTGATCACGGTGACTGAAGATTGTCACAACGGCTTACCTAAAAGGGATAATAAATCCTCTTAAACGGCGTTATATGCCACTAAGCATCACGATTTGCGACCTAAAAGGGAAAAAAATGGAAAAAAAAATGAAATTAAAAAACAATAAAACTACAGTACAGAGAGCGGAGTCGAACGGCCGACCTTCCATGCGCAACACGTGCCTCTAATCCACTGCGCCATAGCGGCTTTTTTTTTTCTTTATTACCTGCGCCATAGCGGCGATCTCGAGCCGGCGTTCTGAATGAATATTTATAACCAGCCTTAATGTGGCTGCTACCTGCCGGTGGGCGGCGCTGTCATCGCTGGCTGTACCGGCTGTATTTGGCGAACACGCGGCCCGGTGCACTGAGTGATGAATAGGATGCATATTTCTGGGTAATGGGGGTACAACTATATTGTCCCGAATTTCTTCGAGCATGTCAACTTTGGCGGTTGTTCTGTTATCTCGGCTCAGATTGAGTTTTTCTAGAATGGCCATGCCGGTTGTGGTCCCGGCTAAGCGTTCGAGTTGGAACGTTCTCACTGCTTCCGTAATTTCCTCCAGGGTATTATGCATGCCTATAGCTCCAGGAGGCGGTGAGTTGATGTACGGATGGGCAATCCCAGAGCTTGTTTCGTGCACCGTCTGATAATTCCATTTATCTTTTCCTTTTCTGAAACTTCAAGATCAAGGAAGGGGGCAGCATACGAGATACGGCTAACTACGAGCGCCTGTACCAGCCGTAGGAGATTCTGCTCTTTCATGCCCTGTCTCCTGTTGGCAATCCGCTGTATGAGTCGCATCGTTTGTTGCGCGCAGTTTTCCATCTTAGTTATTGCATCACCGTTATACCCGTTGCTTAGTATAATCATTCCTAAAATTGTGATTTTTTCAACATAAGGAATCTCCGCCCCTTGAGTTTGTAATTTGATGTTAGGGATGGTTCTAGTTTGTCTTTGATGCAAAGGTCGATAAAAAAGAAGTTCAGACTTCTGCGGCGAGCATTGCAAGCCCCTACTGCTGACATAGTTTTCTAGCTCATGTATGTCCTTCTGTAGCGTACTTTCGACGTGCGCGTCGTGTCCACGGGTAATCCACATGGTGATGTCGTCCGCATACATGCAGAAATTCAAGCCATCTACCCCCTCCAGCCTCTTCGGGAGCCGTATCATGGCCACGTTGAAGAGAGGAGGGGAAAGTACCGAACCCTGAGGGGTGCCTATGCTGCCCAATTGTATGTCTAGCGACTGACTTTCACCAAAATGGATGCGCGCTATCCTGCCCGAAAGGAAATTGGCAATGTAGTTGTATGCTCGCTCCCCGACGTTTAAAAAGAGCCAGGTTTTCTAGTATCGCCTCGTGTTTTACATTATCAAAAGCTTTAGTGAAGTCAAGTCCCACTATTACTTTCGCATCGAGCGACTTAGTGTCTAATATGTCATGTTTGAGCTGTATCATGACATCTTGCGTGAACAAATGCGATCTTAAACCTATCATCGAATTGGGGTATAAGTCGTTGTCTTTCATGAAATTGTTCAGTCGCGTTTGTATGACACGTTCCATCAGTTTTCCAACGCAAGATGTGAGGGATATAGGCCTTAGATTTTCTAGATAGAGCGCTTTCCCTGGCTTAGGTATGAAAATTACCTTAGCGGTTTTCCACTGATTGGGAATCTCACCCTTCTCCCAGCATTATTGCATGAAATTGGTCAGCGCTGTTATAGATATATCATCTACGTTTCTAAGCATTTTGTTGGTTACACCATCGAGTCCGGGGGCTGATTTGGTTTTCAGTTTTAGTATTTCTGCTCGAACCTCGAATTCGTGAATAGGGGCGTCTAGTTCGCTGTTGGATTTACCCTCATAGCGCGGTAAGGAAGTTTTGGTGGCGGAGCCTATATATTGACAACGAATTGCATCGAGGAGTTCCTGCTCCGAACCTTCAAATTTATAACCTAATTTGTGTAAATTTTGTCGCTGTGTTAATTGACAACCTTCTGGATCGAGGAGGTGCGGAAGGAGGTTCTATGTTTTGGCAAGGCCGATATTGCCCTCAAGCTGGTCACACATTGTTTCTCAGTTCTGATCGCAGAATCTAAGTGCATATCCCTCAATCTCTTTGTTGTGGCGCGCTAGGCGTCTTCTGAGATTGCGATTCCACTTTTGTCTCTTTAATCGCTTTTCCATACTAGCTTTGGCCTCCCACATATGAAGAAGGCGGCTGTCTAGTACTTCAAGTTCCGCGTTGTCGTCGAGCGTTTTAGTCGCATTCTTAGCATCCCTGCGGAGTTCCTCTGCCCATTGTTCTATGTTTGTGATTTCTGCCTTTCTCCCGATCTGTCAAAAAGGGACTAGCCGATGCGTCCGACGGCGTTATCCGAGCTTCAAAGACGAAATCCAGGCGAGAGCGGTGTTGACCGTCGCTGAATTCAGCGGTGGGCATGGGTCAAGCGAGGAGCGTTCGCGCGAGTGTCCGATCCACGCCACGTCCAGCCGGACTCCCTAGGTTACCTCGAACAAAATTTCTTGTCTCTATATTCCTTTACCTACAACGTTACAAATCACTTGTTCGTTCTAAACCTCAGAATGCGGCCTCAGTACGACACCCTGGTTGATTTTCTGGTAAGCTACGAACCTAATAAGAATCGGCCTGCTCGTTACATTCTCAACTGCTGCCATGGTACCACCAGCACCCCTAATATGAAAACTAATTTGTACCTTCCTCTATTGTAGTTACGTAATCAAAATCTGCGGCAACGGTTGCTCCATAAAATATCAGTGGAACCTCGATTATACGTCCCCCGGTCATGCGACGACCCGCATTTTACGACGAATTTGTGCGGTCCCGGCAAAACCCCCATAGAGACAATGCATTAAAAACCTCGGTTATACGACGCAAATTTTAGAAGGACCCCGCTTCGTACGACGGCTGGCTCGTACCGTCCGTCAAAAAAGGCCGTCAGCAAACGCAGGCCGGGATGTACCGTATTTTCGCGATTCTAAGCACCCCCCCTATTTTCGGGAAAAAAATTCTGAAAAAAAAAAACTGCATGCGAATCTAAGCACCCCCGTTTTTGCGCGGAAGAGAGCGTTGCCGAGGCCGCCAAGTGCACTTGCTCTCTTTTTCGTCGAGCCTGTGCAGTCGGAGTCCCAAGGAGGCGCGGCCTGCATGTTGTCGTTGCGACTGAGAGAAGGATGAAAAGGAAAGCGCACGGGCCCGCCTACTGGCGTGAGCCAAGCCACCACCGCTGCCGAGGAGAGTTAAAAGATCAGAGGAAAGATAAAGAGAAAAGATAAGACGCGCGTCCGAGCAACAGATGCGTCTGCAGGAGCCGACGCTGATGACAAAACAGATAAGCGGGCGAGGCCGCGCTCGCCCAAGCGAGGACAGCGGCGTCCACGGCGCTTTTTGTAATGGAAGTAATGGATGCTTGTGCCCCACGATAAAACTTCCGAAGTGGACAACGATGCAGAGGTTTGTGCTCCCATTCCTAGTTACGCGGACGTGTTGCAGAGCGTCGACAACATCCGGCGCTTTGCTTGCGCGCGCGACGATGTTGGCGACCTACTGCCAGACGTGGCAGTCCTTGAAAGAAAGTCGATGCGCCGAGGTTGGGAAAAGGTGCAAAAAAAAATTACCGATTTTTTTAAACGGTAATAATGATTTTTTTGCAAATCTGTTTCAAACAAATGCTGGGTTTTGTCTTTTTTAATCTGATTGGCGTACTTGCCGCGGGCTTGAAGCCGGTCAACAGTTTTCGGCGCAAGGCCGAGCGCCACTGGCCGCATTCTTTGACTTTCGATTATACGACACCCGGATTATACGACGGTTTCGCGCGGTCCCCTGAACGTCGTATAATCGAGGTTCCACTGTACTGCCAGAAAAAAACATTACGATATTTTGATTCAGCGGCTCAACACTCCAGAACCAACGAGCCCTGGTGACACGAGCCCGGGCCGCCGCGGAGGCCACAGAGGTTTCGGACTAGGGATCCCTCCTAGTGACTGTGAGGGCCGGGCCCTTCAGGCACGGTCCAAGCAATACCTATCTTGTATATAGTATAAATAAAAGTTTTACGCCACCACCACCGATTAACACATCGCGCCACTTGCACCGCTGTGAAAAAGTTGCACTTTTTTAATGATACAAGAATGCTTTTTATCGCTCATTCCTGCCTCGTTCAATTCAGGACTAGAACCACTATCATGACGCGCTAGTTCTAATAGCATATATTAATTCGTTTACAAGTGCTCTAGCAGCTGATTATGGTGTTACGAATATGCAATATTTCCACACTATATATTATTTTTGATTGAAACCATAGTATTTACGTCTGCGTTTTCTCTTTTTCCTTTGATGTACTGCCATGAGATGAAGCCCCACGTCCGCGAAGCATACGTGTAAAATGCTATCTGGACTTCGCACATGACTAGTATCAGCGGTGGATAACACGCTCTCTAAATTTCTGACATCCGCTCTTTAATTGGATTTTGGCAGAAGCGGCTCAGTGGCGAACATGCCGGACCCGAGAGCAGGACGATTACTGCGGCACGTGTGCAAGGCACGTGTACCATTACCTCACCCTCCCTACCCAGAATGAAGCAAGCTCATTTCATTCTGGGTAGGGAGGGTGAGGTAATGGCACACGTACCTTGAATGGATGACTGCCGTTTCTTTGTTTTCTCTATTTTCACGCTTGTGAGTGGCAACAGTTTATCTGGGTTTAACAAGACGCCTTTGCGCATGTTTGTGTAAATGTATAAATTTGGTTTGGTTTATGGGGTTTAACGTCCCAAAGCGACTGAGGCTATGAGAGACGCCGTAGTGGAGGACTCCGGAAAGTTCGACCACCTGGGGTTCTTTAACGTGCACTGACATCGCACAGTACACGGGCCTCGAATTTCTCCTGCAAAGAAATTCAACCGCCGCGGCCGGGATAGAACCCGCGTCTTTCGGGCCAGCAGCCGAGCACCATAGCCACTGAGCCACCGCGGCGGCTAAATGTATAAATTGGCTGCCTACGTGTGAATAAAATTCAGTTGTAAGTTCAGCGCCGTCAGTCTGTTTCACCTTGTCCTCGGTCTGTGTTCTTAGGCGCTGGTTTTTTACGATGAATCAGCACCAACTAGCCCAATCCTCAGTTCTTCTGCAAACAGGAGCAGGGACAACGGGCAAGCTTGTTTCAGGGAGCAGCGTATGCGGACTGTTTGTGGGAGAGGGCGATTCTCAGTAAAACACGAGGAACAGTTTTTGTGGCAAAGGCGCGTCCCAGTCAGAAGACTTTAACCAAGATTTACGTGGTTTACAACAGAATAAAGAAACGGATAACAGACGCGATCAAATGCCTTTGCCAGGTCGATTTGCGGCTGTGTACTTGTTCGTGAGCGCCACTGCAATACTTCAACACCGTACGCACTGCATGTAAATTAAGCCACATGTTTGGAGAGGTTCATTCAAAGTAGGCATTGAAAGCTGTAGCCAGTTTGAGAGAGCTCAAGCGAAAATCTTATAAACAAGGTGAGAAAATTCAGGGGGCACTTTGGCTCTCCAAAGTGCTGCAAGGCGAAAGCCTGTCCAGGCGCACTGTTTGGCGTTGACTGCAAGACTATTTGCGGTGTACTAGTGCTTTATTTGACGACACACTTTGACTACAGATTACAACTACACACTTTGATTGATTCTCTAGCACTACTCTGTCTCTGCTTCGATGAGTTCGGTTGTATCCATGGCTCTGTTCGTAGTAATTAGGTATGTAATGTGGTCAGCCACGGACGCCTTACGTCCGCTGTCGGAGCGGACAACTATTTTATTATTTGTCGCGCGCTTCAAAAGTTGACGTCAGGCATCCGTGGGTGACCTCATTACTTCGAATCCGCGCACTCTGACGTCATAACCATTTCGACCAACCGAAAAGCGTGACACCTCTGCTGGCAACCTTCTGTTGCCAGGTGCGAGTCATTAAGGGCTTTTGCCTTAAAACGTGAGAGCTTCGTAGCCATCTGCCTATCGCAGGTCTTCCTTTTCGTCAGTGTCCGGTGTTAAGAGAATATGACTTCTCTCAAATGAATGTAGCAAAAATCGAACATCAATGCTTGTCTAAAAAAATTCACAGTTTATTCACAAATATCACATTTTATACTCTCACCTTCGCGTTTACTGTTGACTGTGATGAATTTTTACGGCCCAAGGTTACCTGCAGCTAAGGAGTGGCATGTCACAAATTTGCTTTGTCTATTCAAGTTGGTGTCACAAACACATTTCCCGAACATTTCACTCAAGCCGTCGTTTGATGCCTCATCGAGAGTGTATGTGACGTGCACGGTCAGCCAGAGCGCTCTCACATCCGCATAAATAAACTGTCGAGAAGCTTCAAATACTGTCCAGCGTGTAGTCAATTGCCTTCAATACGATCTCCACCTGATACGATCAGTTACCAAGCTTTGACGAATTCTATCCGCTCATGTTTAAGACATAGATACTCGACGAGTGCTGAGGGCATACATGCTGAAGGCAGACATGCGCAAATAAATGATAACATTTCGGGTTTCTGAAGTAATCACAAAACACGGAAGTTGATTCCGTAGAAGATCTAAAATCGACGCCTACCGCCACATCCAGCACCTCAGTCTGCCTACAGCTTTGAAAAGGATGACCACCAGGGCTACGCGGCAACCTGGACTTCATCGCGAGCTTCAGGCCGAAGTGACGTTGATGCGATTCACTTGAATCAACCACCAGGCTGGAATGGAATCAATTTCAGAGAATAGTTCTTCGATCGGAAAATTTGTTCTTGGTAATATTTGAAAAAAAGTGCCGCCCTAGAGTTTCATGAAATAAATAAAACGCTAGCGACTTTCTTACTTCCGCGAAAATCGAGCACTGAAGGAGGGCGAACATTGCGTATAAAAGAAGAGTTTATTGCTGTGTCAAGTAGCGGCGCCGAAGTTGTATTAGTGCCGCACCCCCAAGATGGCTTACGCCGAAGTCACTCCATTTGGTTGACACACAGCATCTGCCATCGACTACGATGGGTGAGAAGTGATAGCGTTGACCATTTCTCTAATGAAGGGTGGTAAGGGGCATAGATCCAGCCGTGCATCAATTACTGCAAGTAGGCACAGGTTCTTCAGTGTCGGTGCCAAGTGCAACACGTGGAGATCGGTCAGCGATCTTAGCTCCCCAACTACCTGCTCCTCATCCTGGTCGGATGCCGGTCCAAAGCCACCGAAGATAAACACTCTTTCACCCATCACTGAGCAGCCATGAAAGAACCTGGGAGATGGTGGTGAGCCACATGGCTTCACTTCGCTCCAACGCGATGTCACGGGGTCGTACTTGTGCATATCTGCCAAGTAGGTCTTCAGCACATCGCTGTACCCTCCGAAAATGTACAGCTGTTCGTTGTACACGAAGTCTGAATGTTGTCGCCGATTTACAGGGGGAACGCCTTGTACCTGTGGGCGCACCCAGGAAGAGTTGGTCGTTTGAAAATAGTACAGGATGATGGAACGGACTGCTGGGCTGCCGCCGAATACATACATGCGGGTCCCGATGGCATACGCAGTATGGCCGGGATGTAGAACCGGAGCCTCTCCGCTGGTGGGGACACGATGCCACTCTAGGGTATCCAAGTCAAGGACGCGCATATCTGGCGAAGAATACCAGTCACTGAAGATATACTTGCGGTGACCCACAACACAAGCTCTGCTGCCGTACATCGGTGAGGGCGCCTCACCGGACACCGCTAGACGGCTGCATGCCACCGTGTTTGGGTCGAACCGGTAAAGAACACTTGAAAATGGCCAGTTGGGCGGGCCGCCCCACAGATACGCGCAGTGGCCGTACGCTACAACTGTGTTGAGGGAAATGGTAATCGGCCAAGCGTCGGGAAGTTTCGTCTGCACCATATCCCACCGGTGCGATGCGGGGTCGAAGATGAACACGTTGACCAAGTTCCATGCCGTGTGGCAACTGCCGAACGAGTAGACCTTGCCGTTGATGCGTACAGCCCTGCGGGTGACATGCTCTGGAACGCCGTTTAGCCGCACCGTCCACATCCTGCAGAGGCACCTGCTTCTGTGAGAAACAAGGCCCGGTTATTCCAGCGATGGTGGCGGCATCATCCAGCTTTTTCTGAAGCAGCGATATGGTGATCTGTGATCGTGGCGCGTGCAGACTTAGTGCGTCGACGGGTGACTATTTCCGTTAGATTTTTGAATATGTTTGTCATTTTATTACACTCACACGAATGAATGTTCGAAAAAGGACTTCTACTCTTGTAGTTACCAAGATTAAATGCGCTAAAAGCCGTTATAAAGTGCGCATAAGTGGTCAGGAGGGCTCTTCTGCCATTACGGGTTTGTTTCAGAGCGAATTGCTTTTTTGACGCCACATGATATGTGCTTAACGCTTTCCAATCGAGAATTTTGTTTAGTTGGTCGGTCATGCCGGTCGCATTGATAGGGACTGAGTATCTGGCGGCCTTAAAAAAAACGTGAAATATATATTTCTTAATGCTTAAATCCTGCGCTATTTTTTTCTTTCGTTTCGGGCATGTTTTGTTGCCGCCTTATCGTCTTGCAGGTGCTTGGTATAGGTGACATGCAGCTTTGGTCTATTCATATTGGTCACTGTGCCTTCTATATATACCTCTATATACGTAGATTTGAGGAAAGGAAGTGGCGCAGTATCTGTCTCACATATCTCGGTGGAAGCCCCAGTCGCACCGTGAGGAAAGGGAGGAGGGCGGGAGTGAAAGATGAAAGAGAGAAGGAGGGACCGTAGTGGAGGGCTCCGGATTAATTTCGACCACCCGAGGACCTTTAACGTGCATTTACATTGCACAGCACACGGGCTCCATTTCTGTTTTTTTTTATTTTTTTTATTTGATACCTCAAAGGCCCCTGGTATGGGGCATTACATGAGGGATGGGCATGACAGTTATACAATAATGGTCTTGATGGCGTTCTTAAAATGGATGGCGTTGATGTGATGCACGGCGTCCTGTGGTAGATCATTCCAGTCCCGGGATGACGTGACGAAAAAAGATCGAGAATGAGCGGTAGTTCTTGCGGTGGGGGCGTAGACGGCCTTATGGTGGTTAATACGGCTTGAGAGGCGATAAGCGGGTGATATGACTGATTCTCCTAAAGATGAATGATAAAACATATGAAAGAGGCACAATCGAGAAATTTTTCGTCGCGTTTCAAGGCTGGGTAAGTTAGCTTTAGTTTTTAAGGCAGACACACTAGTGTAGTACGAATAGTCAGAATAAATGAAACGGATAGCTCGATTTTGTATTTTTCTAAGGTTAAAGAGAGGTTAGACTGGTGAGGATCCCATATTGCCGAAGCATATTCTAGTTTAGGACGGACAAAAGTTATGTATGCTAATGATTTGATGGATGGGGTGGCAAAACGTAGATTGCGCCGTATGAAACCAAGGGTACGATTAGCTTCGTTAGCGATGTTCGTGATATGAGATGACCATGTTAGGTTTTGCGTTACAGTAATACCCAGGTACTTACAGGAAGAGACGGACGATACTTCTGAACCGAAAAGAGTGTATTTAGAAGGAGTATGCATCTGCCGACAATGGAATGAGATTAAACATGTTTTGGAAATATTGAGAGACATAAACCAACGTTCGCACCAAGTTTGGATTCGGTTAAGATCTTGTTGAAGAATGCCAGCGTCAGTACTGTTAGTGATTGGGCGGTAAATTACACAATCGTCAGCAAATAAACGGATGGTAGAGGAAATACTGGAAGGAAGATCGTTAATATATATGAGGAAAAGCAAAGGTCCTAGGACTGTACCTTGGGGAACACCTGAAATGACCGAGTTACGTGGAGAAGAATGATTGTTAGCATAGACAAATTGCTCTCTGTTAGTCAAAAAGTTAGAAAGCCATTCTAATACTAACGAATTAAGATTTAGACACGATAACTTTAGTAGCAGTCTTTTATGCGGTACTTTATCGAAAGCTTTTTCGAAATCAAGGAAGAGAGTGTCAGTAGGAACGTTTAAATCAAGGTTGGAGCTTAGGTCATTAATAAAGAGAGCCAATTGGGAGTCACATGAGCGTCCTTTCAAAAAGCCATGCTGGTTAGTATGAAAGAATTTTACGGAGACAAGGAATTTGACTATGTGCGAATAAATAATATGTTCCATTAGTTTCGAACAGACGCTTGTGAGAGAAATGGGGCGGTAATTTTTGCATGAAACAGGTGAGCCCTTTTTGGGGACTGGAATGATCTTACCAACTTTCCAATCTTGTGAAAGGACACCTGTTGATATGGACTGCTGAAAGAGGTGGCACAATATTACACTTACAGTATTTTTAGTATTTTTTAGGATTTTAGAATCCCCTCATCGAAGCGCAGGCCGCCGCGGCTGGGTTCGAACCCGGTTACTCCTGCTGAGTAGCCGAGCATGCTAACCTCTGAGCCACCGCGGCGGGTGGAAGTTGTTAAAGAGGCGATTTGCAACGGACAGCGCGAAAGTGTGTTGCAGACACGAGACGCGATAGTCGGTTGCGGCGATAGCATCGCGCCCTCGTGCAGTGGCCGGCGAAGCTGACCTGTTTGCTCCACCGCGGGTTTGAAACGCCATCATGACAATATTAATCTTTTGAACTCATAGGCAGTAACGGTGTCTGATAAATTACGTTGGTTTTACGCTTCCCGTACTGTGGGAATTGGCAGTGGAATAGACGCTTTATTTGCAAACACCGGTCGCCTCTCTTTTTTGAACTACCGGGAATAATTTCTTTAGTTATCGAGCAGCAGAAAGAAGGACGTTAACACTGCATCTGACTGCCTTCTATCGGCTTGATGGCGCTGTTTTAACGCGACAGCGTTGAAGGCCCCGGTGTGCTCGTCGGCGCTGTGAGCGAGAAATCGTGGCCGTGGCTCTGGCAGGTGGTTCCGAGAGAGAAACCTAGGAGGCGGATGGGCCACCTAGGTCACGTGTCCGTGTTGCGTCATCCCAACCTACCCACCAGATAGTGACCAAACTGCACACTGTGGCAGTTAAATAAATAATTGGCAGCTCAGAAATAGCAACCTGGGCCTGCAAAGCCCATCGCTTAACCACTACACCAGTGCGAGAGGAGGGGTATGAGGACTGCCAAGGATTTATCAGTGTAAAATAGTCAATGGCCTGCATGTACGGGAATTAACCCATCATGATATAGCGTGGTACTCTTACGGGGGAGCTCAAGTGTCCCCTCTAATTTTATTTTCTCTTACGCGGCAGCATTAAAGGTCCCGTTCGGCCGGAAACCCATCGTCAGGATCGTTTACACAATGGAGAATCCTGATTGGTCGAGAAGGTAGCGGAGTAGGAAAGCAATTTTGCTGATATTTAAAAGAAACTGTGGTCAGTCGAAATCGAAATCGCCACTGAGGAACGTGCGTTAAGTGCGATATATAGAGGCCTTGTACGAGTAGCACCAACCCCCCAGCAGGAAAATTGCATTAGAGGACCACACAGGCAATGAGGGTCACTAAATATCGTCACTAAATAATGTGGACGATGATGTGCAATAAAGCAGTTTATGATTTGAACAAGTGTGTCGACGTCTCCAAAATGGTGCGCCAGGGGACCCCCTAGCGACCATATGTACCCTCTAACGCTATCAGATCGTACTCTTACAGGGAACTGAAGCTTCCCACTTTTTTCTTGTCAAGTAAGAATCTTTAATCACGTCGAAATCGCTATCCTGCATTAAAACTAATGAAGCAGTTATCACGAGTAACGGGATTAGCAGCGTCAGATTGGCTTGCGCGCAGAGCTGAGGACTCGCGTCTACGTCATTCTGCACAGATGTTGGGGGCACAAGCATTTTTGTACCTCGGAACGTGAGCGATCTTGTCGTGTCGCGCGTTTCGTGTCGCCTTTCTTCGCGCGTTGATCTCCGTTTCCAACGGCCGCACGTTCGCGGGCTTTGGCCTCCTGATGTCAAGCGTCCCGAGCCCTTACCTGCCTCCTGGCTGCATCTACGGCTGTCTAATGGGGGTGTACGCATTTCTTTGTGATATCAGCTGCACGTCTATAGAGGTCTTCGCAGACTTTGCGCTTTCCATCGCAATTTACGAACACCTTAAATCTTGTGTGTACGCAGGGCCTACAGTTCTGTGGCTTTCTTTTTTGATATTGCGTATTATGTATTTTTTTCTGCTTTGTCTTGCATTGCTGTATTGTTGTTTTACTACATTATCTTTGCTGTTTGTTGTATTTTTGTTGCTATAATTTTGCTTTTTGTGCACCTGCCCTTCCTGCTTGGACCTAACCATGGTCTGCAGTATGTACATAAATAAATAAAAAAAAAATTCCACAAGGCGTTTGCAGTCAAGATGCTAATTATTCCTAGCGCTTCCGGATAGCACATCGAACGATGTACTAGTCTGTAGCGAAGAAAAATGTGTCTCGAAGTCAAACACGCCTGCGCCACCCAGTGCATGGTGCCCTTCCTACCCACCTCGTGTCCCCCTTTCCCCGACACCCTTCTTACTCGCTTTCCCTCTCTCTTCGTAGTGTAAGCCCAGCAACAGATGCTATATCGTCACAACAGCAAATGGTGCGTTAGAAGTTTTCTCACGGAAATCAACACGGGCTTGCGGAAAAAAGAAAGAAAAACGCTTACCAAACCTCTTCTTACCTATTGCTTGCCCGACAGCAGGGAGAAAAAACTAACGCCCGCTTTCATTTCTCATTTCTGAGAAGATTGGTTACCACTGCATGATGTGGACTGTGCGGCTGGAACGGGTTCCAGAACTCGTAAAACGACATGACTGTCTCCACCAAAGGGAAGGTCTACTCGTTCGACCCCTTCTACAACTGCCGCGATGACAGCGATGAAATCTTAGGCAGCCGATTCGGCACATGCATTTCTCACCCCGCAACGTGCATGTGGAGTGTGCTGCTGACCGAGTTGCACTCCCAAGGCGGGCCCATTAGCTGAATCGACCGCAGCATTGCCGCCTACGGCCACTGCGTCTACATGTGAAGGAGCTCCTCGGACATAAGGTCACGGTTTGGCGGCTCATACCGGTTGTATACCCTCTCTATGACATGGAGCCGACCGGAAATGTGCGGCCAAATGCAGACACTGAGCATCTCCTCTGCTTGTGTGCTGTGTCAACGGATGAACATCTTTGATTTCTTGGACCCGGAATCGTCACACCGTGTATATTATCTTGACCTTGAGAACCTGACGTGGGGTAGTGCACCGACCAGTGCAGAGGCCCCGGCTAGGCGCCGCTTTCACACGGCGTCCGCAGTCGGAACACGAATGCGTGTTTGGGGTGGCCAGGCGTTCAACACAGAGGTTGAAGGCCTCGCTGAAAGAAGTCTCTGTTAGCCTACGATAGCGCCCACTCCAAATTAGTAAAACGAGGAATAGTTTCTCTTTGCATTCGGTCGGCTCTAGAAAAACCTTGTCCACACAATATAAGTGAAAGCTTCCAGTATCAGATCGTAAGAGTTATGTAAGCAGGTTACCCATCGCAACTGGTCACCAGCGTGTCTGAAAGCCTCCTTCAAAAAATGAAGAAACCGGGCTACAAGCGTCACATTGGAAACAAATCTGTGCAGGTTGTGGGGTTACTGGCAAGGTTCGGACCCTGAACTCAGGGCCAACGCCACTCAGCTAGCTCGACCACACCTGTGGCCGCGAAGAACACACCTCCGAGGAATAAGCCCGCAGGCAAAACCTTTAATTGGGATCTCCCAATGTCTTTCCTCGGTCGCGCGCAGGCAGCAGCGGCAGGCAACAGGCACAGGTCACAGGCACAGAGCAGTTCAGGTCACCTGGACCGCCGCTGATGTCGCGTCCGCTCTCTCTCAAGGCTCGCTGTCAACTCTCCATCAGACTGTGTCCCGTGGGCGCGGCCCGTGCGGCCGCCGAAACCGAGAGCAGTGGGCAAGGAGGGCTGCCCACGTGACGACGCGTAGACGCGGGCGCCTCCCCTCCGCTCCCTCCGCCGCCAGAGGAAGAGCCGTGGTAGGCCACGAGAGAGAGAAGGGTGCATCCGGCGGGCGAGGGGCAACATGGATCCCCACACCCTCCCTCTCTCAATAGTGACCTCCACCCGCTGAAGCGAACTCGGCGGATCAGCAGGTCCATGCCGCCTTTCCGGAGACTGGGCCCCGGGATGGTAGCTCTGCGCCTGGGGCGCGGGCCAGACCAGGATGGCGCCCGCGAAAGCCGGCCTGCTCCGCATTCAGGCCGCCCATCGTCAGCGCGCCCCGCGCTGTTCCGGAACCGCCGCCGATGCCCCGTGCGATGGTGTGGGGGCGAAGTTCGGCGTCTCGCTCCCCGGCCGCGCGCCGCTCTCCGTGGCCGTCGCTGAAGCCAGGGCCGTAAATCAGGGCAGCCGGTGGGGGCTCGGTTCCTCCGAGCGGGCGTCTTGCAGTGCTCCGGGTACAGGAACTACCCCGGCTTGTGTATCCACACAGGCAGGGTGGGCACGAGACCTCTCGCACCAGGCTTTGCCGTGGTCGGCATGGGTCACATTCGGCGATCTCGCCCAGTTCGGATATTGTGACATCGGGGGCAAGGATCTCCTTGCATTAGGTCCACCGTGCGCGATCTCGCGCGTCTGGCGTTCCTTCGCCGTTTGCTCGATCTCGAGCTGTTTTGGCCAACCGACGCCGCCGTGTGCGTGATCTCACGTTTTCGGCATTCTCCCGTTGCCCCAGCGAGCTCGCTGGCTTCGGGTATTATAGCGATGCCTGTAGAGATCTCTCTGGGCTTCGCTCGCCTCGGCGCAATCTTGCGCGGGTGGCGTTTCTGCTTCCACAGCAACCTCCCTCTGGAAGTACTGTTTCAGCTCTCCCACGTAAATGGGTCCGCTGATTCGGCCCGATCTCGGGTCTTTCAGCCGGTAGTTGAGCCGCGAAAGCTTCTCAGCGATCAGGAAGGGTCCCACCCATTTGGGCGCTAGACTGGCTGCGAAACCTGCGGCTGCATCGCTGAGTGCGTGATTGCGCTTGAGAACGAGGTCTCCCATCTGAAAGTCCACGTCTCTGTGTGCGCGATCATAAGTGGCCTTTTGACTTGCCCTGGCCTTAGCGCGGCTGCGGTTCGCCTCCTTAATGGCATTTGCCAAACGCTCGCGCAATCGCCTTGCGTAGTCGTCAACATCTGCCGTGACTTCGCGGACACTCTCCGACCCTTCCATGAGAATTGTGTCCATAGGCGTGTTCAGCTCTCTGCCAAACATGAGAAAAGCCGGCGTGAAGCCGGCCGAGCGATTTGTGCTCGTGCGCAGAGCGAAGGAGATGGCGTCCAAGTGCTCGTCCCAATCATTGTGCGATCTCGCATATGCGCCCAGGAGCGGCTTGATATCTCGATTTCGGCGCTCGCTCACATTGGACTGGGGATGGTAGCACGTGGTTTTCTGCTGCCGGACACCCATTGCTGCACACGTATCACGGAAAACTTTCGAAGTGAAATACGTGGCATTGTCAGTGATCAGCCGCTTTGGAAAGCCGTAGCGGCAAAACACTTCACACAGCTTTGCCAGGATCTCCCGGGCAGTCGCTTTTCGCAGCGGGTACAATTCAGCGATCCCACTGAAGTGACACGTGACTACCAGCACGTATTTGTACCCTCGTTTGCTGCGCGGCAGCGGCCCCATCAAATCGCACGCCAGGATCTCCCAGGGCTTGGTGCTTATGACGGGTTGGAGTAAGCCGGGTGCCTTTCCACCTCTAGGCTTTCTCTCTTGGCATACGTGGCATGTTCGTACATATCTACATACGTCAGCCTTCATTCCCGGCCAGGTAGCAAACCGACAAAGCTTCTGCCATGTCTTTGGAGCGCTCCCGTGACCGTCTGCGTCGTGATAGTGCCGCATAGCGGCGCGCCGCAGTTTGCGCGGAATAACGGCTTTGAAACTCTCATCCGAGGCCTCTTTGCCTGGCACGTATTTTAGCAAAGCTCCATCACGGTCCAGCAGGAAGTTCTCCAACTCACTCGCCGCAATACCAGCGACACTAGAGTTAGCGCCAACCACACTACCAGTGGCTTCACAGCGCAATTTGGCCTGACTCGTCGGAGTGTCTGTCTCTTCACTAAGACTATTGATCAACTCCTGACAGAATGAGTCTTCCTGCTGAGCCTTGACAAGCTCTTCTCTGCTGAACGCAACCTCGAGAGGGATCCCCGCTCCAACGAGGTGCACGTGCTCTCGGGGCTTCGAAAACGGGGCACTCCCCGCAACGAGCTCCTTCCGCAGAGGGGGAGACAGTTGCCACTCTGCCTCCTCCTCGTCCTGGCCGGCCGGTTGGGTGTCAGTGACCGGCGCCCGTGACAGTGCATCGGCGACTACATTTGCAGTGCCTTTGCGGTAACGCACTTCGAACTCGAAGCGTTGCAGTGTCAGGGCCCATCGCGCAAGCCTCCCGCTGGGCTCACGCAGGCGTTTCAGCCAGGTTAAGGCCATATGGTCGGTCTCGACCGTGAACTTTGTTCCCTCTACGTACATCTCGAACCTTCGAAGTGCGTAGATGATGGCCAGGCATTCCTTTTCTGTCGCTGAGTAATTGCGTTCTGCCGGCGTCAGGGCACGGCTCGCAAATGCCACAGGTAGGAGTTCATGCCCCTCCATCTGAAGGAGTACTTCTCCCACCCCGATATCACAGGCATCTGTCTGGATAACAAATGGGCGGTTCAGGTCGGGCAGCTTCAAAGCCGCCGTCTCAGCGATAGCGTGCGAGAGCTGATGAAAGCTCTTTTCCTGCTCGTCTCCCCATATCCACGGAGAAGACTTTCTCAGCAATCTTGCCAAGGGCGCTTGCAGTCGCACACAGTTAGGAATGAAATGGCGATAGTATCCCACCATGCCAAGGTAACGGCGAACACCGCTCACATCTTTAGGCGCAGGAAACTCCAGGATCGCCCGAAGCTTCTCTGGATCAGGAGACACCTGTCCCCGTTTTACTCGATATCCAAGCAAGCTCACCTGAGCCTGGCAGATTTGCACCTTTGCGGGATTGAGCGTGATGCCAGCCGCCCTGAGATTTCCCAGGACATCTCTCAGGTGATCGAGGTGCTCCTCGAAAGTTTGAGAGTAGACGATCACATCGTCCAGGTATGCGAGAGCGTGATGCCATCTGGCGTCTCCGAGTACACGGTCCATCAGCCTTTGGAATGTGCTCGGAGCTCCGGACAAACCGAAAGGCATTCTCGTGAAGTGAAACAGACCTCTGTGACACGTGAAGGCCGTTTTGCACTCATCGCCCGGTCGCATTTCGACCTGCAGGTACCCCTTGCTTGCGTCAAGAATCGAGAAGAACTTAGCGCCACCGAGATTTGAGACGATCTCTTCTATTCTCGGGAAGGGGTACGCATCTTTCTTTGTGACCGCATTCAGCCGCCGATAGTCAACGCACAAGCGCCACGTGCGATCTTTCTTCGGCACAAGAACCACTGGGAACCCCCAGGGACTGGAAGAGCGGCATATGAGACCAGCTCAGTCGGTAGAGCATGAGACTCTTAATCTCAGGGTCGCGAGATCGGGCCCCACGTTGGGCGCCAAAATGTGGGGTTACTGGCAAGGTTCGGACCCTGAACTCAGGGCCAACGCCACTCAGCTAGCTCGACCACACCTGTGGCCGCGAAGAACACACCTCCGAGGAATAAGCCCGCAGGCAAAACCTTTAATTGGGATCTCCCAATGTCTTTCCTCGGTCGCGCGCAGGCAGCAGCGGCAGGCAACAGGTACAGGTCACAGGCACGGGAGACAGGCACAGAGCAGTTCAGGTCACCTGGGCCGCCGCTGATGTCGCGTCCGCTCTCTCTCAAGGCTCGCTGTCAACTCTCCATCAGACTGTGTCCCGTGGGCACGGCCCGTGCGGCCGCCGAAACCGAGAGCAGTGGGCAAGGAGGGCTGCCCACGTGACGACGCGTAGACGCGGGCGCCTCCCCTCCGCTCCCTCCGCCGCCAGAGGAAGAGCCGTGGTAGGCCACGAGAGATAGAAGGGTGCATCCGGCGGGCGAGGGGCAACATGAATCCCCACAAGGTCATACGTTACCTGCATGGGTTTTCGCACAATTTGAAAAAAAATGACTTCCAGGTACGGAGTGCAGCTGATAATTTCAGCCCCCTGCAAACTGGCAAGTTTATGTCCGATGGTATCAGGAAAGCGGGTCAAAAAGGCCTGTACTGTCAAACATCAAACAGTGTTCACAAAATGCACCACTACTGTGGTATACGAGATCCCTTTGACGTGTGGCAGAGTGTATGTGGGGCAAACGGGACAGTGTTTCAATGAGCGTGCTCGACAGCACAATTTCACCTTAATAAGCACGACGGGAAGCAACCTAGCTATACGTTGTAGCAGGTGTAAAGATTGTTGTCCGAAATTTCCCGAGACCAGGTTTCTAGCCAGGGCAAAAGAAAAAAAATAGGAAACGAAGTAATTGAGGCTTTTTATATTCATCAAAGAAAAGACAACTGCGTTAGCACGCCTTCTGTTCTCCTCACCAGAAACGAACTAGCTTTTTTGGACGCTTTCGTTTAGATGCCCTTTGGAAAGTCCGCTTGCTTCATTCAATCAGTGTTATTGTTGTTAAGATCTTAGCGTTGCTTCTGATCCTTATTCATAATCTTTCAAGTTGTGGTGTCATTCACACTGCCAAGTGTTATCAACCCTTTTTTTGGTAATAGCGACCTCCCTATGACTTGTTGTGCTGTTATCACTCGTCCATCACCGCTTTTGTTTTTAGTTTTTTGGCTATGTTCACGCACCCTCATGCAGCTCAGCGGCCATAATAGAGCGCCTGGTTACCTTTTCCTGTTATTAAAGTTGGAGGTTCCGCCTGTTCCCTGTTCTATGTTTCCTTCCTGTTTCGTCTTTTTTTGGCGTACGACATTCTTTCAAAACATAGAGGTCAACGACTTTTCAACTATTACTGTTAGCCTCCATCTGTGTTGAGCGGTGTTTAGCTCACCGCGAGTAATATCCTATCAATATTTATAATTTCGAACACAAAGTTACCCTCGGCGCAGTGGCGTAACAAATTTTGGCTATTTCGGCGGGTTACTTGTAATGGATCTGTTGCTTTGCCTGCGGGCTTTTGGAAAGCGAACTTAATGTGGCGCGGTGTGAGCAAAGTTCACAAGAGAATAAAGCAAAGGATAACTCACGCGATCAAATGCCCTTGCCAGGCCGATTTGTGCCAGTGTAGTTGTTCGTGAGCGCCACTCCAAGACTTCAACACCTTACGCATTCGTTTTAAATTACGCAACCTGTTTGAAGAGGTCCAATCAAAGCAGGCATTGCAAGCTGTAGCCGATTTGAGAGAGCTGAAGCAAAAATCTTACATACAAGGTGAGAAAACGTGAGAGCTTCGTAGCCATCTGCGAATCGGAGTTTTTCCTGTTCATGAGAGTCTGGTATTAAGAGATTAGGACTTCTATCAAATGAATGCAGCAAAAATCGAACATCAATACTGGCCTTAAAATTTCTAATAGGACAAGTGATAAAACAGATTCAAATGTCTTGTAACATTTTGCTGGGAGACTGGCAGGCCCCGGGGTTTTAGAAAGCGGCAATCGACCAAATTCACCCTCTACTTCACCCAAGTTTAAAGAACCACTTATTATCGTGCACACATTTTCAAGAAGCACCATTATCATAGACACAAAGCGCGCTATTTGAGAATCAGGCAACGGTACCATCAGGGTAATCAGATACTATTAAGCCCCTGAGCGCTCTGCGTAAATAACATGAACAATGGTATGAAGATGTAGTAACTAAAAGACAACCAGCGTAAAGGTGAACGGCGACGGAACAAGACATGCTATGACAACAAAATTGCCAGAATGGAAAATAAAAGCTAATAAGAGTACACGCAAAGGTGTGGGAATAAAACATATTATGCCAAAGTAGATAGAGGAAATCAAGAGAACAAGCAACCGGAGTGCAGGCGATTGGGAAGGAATAAAACATGAAATACGAGATGTGAAAATGGAAACAAGCATGTCGAGAGGGTAGCAACAAAAAGCACGTGGATGGGCGAAAAGAAGAAACACGGTAAAGGAATAAAAACATGGCCTGAAATGGTTACAGACAAGCATGGCGAAAGCAGCGCGTGAAAAGTAGCAAAAACGTTTACAATCGGCTTGCCAGAAAAGCGATTTCTTTCGGCAGAAGCGACATAGACGGCGTGCCGACACACTTGTCACTGGGTTTAGTACTATCAAACGCTTCTGCCACCACACTTTAGGTATTGTGTTTAGTTAACAAAAGGTCATGTTTTCAAATACAGGTATGAAAGGAACCTTTTCTTATCCTCACCCTTACCTTTAAATCGCCTACAACGGTGTCATAGATGGCCTCCTGGATTATTCTGTATTTGTAGCCTGTGTTCACATGCCCCTTCACTACAACATATACCACTCTGTCCAATGTAGAGCTGTCGGAATTGAGGGTAACTTTCTACACAACTCTTGAAACACACTCGTGAAATTCTTACGTGCTTCTTGGAACACTGTGGTCTATTCTCCTTTACATTAATCGTCAAACGGGCACATACTGCGAAGTTTACAGAGGAGAGAGAAAACAATCTTCACCGCTTGAAAGCTCGCCACTTTTTTATGTTACGTTAAACGCGACGAATGTAGGGCATAAGATACACCGCTTCTTAATTCGCATTCTCTTTCTGCTTGGTAGCGCAACAAAAGCGCTGCAGTGGCTGATTGTATTTTTTTTCTTTTTTATGATCAAAAGAATTTTTCCAGGGCGTTGCTGGCCATGTTTTCTTTTTCTATTCTGGTTTTACCTTTCGCCCATGCAAATGCTTTATGCTGTTACCTTTCGCCCATGCAAATGCTTTATGCCGTTACCTTTCCATCATGCTTGCTTTTATTATCACCTATCATCTAATGTTTCAATCCTCCATCATGGCCTCTTGCCGTTACCTTTCCATCATGCTTGCTTTTATTATCACCTATCATCTAATGTTTCAATCCTCCATCATGGCCTCTTTACTCCGGTGGGTCGTTGTTTCCCATTCGTTCAACCACTGTGGCTACCACGTTTTATCCTCTCATCTTCGAGTTTACTCTTGATGGCGATGAATTTTCACGGCGCAAGGTAAAGCGTGGTTAAAGCGTGTCCTGGCACAGAGTGACTTTGTTTATTCAAGATCGTGTCACGTACAGACACATTTCCCGAATATTCCACCCCAACCATCGTGGGATGGCTCGTTGAGAATGCATCTGACGTGCACGGTGCGCTAGAGCGCCATCACACCAGTGTTAATAGGCTGTCGAGAAGCTTCAAATACTGGCCAGCATGCTGTCGATTGCCTTTAATACGATCTGCTCCTGCTACAATCAGTTACACAAGCTTTGACGAATTCTATCGGCTCCGATTCAAGGCAGATACTGTGCAGGTGCTTGCAGGTTGTATTTAGAATGCATATCGGGAAAAGGGGACCATGACTAGCAGGCTATGAAATCAGTGAACATTTAATGCAGCGTCAAAGTGAGGACAGACATGCGGAAATAAGATATAACTGGCTTCCTGAAGTCGCAAAAGATGCAAGTTGTTTCCGGACAAGAGCTGAAATCGACGCCTACCGCCACATATCTCTATCGACCATCTGCTTTGAAAAGGATGACCAGCAGTGGCTGCGCGGCAAACTAGAATTGATCACGAGCGTCATGCCCAAGTGGAGTTAATGCGACTTGCTTGAAGAAACCACCGGGCTGGAGGTGAATCGATTTCAGTGAATAATTCTTCGTTCAGAAGATTTGTTCCCTTTATTATTTACGAAAACGAGGAGGCCCCGAGCGACGTGAATATAAACAAAACACTAGCGACTTTCTTGCTTGCGCGAAAATAGAGCACTGAAGGAAGGCGTTGTTTGCGTATAAAAGAAGTGCTTATTTCTGTGTCAAGCAGCTGCGCCGAAGTTGCGTCTCACCGTACCAGCAAGATGGCTTCGCCGCAGGCACTACGTTTGCTTGAGATGAGGCATCTACTACCGACTACGATGGGTGAGAAGTTACAGCGTAGACCATTTCTCTAATGAAAGGTGGTAAGGGGCTTAGATCCAGCCGTGCATCAATTACTGCAAGTAAGCACAGGTTCTGCAGTGTCGGTGCCAAGTGCAACACGTGGAGATCGGTCAGCGCCCTTCGCTCCTTAGCAACCTGCCACTCATCCTGGTTGGGTGCCGGCCCAAAGCCGCCGAAGATAAACACTCTTTCACCCATCACTGAGCAGCCATGCCAGTACCTGGAAGATGGTGGAGAGCCACATGGCTTCACTTCGGTCCAACACGACGTCACGGGGTCGTACTTGTGCATATCTGCTAAGAAGGTCTTCAGCACATCGCTGTACCCTCCGAAAATGTACAGCTCTTCGTTGAACACGAAGACGGAATGTCCTCGCCGATACACAGGGGGAACGCCTTGAACCTCTGGGCGCACCCAAGAAGAGGTGGTCATTTCAAAATAGTATAGGATTAGAGAACGGTCTGTTGCGCTGCCGCCGAACAAATACGTCGGGGTCCCGATGGCAGACGCAATTTGGCTGGCACGTTGAAGCGGAGCCTCTCCGGTGGTGGGGACACGATGCCACACTCCGGTATCCAAGTCAAGGACCCGCATATATGGAAAAGAATCACAGTCACTGAAGACATACTTGTGGTGACCCAGAACACAAGCTGCGCTGCCGAAAAGCGATGAGGGCACCTCACCAGACACCTCCAGACGGCTGCATGTCATTGTGTTTGAGTCGAAGCGAAGTACACATGGCCACCTGTTCGGGCCGCCCCACAGATACGCACAGTGTCCGTACGCTACAACTGTGTGGCGGGAAATGTTAATCAGCCCGCCGTAGAGAAGTTGCGTCTGCACCACATCCCACAGGCGCGACGCGGGGTCGAAGATGAACACGCGGACCACGTTCCATGCCGTGTAGCTACTGTCGAACGAGTAAACCTTGCCGTTGATGCGTACAGCCTTGTGGGTGACATAGAAAGAGAAGTTTATTTTTTTCGAAAGGAACAAAAATACGAAACAAAACAGTTGAACTGAAGTCTGATTTTTCAAGCACATGCGCAGTGACGCACCACTGAGCACGTCAGTATGGCAGTATGAAAGCCGACACTCGACCGCCGCGCAGGACGATAAAGTATGTCGACCATTTGCGCAAGAACTCAGCCTCGCTCATTGTCAGTGCGTCCACGCATGCTTGCTCAAAGAGGCGCGTGCGGAGGCGCTGCAACATTGGAAACATTGCTCTTTGCGGACGCCCATTTAAGGAAGCCGCTCCACGCTACCGCCACAAAACGAACATGCCGACACACAAGAGCATATTTGTAAACAGTTCGCGTGAACTAGTGCGCGCTTCGAGGCGGGTTACGAACATTCGTGACACTAGTACCCAAAAGGTGCGCGCCACTACACAGTCGAACATTGCGTGCCGGAATGTTTCTAAGAGACCGCACTGCGGGCATCGGGCGGAGGGCGCCACGCCCCACGCCGCAAGGCGGTCTCTTGTGGGCAGGACCCGCCAGCCTCGCACCCAGCCGAAGTCCCTGACATCTGCAGGAAGCGCAGCTGAGGTCAGTTGGCGCCAGCGTGCCCGTCTCGTTTTCTGGAGTTGTTCGCGTGTCAGCTCAGCTACCGTTAGTGCTTCACACATCCTGGAGGGCGGGGTTTCATCAACATCTAGATCGGGCACGCTGGCAGACAACGACGCCAGTGTGCGACGCACGTTAACGAAAAATTCCGGCGGCCGCTCGGCTGTAGGGCCAACCACGTGTTGTGTAAAAAAAAAAACTACCGACGATTACGTTACTTCCTAATGCGAAATTTGAGCGCAGCAAATAAGCTGTTTCACCTTTTCGATAGTGAGTCAACCCCAGCTGCGGAGTTTGTTTCAGGGACAACGCCGCCGATGCCGACACAAACAATATGATACCCTCGCTTCCGCAGCGCTAAGAACCAGGTCTAGCCGTGGGAAGGTGGTCACGTATTCGTCGACGTGCCGGGGCCTACGTGAAATAACCGGCGCGTCGGCAACTGAAGAGCACCCTATCCGCCACACAAGAACCGGGGGGGGGACCCTTTCCTCCTCTTTCTACATGGCGGCGACGGTGTTCTATGCAGTCACGTTATCTTGACTCTCTAGCGGTGTCAGCGGCATCCAGCGGTATCAGTCGGTCGCTGCTAGCGCTGGGGGGATGAAAGGGGGGCGGAGCTGGTTACGAGGCCGACGACAACGCCGACGACGACGCGAAACCCAGGAACGGACGCCAAAGAGCTGCGCTCTAAAACACGTTACGCGCTGTACCCAGAAAGTATGTGAGGAGTGTTCTCCCGGGATAGTCTGGGTTGCGTACAAGATCTCGTACTCCTCGCAAGGCGAGCACATTGCACATAGTGCGGATACAAGGTATACCAAACCCACCCATGTACGATGGAAGGCGCATGAACATTCGTGACACAAGTTCGGTTTTGCCCGCCCAAACGAAACAGCCACAGGCCGAGGTTAACCTGCGAGCAAAGATGCGCGGTGGGTTTGCGACGCGGGCGACAAAAAAACATGCGGCTAGGATTGTAGACTTAACTATATAGCAGCGCTCTGCCATTGAAAGGCGGAACGTTGACGCCACCGAGAGGCGTTTCTCAGCGTTCGTGCGGAGGTTAGTCCAGGTTTCGCGGGCTACTTCTCCGCTGACGAGGAATACTACTCCCAGGACTTTCACTCCCTGCACCCACTCCACCTCGCCCGCAAGGTTCGGTGTGAAGGTGCCAAACCTTAGTGCCTTGCTTTTTCCCCTATTCAATAGGGCCCCTGATATCTCGCTGTACTCGAGAAACAGCCGCGAAAAAGCGGCGTAGCTATCCTCTTCCTTGAGGAAAAGCGACACATCGTCGGCGTAGGCCGAAACTTTGATTTGGCCCTGGCCAGGCAGAGGGAAGCCGCGTATGGATGGACTGTCGTTAATGCGCCGGATGAGTGGATCCAGGCATAACACGAAGAATGTTGGGGAGAGAGGGCATCCTTGCCTTATGCCCCGGGTGACTGAGAAGGGAGCGCTCTGGTGGCCGTTTACGGAGAGATGAGCGTTCAGGTCTGCGTAAAGTAGGCGCAGCCTGCTAACAATTTGCGGCGGGAATCCGAAGGCTTCGAGGACTCCGAACAAATACGAGTGTTCCACCCGATCGAATGCTTTCGCCTGATCGAGCGAAACAAAACACCCGGTGAAGCCCGTCCTGCTGGCAAATGTCAGCGTCAAAGTGAAAGCAGACATGCGGAAATAAGTGGTAACTATTTGGCTTTCTAAAGTCGTCGCAAAAGAAGCAAGTTGTTTCCGGAAAAGTGCTGAAATCGACGCCGACCGCCACATATCTCTATCTAAGATATTCTTTGAAAAGGATCACCAGCAGTGGCTACGCGGGAACCTAGTATTTATCACGAGCTTCAAGCCGAAATGGCGTTAATGGGTCTTGCTCTAAGAAACCACCGGGCTGGAAGTGAATCGATTTTAGTGAATAACTCTTCGTTCAGAAAATTTGTTCGCTTTATTATTTTCGAAAACGTGGCGGCCCAGAGCGAGATGAATATAAACAAAACACTAGCGACTTGCTTGCTTGCGCGAAAATAGAGCACTGAAGGAAGGCTTTCTTTGCGTATAAAAGAAGTGCTTATTTTTGTGTCAAGCAGCTGCGCCGAAGTTGCATCATCACCGTACCACCCAGCCGGCTTCGCCGAAGGCACTCAGTTTGCTTGAGATGAGGCATCTGCCATCGACTACGATGGATGAGAAGTTAAGGCGTAGACCATTTCTCTAATGAAAGGTGGTAAGGGGCGTAGATCCAGCCGTGCATCAATCACTGCAAGTAAGCACAGGTTCTGCAGTGTCGGTGCCAAGTGCAACACGTGGAGATCAGTCAGCGCCCTTCGCTCCTCAGCAATCTGCCCCTCATCCTGGTTGGGTGCCGGCCCAAAGCCGCCGAAGATAAACACTCTTTCACCCATCACTGAGCAGCCATGCAAGAGCCTGGGAGATGGTGGTGAGCCACATGCCTTCACTACGGTCCAACACAACGTCGCGGGGTCGTACTTGTGCATATCTGCCAAGTATGTCTGGAGCAAATCGCTGTACCCTCCGAAAATGTACAGCTCTTCGTTGAACACGAAGGCTGAATATCCTCGCCGATACAAAGGGGGAACGCCTTGTACCTGTGGGCGCACCCAGGAAGAGGTGGTCGTTTCAAAATAGTATAGGATGAGGGAAGGGTCTCCTAGGCTGCTGCCGAACACATACATGCGGGTCCCAATGGCAGACGCAGTGTGGAAGGCACGTCGAACCGGAGCCTCTCCGCTGGTGGGGACACGGTGCCACTCCAGGGTATCCAAGTCGAGGACCCGCATATATGGCGAAGGATCCCAGTCACTTAAGATATACTTGCGGTGACCCACAACACAAGCTGAGCTGCCGTAAATCGATGACGGCACCTCACCGGACACCGCCACAGGGCTGCATGTCATGGTGCTTGTGTCGAAGCGGTAAAGGACACTCGGGGCTGGCCAGCTGGACGGGCCGCCCCACAGATACGCGCAGCGGCCGTACGCTACAACTGTCTGGAACGAAATGTAAAACAGCGCGCCGTAGGCAAGTTGCGTCTGCACCATATCCCACCGGTGCGATGCGGGGTCGAAGATGAAGACGTGGAGCAAGTTCCATGCCGCGTGGTAACTGTCGAACGAGTAAACCTTGCCGTTGATGCGTACAGCCCTGCGGGTGACATGCTCTGGAACACCGTTTAGCCGCACCGTCCACATCCTGCTGAGGCACCTGCTTCTGTAAGAAAGAAGGCCCGGTTATTCCAGCGATGGTGGCAGTGTCGAGCGGCTTTTTTCTGAAGCAGCGATATGGCGACCGGTATTCGCGGCGTCAGGGGACGTAGTGCGTCGACGGGTGACTATTTCTGCTAGATTTCGGAACGTTTATCATTTTATGACACTCACACGAATGAATGTTCGAAAAAGAACAGCTACTGTTGCCCTCACCAAGATTAAAAGCGCTTTTCGTGCATAGCGTGCGTAGCATGCAATTTCATGCATAGAGGAATAGCGGTTCCAGAGTGCGCATGCGCAGAACGCTAACGGAGAAATAGGGTTAGCGTACGCACGGAATTTTCAGAAGTTAGGGTTGCGGCAGTTGCGGCTTTTGCGCACTTGGCGCAAAAACATGTCGGCTTGTTTCCAAGCGAGAGCTGCCCGCTTTAGCCGGTTCGCAGTCCTTGCGATTCCGGTCGGCATGTTTACCTGCAACTACTGGCGTTTTTGCTTTTCGCTATGACTTACCTTGGTTCGACGATAAAGTTTAAGCTGCAATACCGCCTAGTTTATTAGATACGCTCACGATTCTGCGGTACATTAGCCTTATGGGACATTAAGCTGCACTGCTACCGTCTGCAACTGCCAGAAACGTAACACAGACGTGCCGAACGATACAAAAATTGATTTTGAGCTTTCCCGCGGTGTTTTGTGTACTTAAGTTACATAACACAACAATTTATATTAAATTTACAAAAGTGTTTTGAACATTAGACGCCATGTGATAGAAAATATTCTTGCTCGAACGGTTTGTAGTTAACATTGCCTTGACTGGATGCGCTAATTTTGTATGTCTTTATTTTACTTTATTACAATTTATGGGTCATTTTCCTGGCGAAAATAAGGGACAATGTAATAATTGTCTTAGAAGACTGAAATATTATAATTTGGCACGTTAGCGGTAGTGGCGACCGTTTAGAAGGTCCTATCGCCTCTGTGTAAAGGAGATCGCCTTTAACGTTTTCAGGACGCTATACTGAAGCAAGCTGTCTTTAGGGATAAGTTGCTTGCGGCACGCTAACGTAATTTCCCTTAGGTCCGCTATCACGCTAACGCTATACTAAAACTCTCTTTTGTCTCACTTCTAGACGGACACCCCAACCGCACCGCGAGGGAAGGCAGGAAGGTGGGAGTGAAAGAAGAAAGAAGGAGGTGGCGTAGTGAAAGGCTCCGGAATAATTTCGACCACCTGTGGATGTTTAACGTGAACTGACATCGCACAGCACACGGGCGCCTTTTGTGTTTCGCCTCCACCAAAACGTGGCCACAGCGATTTGGTTCGAGCTCGGGTACTCCGGCTGAGTAGCCGAACATGCTAATCATTCAGCCACCGCGGCGGGTATTTACAGCTAGTGGGAAACGTGTTACGAACGCTACGCCGCAGGCGGAAGTTCATGAAGCGACTATTTGCAACGCACATCGCGAGAGTGTGTTGCAGTTTGACACGAGGCGTGATCGGTCGCGGCGATACCATCGCGCCCTCGTGCAGTGGCCAGTGAAGCTGACCCGTTGGCTTCGCCATGGGTTCGAAACACAGTCACGGCAATATTAATCCAATGATCTCCTGCACAATAACGATATCTACTAGTTTGATAAATAGCCCCCCGGCGCGGTGGCTCAGTGGTTACGGCGCTCGGCTGACCCGAAAGACGCGGGTTCGATCCCTGCCGCGGCGGCTGAATTTCTTGAAGGCGAAATTCTAGAGGCTCGTGTGCTGTGCGATGTCAGTGCACGTTAAAGAACCCCAGGCGGTCGAAATTTCCGGAGCCCTTCACTACGGCGTCTCTCATAACCTCAGTCGCTTTGGGACGTTAAACCCCAATAAACCAAACCAAACCATAAATAGCCCCTACAGTGTGAACTGATAAATGGAGTAGACACCTCGTTTGCAAACACCGCTCGCATCTCTCTCTCTCTTTGAACCACCAGACACAATTTCTTTAGATATTGAGAAGGAGAAAGCAGAACGCTAACACTGCATCTGGCTGCCTTGTATCGACTAGACTGCGCTATTCTGACGCGAGAGCGTTAAAGGCTCCGTTCCGCGCAAAATCCGGTTACCGCCTTGTCGGCATTGACGTTTCATTTCATTTATTTCATTTCATTTATTTTACCCTCAGGGCTGTCGCCTTACAGAGGGGGTGGGACAGTGAAAAAAACAATACATAGATCAAAAAGAGCGCTATATATATGAACAATATTGAAAGATGCTAGAGACAGAGGACGAAAACATTGAGAAAAAAAGTACAGAAGTAAAAAAATAAAAGGGTTACAAAAATAAAACCTTATAGAGTCTATATATGGGTAAACAACATATCACAATTGGTCTGATTCTAACACTGTGAGTAATGTGCTTTCAAAACGCGCAGTGTCGCTAACACAGGTGGCTGTGGGTGAAAGATTATTCCAGTCACATGTTTTAGGGAGGAAGGAATTAGAGCAGGCCGCTGTGAGGCAGTGTGGAACAGTTACTTTTTGATTGTGGTGAATGCGAGGCGAGATGAAAGATGATGCCTTTACACAGATGGCTTTCAGGCAAGGATTATGGTAGTAAATTTTTTGGAAGAGGCAAATGCGTGAAAGCTTACGGCGAGTGGAGACTAAGGGGAGTTTAGGATTAGATTTCATTTCTGTTACACTGGCAGTGCGACGGTAGTTTCCAAAGATGAAGCGGTCGCTTCGATTCTCCATGGCCTCTAGTTCTTTTGTTAATGTGATGGTGTCAGGATCCCAAATCGAACATACGTACTCTAGTTGCGGACGAATGAGCAGTATATAGTAGCATTTTCAATGAAGGTGGAGAGGATGAAAAATTTCTACGGACGTACCCTAGCATGCGGTTAGCCTTTGAAGTAATGAACCTGATATCAGCATTCCAAGAAAGCTTATAACAAACATTCATGCAAAGATACTTGTAAGACTAGACTGGATTCAGCTGAGTGTCGTTAATAAAATAATCTGGGCTTGCTTGCTGTTTTCGGCTTACGCGCATGAATTTGCATTTAGATATGTTCAATTCCATTTTCCACGATTGGTGCCAGTCATAAGTTTTATTTAAGTCTGTCTGTACCTGAACAATATCATGAGTGTTATTAATTACTCTCTAAATTGCGCATTAGTCAGCAAACAAGCGCAAGTTAGATGAAATCTTTAAACGTAAGTCATTTATGTATATTAGAAATAATAACGGGCCAAGGACCCACCCATGGGACACACCTGAATGGCGAAGACGAACTGAGTACGGTTACTAAGAAAGGCACGAATCCAATTGAGTACATTAGGGTCAATGTTAAGTTGACTCAGCTTTAAAAGTAAAATAGAATGACTGATTTTATCGAATGCTTTTAAAAAACCTAAGAATAAGCAATCAGTAACGAGTCCAGAGTCTAAAGAAACATGCAAGTCGTTAGTGAAAATCAATAACTGCGTTTCACACGAGAAGAATTTGCGAAAACCATGCAGTTTCGGAGTAAAGAACTGGTTTGATTCTAGGAAATTAATAAGATGGCTAAACATGATGTGCGCTTGAACTTTAGATGGGACGGAAGTAAGTGAGATGGGACGGTAATTACGTGGATCTTGGGTCTCCCCTGATTTGTGCACTGGGAATACTTTGCCATTGAGCCAGTCTTTAGGATCGGTGTGATAGTTTAAAGACTGCGAAAAGATACACTGTAGCATAATGGAATAATATTCTACGGTATTTTTCAAGAATTTAGTACTGAGGCCATCGATACCACATGAGGATGACATTTTAAGGTGCTCAATAATGCCACGAATTCCTTCTGAGGAGATGACGATGGGATCCATTGGTAAAAAGTGATATTTTGAAGAGAAGGTAGGGCGGAAGTGTCGGTGGGGCTAGAAAGGGCTTTGGATAAAAGTGCTATTGAGAAACGATGTGCACAGTTGATCAGGAACTATATCCCATTCCAGGGTAAATAGTTGTATGGTAATATTTCGTTTGCCTCTCACTGTGTTCCAGAACTGTTTCGGGTCTTTGCTTAGCATAGCTGGAAGAGTCTGATTAAAGAAAGTAAATTTGGTTGATTTTAATCGATTTGAACAAGCGACTGCAGCGGCTTTATACGCGGACCATCTGACAGCAGCGTTTTGGTAGAGACATGCCGTCGTTGTCGTTCAGCATCTTGCCGGCGTCTCTTCGCGAGACGTTCCTCTCGTTCTTCGGGCGTCTCGGCCGCCAGCTTAGCTTTTCGCGGCTCGTTTTCACGCTGTTTGCCGGCCTTGTACCATGCGACGACTTCTGTATCGGAAGACCCAATTTCACGCAGCCCGAACTGCTGCCGTGACGAGCGCAGCCGCTCTCCTTCCTTCATGGTGCGCGTATGAGGAGCCAGCGCATCGCTTCCGGCTTATATCCCAACTGCACAGCGTGACTCTGCGCATGCGCAGTGAGCTGTTTGCCATGGTAACGGCGCACGCGCAGTAGTGACCTTTGGCAGGCACCCAGAAATGCGCTTCTGCTGGCTTACTGCAGCTTTCGGGACAAAAGTGATTTGTGCCTGAAAGCAGCTTCGAATCACACATAATTTTTTTTTTACCGAATGCGTGCATTTAATTGAAGATTTGATGAGACCGAAAGTTTAGGAACAAATCAGAGTTCATTTAGAGCGCGCACTAAAGCAAATGGCGACGACCTCGGCTGTGGCAAGAAAGATACACTGCGCTGCAACCACAGGAAAATGAAGACGGCGATCCTGGCCAGGCAGCTCCCGCTTCTTAATTTTTGTGGGAAGCAAGGGTGGCTGAGGCGGGTAGTTACCTCTAGCACGAATACTTGCAGTAGCGGCCGGCTTCACATAGTGCCATGACAGGTTTAAGAAAGAGGCTTACCTGTGTTGTAATGGGAAAGCGTTCCCCGCAAGAAAAATTATCTTGTCCATTTATGTTATGTTATTGACTACATGCTCCGCATGGTGCGTTCTGCATTTCTGCAGCGCAGTCTGCCTACTGAGGTCTTATTTAATCAAAAACTCCATACGAACAGTGCAGATATGGCACAAATTAAATTCCACATTTAGCCCAATCCCGAACTCTTGTTAGCTTACGAAGGTTTTCTATGCCTGCCAAGAAAACCCTAGTAAGTACGGATTGGGATGTTGGGTAGTTGACCTTCCGAAAAAGATCATCCTTATTATGAGGCCATTCATGAATTTCAAGCTTTTACGCCAGTAATACTCGCCAAGTCAATATAGAGCGTTAGCGTTGAGATTCCCTTCCTGCAGAAAATTCGGCCTCGGAGTTGAGCGATAAAGCAGGTGTCCCACATGTAACCTAGGTCACGTGACTCATAATAGTAATGTTTATTCTGCCACCATGCAGTACATGACTGAAGGCTGCCCATCATAAAAGCTCTCTTCTGACAGCTTGACTACGCCATGGGCACCCGGCCTTAACACTTGGCGGCATACAGTGGTGGCTAACAACATAAGATGATACACTATAAAACATATAAAACAAATCAAACGCCAAAGAAAAAAACGAAAGCAATACTGGTAGTTACACAGTTCTCAGTGAAGATAAAACAAAAAACAAAGCTAGAGCCAATGTCATGCGACATCATGAACACCTGCCCGCCGTGGCAGGTGGCAGTAAAATTATTGATTGGTTGCGAGAGGCCGCTCGGGGAGAGCAATCTGGACGGAGTGGGAAACTTTCATACACACAATTGTCCTGCAAATACAAACGCCAGCGCCCGTTCCTTCTATATATCGTCTGCAGGGACGCCAACTGTAGCGTCGTATCGTCGTCATGAAAGCAGTATCTAGCAGAAAAAGCTTCATCCCCGAGCGGGATTCAAACCACTGCTCGCGAAAAAGAGCAGCTTCGTATCACGGTTCCTCAGACAATTCGGCTACAGCCGCAGTCTTATAACGCCGTACGTGTGCGCGCAGAAATCATTCAATGTTAAACATCAGTTCACCTTCAGTCGCCAGGTGCGCTGCAGCAGGTGAAACCGAAACTAACCGGAGTTTCTCACCCCTCACCAAGGTCTTACAAGCCCCATCGGTTGCTGTGTTTGAAACAGCCACCTGTCGGAGCAGTGCTGCATCTCCGCGATCTGTGAATGTAAAGGAGAGAATTACCATGTCTGGTACGTGGTACGCAGGGGACCCCACACGGCTGAAGGCACCCATTACGCTAACGCGTCGTACTCTTAAAGCCGGTGCTTAAGTGTGCCCTCAGGTTCTACCTACCGTCTTATCTTCCGAACTTCCACATTGGCGCGGCCGCTTCAACCTTCTCAACCCTCTCTTTGAATGCTGCAGTACCAGTTGACTCTTTTTTTACCTCTGATAAATACATATCACATTGATTGGGCCGGTGTGGAACAGGCTGTTCTAACTTGTCGTCCATGTCCAAGAAAAATAGAATAACTATCTAGTTAATTTCGGCTATCCCGATAAGCTTGCTGCCTACTTCTGTGAGAACACTTTTAAGCTGGGCTCCTTTTTCTTGTACAAACAAGGAAATTATTTCGCCCCTCGTAGCTTATAACATGAGATATTTCCGCACTTCCAATTTTTTCCACTTCCCATCTGAAGCGTTAAAAGCTGACTTAGTCATGGCAATTCCGTAGCTAAGATAAGATCAATAATCACACAATGATAGTGGCAGGATTTGAAAGACTATTCTCCATAGGCACCTCGTTACAAAGTAAAAACACATCGGAATATTAAATAGAAGCAATGTATCCACAAACACAGCAACTCAGGAAGAAGAGCGATTAGAAAGATGCATCACCAGCAAGCACAGGAATGATGATGTGCGCGGAATTTAAAAAAAAAAAAAGCTCACTCTCAAATCGTGCCAACCTGCAAGACTTGGGCGCCATGATTAAACGCGTTGCCGCCCGTATCACCACCACCGTTGAGTTAATGTCATATATGTACACATTCTTACATACTGCACACTAAAGAAGCGCAGTGTCATGTGTTGCCATTGTTAACACTGCGCGCTAACAGCGCGGCTCATTTCCATCGATAGGACACCACATGCAAAGAGTCCTGATATCGCGCGGCTACCGGGTGACGACAAAACAGAACATCACTCCTGTCTTCTGGATGCATGCAAAGGCTCCCTGTTGTTCCCTCCCGGGAGGTCACACTGCTACACGCCGAATGAAGCGCCGCAGGGTAGTACGGGATAAGCTCCAGCCGCCTGTATGCCTACAGCCCCTCGCGACGCTTACAGACACTGAAGTTAGCCAACGCACCGCCAAATGTGGCTCTGTCCAAGGCGCTCTATCACGCTGACGTGCAACTCGCACCCGGCGATTAAGATTGTCCTGATTTTATGGTGTTGATCTCGTTTCTAATCAGTTCTGGTAATTCGCCGATATCCAGACCTGCATCGATGACAGCAAGCATACACAAGTTCTGCAGCGTCGCTGCTAAGTGCAACACGTGCAGGTCCGTCAGCTCCTCTTCCGCCTCAGAGATGTCCTCGAGATGGTCTTCCTCCTCAAGGCTGGGTGGAGGCCCGAAGCCACCGAAGACCAGCACCCTCTCTCCAAGCACACAGCAGCCGGGCGAGTGCCTCGCAGACGGGCCTGATCCAACTGGCGTCACATTAGTCCAGCACGACTTTTCAACGTCATACTTGTGCATATCTGCAAAGTAGGTGTTCAGCATTTCGTTGTAGCCACCGATGATATACAGCTGAGTTGGATTCCCTCTCTGGATCTCGTAGAGGGAAATTTAGTTAATGATGATGATTGAAGGATTCTTGACGTCTTGAAGATTCGTTTTGCTCAATCACATTGCAAGAGGACACTTTAGGAGAGGTTAACTTTTATAACAATTAAAAGCACAACGGAGGATACAAGCAAGGAGAAAACATATTTACAATTGACTGGCTCGCAGTTCTAGGTGACGAAACCAGCCCTCGGTCCTGCCGAAGCAGCTGGTTTTAAAACCAATGTCCCCGCCCTCGGTGGGAGAATAACCAATCAAGTACTATACAAACATCCACCCAATAACTTATTGGGGAAAGGAAAATACCACAAATCAGCAGTTGGGGAAAGAATAACACAACCAATGAATGATTGGGGAAAGAAGCTAACTCATCGCGACACTGTACACATATGCACACTTTCCACCATCACGATTTCGGATAATTATGCTTTCCCGCTGCGAGCTTCGCGAACACTCGCTTTCCCAAGGTCCGGTTGCCGCCAAGTTCGAGGAACGCCATTTCAACTCATCTGTTTCTCGTCGTCGCTCCTCATGCCTGCAGCTAGCGTGACAATAGGTCAAAGCATGCCGCTGCAGACATGGTACAAAGAGCCACGCACTGTGACGCGGGTCAGCCTCGCCGTACACACGTGCACACAGGATGCCGCCTAACGACTCCGTCCATAAGGGGAGTTTGAAGTCTCCTGTAATCCCCCGCCATTCGGCGCCCCCTCTTTTCCCGCCGGGTTGACTGACCCCTTCCTGTGTGGTTGTGCGGAGGGCCCAAGAAAAAGAACGTAATGGGTATTCCCATAAAGCGACCGGATGCAGCAAACAACATACGGCACCGCGAACTTCACTCCTCCCAACCAAGAATGTCACACGGACACTTGTTGTCAGTGGGGCATTGAAGTTCAGCCATGGTGTCCAACAACAAAGGTACATACGCACGCACGCACACATACGTCGGCTGTCCGGTGAGTCCACACACACGCACACGTGCGCCGGCTGTCCAGTCAGTACACCAGCACGCACACAGCGGTCATTTCAACCCGCACACACAAGGCTGGAAACCAATCTGCACATTCCAGAATCCACCATGTCAGATCTGTGTCCCAAACTGGCAGAAATTACTTCTAGCCGCCTACATCTCGAAACAACACTTGTTTCTTTTGAGCCTTGTCCGGAAGACTAGACCCAACTTCCGAATTATCCGGGAAAACACCGGTTCTAAAGGCTGCCGCCGCCGTCGGAGCAATAGAGCTCACCTGCTCCCCGCGGGCTTCGAAGATTGCTGCTGCCCTCGCGTCTGAATTCTCCACTTCTTTGAATTTTACATTACGCTCAGGCTTCTCATCGGCTACTTCACGTGCAGCTGCTCTGCATAGCGCTAGCTCTTTGTAAGGCTGTCCGCCGACGTTCTCTTCAAAGAAAAGCATGCCCTCGTTCATTCTCTTCTCAATGTTTCCTTCGCAAGCTCGCTTCCGCGCTGCTGATAACGAAGCATGTTGCTCCATGTCGAAACATAAAGAGATGGGTGCATTATTCAAATGCTGCTGTTTCCTATCTGCTTCGAACACCGTTGCAGCGATCAAATGCGCATTTCTTACACCCTCGGCATCAAATGCAGGCTCATCTTTCCTGGTTAGCCTATGATCATCTCCAATAACAATGGCAGCTTCCGGATCTGTCTCAACTTCCACCGGAGCCTCATGTTTGTCTCGAACAGACTCATGCGCAGTTTTGAAATCGTGTTCAAAACATGCTCTATCATTTGCTACATATAGCTGCTCCCTGTCTGGCTGCTCTCGCAGCGAGTGTGTCGCAGGTGTTGTCAACTTCCCTACACCTTCAGCTATAGCATCTGCTGTCACTGCGCAGAGTGTCCGCTCCGGCTGGCTTACAAATTCAGCTTTGGCAGCCAGCTTACCTTCGCCTTTAAAGAGTGTTCCCGCTATTCGCGCCGGCTGTACCTCTTCGCCGATCGTTACAGCTGCCCCAGAGTTTGCGCCAACGCGTTCTGACTCAATGCTGAACTCCTGTTCACAAACAAAACACTCATGTGCCTCCTGGGTCTCCTCTATCTCAGCTTGCTCTGACAAGCAGCGCTTCAAAGGCGTGACTAACGCCCCTATGCCCTCAGCCATCTCTCCTGGCACGGCACACACGGTTGGGCCCTGCTGCCTAAACGCTGCAGCTTTCACACCTATAGCCATTGGCCCACTGGTCATTCTCAATACGGGAACATGCTGTTCTCGCTTCGATTTCGGACAGTCAATCATTAGATGCCCAAATTCCATGCAGTCAAAACATTGAACTGCTGCAAATAACATCCCTCTATCAGATTTCGTTCCCTGGTTGAATTTAGATTGCATCTGTCCAAGTTTTATCTTTTCTCGCTCAATTACGAGTTTCAAATTCTCAATTTCAAGCAGCTTTTTTGTCTCCTCAATCTCCAGACGTCGCATCTTGCCCTCCCAATTATACCGTACGGCAGCCATCTCCATTTTCCGTGCTATCATCTATAGCACGAAAACACTACACCGACATGGTGAATTCGGAGGAAGCAGAAAGGTCTCCTACCTCGCAGGTTGCTTTCCTCTGCCACGGTAATCTCGTCGCCCTGAGTGACGACAGCGGGCTCCTTGATGCGGATGAGTTGAGTTGAGCCCCGGCTCTCACAGCAGCTCGCTGACTTGTCCTGCCTCGTTTGACTTGCTGGTCGCCTGGTTCTTCTCTTGAACCTCAACGCGGACGTCTGGTTCCTTCCGCAGCTCACGGACTTGACACCTCCACGACACGTCGGTCGCCTGGCTCCTTCAGCTCCTCGCTGACTTGAGCCTCCTACGTCCCGTTGACAATGACCAGAAGTCTCCGAAGCTTTCAGCGTCGCTCTGACGCTGACTCACGTTCCTCCTTTAGGACGTACCGCTCTGCAGCTTGTCCACCGACTTGATCCTCCGCCCCTCCGTCAGACACCTCGAGCAGGAAGACGTAGCAAATCCTGTCGCGACTGCGCCAGTTGGATTCCCTCTCTGGATCTCGTAGAGGGAAATTTAGTTAATGATGATGATTGAAGGATTCTTGACGTCTTGAAGATTCGTTTTGCTCAATCACATTGCAAGAGGACACTTTAGGAGAGGTTAACTTTTATAACAATTAAAAGCACAACGGAGGATACAAGCAAGGAGAAAACATATTTACAATTGACTGGCTCGCAGTTCTAGGTGACGAAACCAGCCCTCGGTCCTGCCGAAGCAGCTGGTTTTAAAACCAATGTCCCCGCCCTCGGTGGGAGAATAACCAATCAAGTACTATACAAACATCCACCCAATAACTTATTGGGGAAAGGAAAATACCACAAATCAGCAGTTGGGGAAAGAATAACACAACCAATGAATGATTGGGGAAAGAAGCTAACTCATCGCGACACTGTACACATATGCACACTTTCCACCATCACGATTTCGGATAATTATGCTTTCCCGCTGCGAGCTTCGCGAACACTCGCTTTCCCAAGGTCCGGTTGCCGCCAAGTTCGAGGAACGCCATTTCAACTCATCTGTTTCTCGTCGTCGCTCCTCATGCCTGCAGCTAGCGTGACAATAGGTCAAAGCATGCCGCTGCAGACATGGTACAAAGAGCCACGCACTGTGACGCGGGTCAGCCTCGCCGTACACACGTGCACACAGGATGCCGCCTAACGACTCCGTCCATAAGGGGAGTTTGAAGTCTCCTGTAATCCCCCGCCATTCGGCGCCCCCTCTTTTCCCGCCGGGTTGACTGACCCCTTCCTGTGTGGTTGTGCGGAGGGCCCAAGAAAAAGAACGTAATGGGCATTCCCATAAAGCGACCGGATGCAGCAAACAACATACGGCACCGCGAACTTCACTAGCTGTCTCTCGTACACGAAGGCACCGTGGCACTCGCACCCCTCCGGGGCCACGCCTTGCACTTGTGGGCGCACCCACGTCGCAGTGGTCGTTTCCAGATAATATAAGCAATTGTCATAAAGGTCGTCGGGTCGTGAGAATTCTGCGTTGCCACCCCAAATGTACATGTGAGTTCCAATGGCTGTCGCCGTGTGGCCGTAGCGCCCGAGGGGGGCCTCTCCGCTCGTCGGGACACGATGCCACTCTAGGGTCTCCAGGTCCAGAAAACGTACGAAGTTAGATGAATCTCTGTCAAATCCACCAAAAATGTACATCCGATGACCAAGCACGCACGCCGAGTGGTTAACATCAGCACTCGGTACTTCGCCCCTCACCTCTGGACGGCCCCATGTCAAGGTTTGGGTATCGAAGCGGTAGAGGCCGGTAACCTCTGGGCTGATGTGCTGTACGCCCCACAGGTAGGCGCAGTGGCCGTAGGCTACAATGCTGCGGCCCACGATGGTAATCGCATGGACTTCGGGAAGTGACCGAGTCTGTATCCTATCCCACCGGTACGAGACGGGGTCGAAGGTGTACACGCCGAGGATGTAGCCCGAGATTTCATCACTGTCCGGGTAGCAGATGTCGAAACATTCGAACGAGTAAACCTTCCCTTTGATGGTGACCGACGTTTCGTTGAGCAGTTCTGGAATGCGGTTGAGCCGTGCCGTCCACGTCGTTCGATGGGAACCAGTTCTTGCGAAAAGGATATCGGGCCGCTTTGTTCCTTTCCAGTCAACGGCCACGCGCTGAAATCAAACCTGGTGGTGGGCGTTACTTGCTTTTCTTCGTCCTTTGTTTCACACTGCGAGCTGCTGGTGCGCCGCCTGCCGGAATCACTGCGTGCTCGGTTAGGTTCATAGCTGCACGCAAAGATGAGAGGAGGAAGACGCGATAGAAGGCTGTCGCCCGAAATGGTACGAGGCGGGGGAAGGGGGGGGGGGGGATACGCGCTGCACAGTGGGCGTCGCATGCGCATGTGAGCTCGAGACTTTTCGTCTTTCCGTTTAACTTTATGCAGAAAGGCAAACCAGGGCAAAACACTGGACGAAGGAAGAAAATGACACACAACGCGTTGACTAGCAGCTCAAATTTAATCCGCCAGGAGCGAAATATCTTTGTTTAGAATGTTGCACCAACGTGCCCGAGCTTCTGCCTTTACCTTGGTTGAGGCACCGTTCGGTGTGGGGACGTCACACACCAGAAGTAATTGGCTGTTAGTCTAATAAACACTTTGTCTTATTTCTTCGCATGCCACAGATATTGCGGGCCATGTACACGCTGAGGGCCTGTAGGAGGACGGAAATTTTCGACCGGAGGCGGAGAGTCCCTGAAGATCTAGCTCGACGTGCGTAACTGGCCAGAAGAAAATTCGAACATCGAAGCTGGGCTTTGAGTGTATATCCTTCGTGTATATTGAGTGTCTATCCTAATGATTTCGTATTTACTAAATGATTGATCGCTGCTCGGAGCCTATCACATCTGTCCCCAAGAAGTCAGGTGAGCGCTCAGCTCGAGCCTCGAAGTGTACTTGTCGTCTGCTTGCGGCCTTTGCAGAAACTCTAGGAGCAAGTGTCTGCGCAGATGACACGCCTTCTGCAAAAACGCCGCCTTTGGAAAACGGCACCAGCGAATGCCGTCCACGAGAAAAGGAAACAGCCGGGGAAACTGAGCACTACTCTTTCAGTTTTCTGTCAAGAACAACTAGAAGCCCTAAGCAACCAGGCAGCGGAGAAACGCGTGAGAAATCGGTGTCGGTACCAATTGCAGCGGGGTGGAAGCTGGAATGATGTAGTCGCGTTTGTCGCTAAACGTCGGTGTTTTGTTTGTGTATACTACACATGGAAAAATTATTTGTGAAAAGTAATTAAATTACACTACTAATTACTATCCTAAAATCGCGCGAATGCAAGTAATTGCTATTTCCAAAAAATAACGGAAATACATTAAATACTTCTGATAAATAATTAATTACTTAAAGATTACTTATGAAGCTTAATGTAACGTCTGAAAGTTGGGCTAGTCGGATTGAACTCTACATCATAGCGCTGAAGAATGAAGACAAGGCAGAAGAGGCCAATACAGGCGCTATCTTTCAACTGAAGGTTTGCTCACGCGAAAAAGGAAATATATACGAACAGGAATAAAGGAAAAAAAATCAAAGGCAATCTCACTCAAGACTAGCTCTCTTGTTGTGCGATATGATGTGAAATGTGCGCTGCCTCATCCAGGCGAGCTGCAGTGCGGACACAAAACTGGGTCTGCAAAAAGCTTTGCTAACTTGTAATTTTTCGAACGGATTTCAGCATTTAAACAATCAAATGTGCGTAGTTATGTGTAAATCACGGGCTGGTACCAACTTTGTTGCGCACAATATTAACATTTATTGACCGCATCTTCTGGGCTTATCAGCGTAGCGGTCCCAGTCGTAGGAACGAGGCGTAAAATTGCTGTGACGGCGGCCGCGACCATACAGCTCCAAACGGTGGCGCCTTACAAGGCACCTGGTGCGGTACCGTGCCGAAAGCCCGGCATCTATATCCGCGGGGCTCCCCACTTGGCTCCGGGGGCGGCCGGACTTCGGCGATTGTTGTAGGAGGGGAGGCCGTTCGCGGACAGCCACTGTGCGATGAAGATCAGCCGCGACACGACGATGTAGCACGTGGCGGCGATCACCGCCAGGACGGCGAAGATGAGGCATGCCCGCGGCATGCTCACCGCGTCCCGCCGTACAGAAGGGAATACGTCGTCCGGGATGGAAGGCCGCGGCGATCGGCGGGGATCATCTCCACTGCGCGGCGGGTCTCGTCCAAGCTCCGTTTCGTCCGCGGACTCCTCCAGCACCCAGTCATTCGCGGCCTCGGGGATGTTCCGGCCTTCCGCCGAAGGACTCCTGTCTTTCGCCGTAGGCGATGCCGTTCGCACCGGGGTCCCCATTGATAGCAGACGGCACATGTGCGTCTTTCCAAGACCACCGCGGGCTTGTTCTCTCGGCGTACCTGGCGCGGATTGCGCACGGCATGAGCTGGCGCCATCCTAATTATCATCCACTTTCTCCGTCCAATAAAAGCCGCGTTCGTTCTCTCGCAAACTGTGGAAATTACCAGAACAGGCTTCCTGGCGGGAAGTCTTCGTTTTCGCACTGTTGCTTACTAAGCCAGTGTACTAGAACGCAAATTATAAAAGGAAGAACACCTTTCGGACGGTAGTTGCATAATGACCTGATATTCGGCGTCGAAGACGACGACGAAGACGAGATGGGTACAGCGAGTAGAAGCGAGAGACGGAAAGTAATTTTATGAACGAAGAGCAGAAACGAGAAACACATCACAGCGCATCTGGGGTACAAACAAACAAACAAAGAAACAAACAAACAAACATAAGAGTAGTGACGGAAGGAAAAAATAAATAAGCGTAAGATGCCTCTGTGGGCTTTTACTAAACGGAATTAGAATTTTACTTGTACTGGAGAGAGAGAAAATTTTATTAAAGTGGACTTTGACTTCGAAGGTAAAACATCTATTTCGAAAGTCTCAGCGCTGGCTATAATCTCCCACGCGCGGCGGGCCAGCAGAAGTTGCTGGCTGGGCAGGGGGAGGGGCAGCCAGTGGTTCCACGAGGCTCATTGGATGGGTGGTTGGGGGATGCTCACCACACATTCCCAGACCATGACGCAGGGGGTCTGAAAGCCCGCGCATAAGCTACAAGTTGGAGTTGTGTCCGCGAAGAGGCTGGCTCGTCGATTCTGTCGGGAAAATGTCTGTCTGTAGCTGCAGAAATAAGACAGCTCCCTTTCTCGAGAGTGAACGCTGAGAGGAAGGGGGGGGGGGGGGTCCTCATGGCACCCAGGTGAGTTGTTCTCGTAAAACAAATGTGCGCTCAAAACCTCTTCCGCGCCATGGACGGAAAGGCGTGGTACAGTGGGGTCGCACGCTCGTATTTCAAACCAAATTTTTTTCGTCATCTGAGGAATGTTTTCAATAACCTAATTCTACCAAAAGCCTTTTCGATGCCACGGGTCGCTTGACAATCTTTCTGCGCACGAACACAATTGTTCAGCGCCCCACTAAGATCAAGCTGAGAATTTCTAAAGCGGACCATGCACAAAGGTTGTCGCCTGCTCATGCCGATCCTCCATTTTAGGAGAACTTACCTTCACATTCGTTGTCACCTCCGCTGCGTCAGAGAAGTCCTCAGGTACTACAACTCTGAGAGCTGCGTGATCGTCGTCCTCCCAACCTTTCGACTTACTCAGATTGAGTAGCGATCAACGTCTGCAGGACCATCGTAGTCGAAGCCGATGAATCGCCTTTTGTCTTCCAGTACAGCGACCGTTTTGAGGCTTTTATCGTTTGCTCGCGAAAGTGAGAATTCACTTGTTAGCTACCTACAGGAGACCTATATCAGGTGCTCGCTATTCTACCTGTCAGTTTCCCCTTACCCTTGCCCGAGTTCTGTATTTCTGAGTGGCGCAACAGATGAATAATATGTTCCGACGGGCCCAATCGCAAGGGTTTCTGAACACGAATTCGGCATCCACCATCATGAAATGAAAAAAAAAGTCATACTCGAGAAAATTCTACAAACTATCATAGTCCTCTGACCATTGGCACGCATATTTAAGTTAGGAAAGTTGTATAACACGAATGCAAGCGTACTTGGGTTTTTAGACAAGACTCCAAAACCAGGTCCCTGAAACTAAAAGTCTTCATTCACACCCTGTAGATTTAGTTTTGATATTCACAGAATTTTTGATGTCGGAGATGCATTTCGCAACTGAAAGCACAGGCATTCTCCTTGTGGCTAGCAAGGATTTTACTCACCATCATGTTTGCTACCATTATGGATCAACTTCAAATGCGACGGGGCACTGATTGGATTATCTCCTCTGATAACACCAAGAAATTCATTAAATACGTGAGTGGTGTTCTTCAGTATGTTTCTCGTTTGAAACTTGCCGTTCTCTTGACCAAAATTTTAATATTGATTTATTGGCAACGGTAGGTTTCAAAAAAGAAACACTTTGAAGAACACCACTCACATATATAATGAATTTCTTGGTGCTATCGGAGTGGGAACGATTAGCTAACGCAATCAGTGTCCCGTCGAATTTGACAGTTGCTTCATAGTAGTAGCAAACATTCGAAAACATAAGAAAAACTGCGTACATGAGATTAACTTTCGGCAGAACCGAAATAGGCGGCGTGCTGACTCACTTGTCGCAAGTTTTATTACCGTGAAACGCTTCTGTGACTACTGTTTGGGAAGATGGGAAGAAAAGGTCATGTTTTCAAATACAGGTTTGCAAGAAACATTTTCTTACCCTCACCTTTGCCTCTAAATCTCTCGCAATGGTGTGCTAAATGGCCTCCTGGATTATTCTGCATTTGCAGCCTGTTTTCACATGCCCCTTCATTAAAACATATACCAGTCTGTCCAATCTAGAACCTGTCGCAAGTGAGGGCAACTTTCTGCGCAACTCCTGAAACACACTCGCGAACTTATAATCGTGCTCCTTCGTACACGGCGGCCTATTATTTACATTAATCACCAAACGAGCACATACTGCGATGTTTACACAGCGTAGAGAAAACAATCCTGACCCCTCGACGTTACATGAAACGCGATGAATGTAGGGCATGACCTCAACCGCTTCTTTCTTCTCAGTCTCCTTCCGCTCGGTAGTGGAACAGAAGCGCTGCAGTTGCTGATTTTATTATTTTTATCTTTTTTACGAGCAAAAGGGTTTTTCCGGGGCGTTTCTGGCAGTGTTATAATCCTTAATTCTGTTTTTTTCCTTTCATCCATACACGCGCTTTTTCTTGTTACCTTCCTGTCATGCTTGCTTTTATTTTCACCTATCATCTAATGTTTCAATCCTCCATCATGGCCTCTTTACTCCGGTGGGTCGTTGTTTCCCATTCGTTCAACCACTGTGGCTACCACGTTTTATCCTCTCATCTTCGAGTTTACTCTTGATGGTGATGAATTTTCACGGCGCAAGGTAAAGCGTGGTTAAAGCGCGTCATGGCACAAAGCGACTTTGTCTATTCAAGATGGTGCCACGTACAGACACATTTCCCGAACCATCCACCCAAACCATCGTGGGATGGCTCGTCGAGAATGTATCTGGCGTGTACGGCGCGCTGGAGCGCCGTCTCACCAGTGTAAATAGGGTGTCGAGAAGCTTGAAATACTGGCCAGCATGCTGTCGGTTGCCTTTAATACGATCTGCTCCTGCTACAATCAGTTACACAAGCTTTGACGAATTCTATCGGCTCAGATTCAACAAAGATACCGATCGGGTGCTTGCAGGTTGTATTTAGAATGTATATCGGGAAAAGAAGACCATGGCTAGCAGGCTATAAAATCAGCGAACATTTAATGCAGCGTCAAAGTGAGAACAGACATCCGGAAATAAGTTATAACTGGCTTCCTTAAGTGATCGCAAAAGACGTAAGTTGTTTCCGGACAAAAACTAAATCGACGCCCACCGCCACATATCTCTATCTACCATCTGCTTTCAAAAGGATGACCAGCAGTGGCTACGCGGCTGACTAGAATTGATCACGAGCTTTATGCCGAAGTGGCGTTAATGCGACTTGCTTGAAGATACCACCCGGCTGGAGGTGAATCGATTTCAGTGAATAATTCTTCGTTCAGAAAAATTGTTCGCTTTATTATTTACGAAAACGTGGCGGCCAAGAGCGACATGAATATAAACAAAACACTAGCGACTTTCTTGCTTGCGCGAAAATACAGCACTGAAGGAAGGCATTGTTTGCGTATAAAAGAAGAGTTTATTACTGCGTCAAGTAGCGGCGCAGAAGTTGCATCATCACCATACCAGCAAGATGGCTTCGCCGAAGACACTCAGTTTGCTTGAGATGCCGCATCTACCATCGACTACGATGGGTGAGAAGAGATAGCGTAGACCATTTCTCTAATGAAAGGTGGTAAGGGGCGTAGATCCAGCCGTGCATCAATTACCGCAAGTAAGCACAGGTTCTGCAGTGTCGGTGCCAAGTGCAACACGTGGAGATCGGTCAGCGCCCTTTGCTCCTCAGCAACCTGCTCCTCATCCTCGTTGGGTGCGAGCCCAAAGCCGCCGAAGATAAACACTCTTTCACCCATCACTGAGCAGCCATGCCAGTACCTGGGAGACGGTGGTGAGCCCCATGGCCTCACTTCGGTCCAATGCGACGTCACGGGGTCGTACTTGTGCATATCTGCTAAGAAGGTCTTCAGCACATCGCTGTACCCTCCGAAAATGTACAGCTCGTCGTTGAACACGAAGGCTGAATGTCCTCGTCGATACACAGGGGGAACGCCTTGAACCTCTGGGCGCATCCAAGAAGACGTGGTCGTTTCAAAATAGTATAGGATGAGGGAAGGGTCTTCTGGGCTGCCGCCAAAAACATACATGCGGGTCCTGATGGCAGACGCAGTGTGGGAGGCAAGTAGAACCGGAGCCTGTCCGCTGGTGGGGACACGATGCCACACTAGGGTATCCAAGTCAAGGACCCGCATATACGGCGAAGTATCCCAGTCACTTAAGACATAGTCGCGGTGACCCACAACACAAGCTCCGTGGCCGTACATCGATGAGGGCACCTCACCGGACACTTCCAGACGGCTGCATGTCATCGTGTTTGAGTCGAAGCGATAAAGAACACTTGGCCAGCTGTGCGGGCCGCAAAACAGATACGCGCAGTGGCCGTACGCTACAACTGTGCGGTGGGAAATGTTAGTCGGCCTGACGTCGGGAAGTTGCGCCTCCACCACATCCCACCGGTGCGTTGCAGGGTCGAAGATGGAAACGTTGATCAAGTTCCATTCCGTGTAGCTATTGTCGAACGAGTAAACCTTGCCGTTCATGCGTACAGCCTTGTGGGTGACTTGCTCTGGAACACCGTTTAACCGCACCGTCCACATCCTGCAGAGACACCTCCTTCTATAAGAAACAAGGCCCGGTTATTCCAGCGATGCTGGCGGCATCATGCGGCTTTTTTCTGAAGCAGCGATATCGTAACGTGGCCTCCGCGATCGAAGCGCGCTTTTGCGCCGGCCATCCCATTCGCACGGAGAGAGCGTAATTTGAGAGAGCGGTGTGACCGCTCCTCTCGCCGCACGGTGGCGCGCTTACCCCATGCGCGCTTTCCCTGAGGCGGTCGTGCGTAGACCGCGAAAACGCAGCTGTCGCAGGCCTGTGTGCGATGAGCGCTAGAAAATTACCGCACAGGAGCGTCGGCAAAGAACAAGGTAGCTTGCTGGTATAATATCTTCCTAAATTCGGAAGCAGACTTAGGACCGAGATGAAGCAGATCGTCATAAGAGCGTGTTTTATTTGTGCAGTTGTATATGGCACCAAACATGAATTACTTTACATTTGAGCACAGCGGTCAATTTTAATTTTGCTATCCCTGTAAACGTTAGTTTAGAGCCTTAAATTATATATAGAGATTATAGTTCTTTCGGTTTTCCTGTGTAGCAATGGTATTTGATTTGAACTTAAATGCATCCAATAAACGTTTGCTTTCGGCGTTTGTAGGTATCACTCAATTCCTTTTTCCCTGTCGAATGTTGGGCAGGGCCGTGCACAACAGCCTGCAATGCATAAGGTTTTTTGGCGCATATAGCCTGAACCGAGGAGCATTTACATTTTTTTTCTCGCGCGCTGCAAGCAAAAAGGAGGAAAAATAAAATTATTTGAAAATACATAGGATACGCAATGCTTTATTTATGCAGATTAAACCAGATCTATAATGTTTCTCGCATAGTGTTCATTCTAAACACGGAGCACTTTCCCGGGGAGCGGCTTGCTGGCGAGCTTTTTTTCGCGGTATATGCTGCCCTGTATGTGACAGTAGCTCCTACGTCAGATAAGAGTGGCCTCACGAAATTATCGAACACCACAGATACTGTGCTTGCGGCGTGGTCCTCCCTTGCTTTGCAAACAAAAAGGGAGCACTGCTGGATTCTCGAAAGTAATAGCTGCAGCCAGCTGCTGCCGCACGTTGCTTATTTTTATATGCTTCGGGGCAATATCAATAGCATTCTTAGTGGCCACCAGAACACTGATGAACTCTGATTTTGGGTAGGTTAATCCCTCCCCCTTGACTGTAGGCTAATGAGCCAGCAACGGACTAGACCCATCCGACTGGTGGAGGGCAGGCCAGGAGCTGCACCTTCTACGTTCTTCAAGAGCTCTCGCCACGAACCCTGCTATGTAAGCAATGCTGGCATTTGTAATGCCTGATGGTGGTCGCTGCAGTGAAATAGAAAATGTCCATATAAGCATCCCGACCATGATCCCGACCTAGACATTCTGCAATGTATTGCAAAATTTTTAAATCATGGCATTGTTGCCACTCAGTTATTATAGCCTTAACATAAAGCAAAGTGGTCGCTTTTTGATTGCACTTCATGGGTGGAGTCGGTGTACGAGTGGGCACTCACGAGGCATCGCCTTCAAGGATGTGAAGAAAAAACTCAGCGCGAAGGCATGCAATTTAGACGACATGTCGCAAGGTGAAAGCATGTGTTGCCCCCATCAACTCTTAAATTACCACAAAAGCTGCATGCAGAAGACATTCGCAACTGTTTAACAATGTACCTCAGCTTCTTTGTCACTTCAGGCACGAGTCAGAAAAAAACTGCCTGCGTATTCCTAGTCATTCAGCGTCGAAGCGCGCCAACAAAGCTGGTGCAGCGGCTGAAAGCGCAGGCAGTGCCGGCCGGGCGAGCGCCGCTCGATGCTTAGGCTAAGACCGCCACCTCGGGGCGTTTTAGGGAACTAGCAGCATTACACTCTTCTGCTGGGCGAGGCGCCGAATGGGACGGCCGGAGCAACGGCGCGCCGCCGGAGCAGATCGCGGCGGCCACGATCGTAATCGGTCTTCGCGGCGTGAGCGGACTTAGTGCGTTGAAGGGTGACTATTTCCGTTAGATTTTGGAATATGTTGGTCACTTTATGACACTCACACAAATGAGTGCTCGAAAAAGGACATCTACTCTTGCTGTTACCAAGATTAAAAGCGCTTAGCCGTTACAAAGTGCGCATAAGCGGTCAGGAGGGCTCTTCTACCATTACGGGTTTGTTTTAGAGCGAATTACTATCTTGACGCCGCGAGATATGTGGTCAACGCTTTCCAATCGAGAATTTTTTTTAGTTGATCGGTCATGAAAGTCGCATTGATAGGGATTGAATATCTGGCGGCCTTAAAAAGAAACGTGAAACATATATTCCGTAAGTCCTGCGGTTCTCTTTTCTTTCGTTTCGCGCATGTTTTGTTGCCGCCTTATCGTCTACCAGGTGATTGGTATAGGTGTCATGTAGCTCTGGTCTATTCACATCGCGAGCAACAATCACTTTGTTGAACCCCCTCCCCCGTGATCATGAGAATGTGGCGTGAATCGTTGGCATTTCACATATTTATTTCCTGTTTTGGCAAGAAATGCCTAAGGGGGCTGAGATCCTGCAGCTGTTTCTGGTGAAATAGAAACTTGAGATTTGGTCACTGTGCCTTGTACATACACCTCTAAATACGTGGTTTTGAGGAAAGGAAGTGGCGCAGTAACTGTCTAGCATATCTGGGTGGAAGCCCCAAACGCAACCTGAGGGAGCGGAGGAGGGCGGGAGTGAAAGAAGATGGTTGGTTTATGGTTGGTTTATGGGGTTTAACGTCCCAAAGCGACTGAGGCTATGAGAGACGCCGTAGTGAAGGGCTCCGGAAATTTCGACCACCTGGGGTTCTTTAACGTGTACTGATATCGCACAGTACACGGGCCTCTAGAATTTCTCCTCCAAAGAAATTCCAGCCGCCGCGGCCGGGATCGAACCCGCGTCTTTTGGGTTAGCAGCCGAGCACCATAGCCACTGAGCCACCGCGGCGGCAGTGAAAGAAGAGAGAAGGAAGAGCCGTAGTGGAGGATTCCGGATTAATTTCGACCACCCGAGGATCTTTGACGTGCATTTACATCGCACAGCACACGGGCTCCTTTTGTGTTTTCCCTTCATCGAAGTGCAGGCCGCCGCGGCTCGGTTCGAACCCATTATCTCCTGCAGAGTAGCCGAGCACGCTAACCTCTGAGCCACCGCGGCGGGTATCTACCGGTTGTGGGAAACGTGTTACGAGCGGAGCGCCGCGGGTGGCAGTTGTTGAAGAGGCGATCTGCAACGCACAGCGCAAAAGTGTGTTGCAGTTTAACACGAGACGTGGTCGGTCGCCTCGATAGAATCGCGCCCTCGTGCAGTGGCCAGCGAAACTGACCTGTTTGCTCCGCCGCTGGTTAGTAACGCCCTCGTGGCAATATTAGTCTGTTGAACCCATGCGCAGTAACGGTGTCCGATAAATTACGTTGGTTTTACCCTTCCGGTATTGTGTGAATTGACAATGGAATAGACGCCTCATTTGAAAACACCGGTCGCCTCTCTTTTTTTGAAGTACCGGGCATAATTTCTTTAGTTATTGAGCAGCGGAAAGAAGAACGTTAACACTGTATCTGACTGCCTGCTGTCGGCTTGATGTGGGCGTTTTAACGCGACAGCGTTAAAGGCCCCGGTGTCCTCGTCGGCGTTGTGAGGGAGAAATTGTGGGCATGGCTCTGGCAGGTGGTTCCCAGAGAGCAACCTAGAAGGCGGATGGGCCACCTAGGTCACGTGTCCTTGTTGCGTCATCAAAGGCTACCCATCGGATAGTGAGAAAACTACATAAATAAATGATTGGTACTTCGGGAAGAGCAACCTGGACCCCACAAGGCACATCGCTTAACCCCTGCACCAGTGCCACAGGAGGGGCATGAGGACTCCCAGGGATCTGTCAGTGTAAAATAGTGAATGGCCTTCTGCATATACGGGAATTAACCCATCATGCTATCTCGTCGTACTCTTAAGGGTAAGCTTAGGTGTCCCCACCAATTTTGTTTTTTTTACGCGACAGCATTAAAGGTACCGTTCGTCCAGCAACCCAGCGTCAGCATCGTTGACACTGGAAAATCCTGATTGGTCGAGAAGGTAGTGGGGTAGGAAAGCAATTTTGCTGATATTGAAAAGAAACTGTGGTCAGTCGAAATGGAAACCGCCACTGAGGAACGTGCGGTAAGTGGGATATATAGAGGCCTTGTACGAGTACCACCCACCCCACAGCAGGCAAATCACATTAGAGGACCACACAGCTAACGAGGGCCAGTAATTATCGTCACTAAATAATGTCGACGGTGATGTGCAATAAAGCAGTTTATGATTTCAACAAGTGTATCGACGTCTGCAAAACGGTGCGCCAGGGGACGCGCTAGCGACCGTACGGACACTTTAACGCTATCACTTCGTACTCTCGCAGGGAACTGAAGCTTTCCACTATTTTCTTGTGAAGTAAGAATCTTTAATCACGTCCAAATCGCCATCCTGCCTTCAAACTAACGAAGCATTTACCACCAGTAACGGGAATTGCAGCGTCAAATTGGTTTGCCCGCAGTGCTGACGACTGGCGTCTACGTCATTCTGCCCAGATGTAGAGGCCCCAGCATTTTTGTACCTCGGGATGTGAGTGACCTTGTCGTGTAGCGCGTTTGATGTCGCCTTTACTAGCGCGTTGATATCCGTTTCCAACGGCCGCATGCTCGCGATGTTTGGCCTCCTGATGTCTAGCGTCCCAAGCCATTACCTGCCTCCTGGCTGCATCTAAGGCTGTCTAATGGGGATGTTCGCAATTCTTTGTGATATCAGCTGCACGTCTATATAGGTATTCGCAGACCTTGCGCTTTCCTTCGCAATCTTACGAACACCTTAAATCTTGTGTGTACGCAGGGCCTACAGTTCCGGGGCTTGTGAAGCAATTCCACAAGGCGTTTGCAGTCAAGAGGCTAAATATTCCTAGCGCTTCATGATATTGCCACGTATCATTGTAGTGTTTGTTCGTTCACGCTCAAGGCTGCAGGAAAGGGCTGTTATCATATTTGTTTGTGACGCGAGAAGCGACCAGTCTAATCTCGATTGATCGCTGCCATGAATGGCTGCATCTAGGTTTTTCCAGATTACTGTAGATGATCTTGTCCTGCTATCTGGAAGTTTCTTTGCCGGCTTTAAACTGAGCGATGCCGCGAGCGGCGGGCATTCGTAGTTCGACGACCGACGAGCACGTTTGTTGCTTACGCCGCCTCCGCACCTGTTGGTGCGCACCTGCGCACCAGGCGCCGCTGCGCCTGTTGCAGCGCCTGCGCACGCGCCTCTTTGAACAAGCATGCATGGACGCTCTGTCAATGAGCGAGGCTGAGTTCTTGCGCAAATGGTCGACATACTTTATCGTCCTGCGCGGCGGTCGAGTATCGGCATTTTTACTGCATTACTGACGTGCTCATTGCTGCGTCACTGAGCATGTGCTTGACTGATCAGAGCATTAAGTTCATCTGTTTTGTTTTGTATTTTCTATGTTAAAACAGAAAAAATAAACTTCTCTTTCTACGCCGCCGCAGATGTCAGGGACTTCGGCTGGCTGCGAGGCTGGCGGGTCCTGCCCACAAGAGACCGCCTTGCGGCATGGGGCGTGGCGCCCTCCGCCCGATGCCCGCAGTGCGGTCTCCTTGAAGCTTTGCAGCACGCAATGTTTGAGTGTGTAGTTGCGCGCACCTTTTGGATATTAGTGTCACGCATGTTTTTAACCCGCCTGGAAGCGCGCACTAGTTCTCCGGAAGTGTTTCAAAATATGCTCCTGTGTATCGGCATGTTCGTTTTGTGGCGTCAGCGTGGAGCGGCTTCCTTAAATGGGCGTCCGCAAAGAACAATGTTTCCAATGTTGCAGCGCCTCCGCACGCGCCTCTTTGAACAAGCATGCGTGGACGCTCTGTCAATGAGCGAGGCTGAGTTCTTGCGCAAATGGTCGACATACTTTATCGTCCTGCGCGGCGGTCGAGTGTCGGCTTTCTTACTGCCATACTGACATGCTCAGTGCTGCGTCACTGCGCATGTGCTTGAAAGATCAGACTTCAGTTCAACTGTTTTATTTCGTATTTTTGTTCCTTTAGAAAAAAAATAAACTTCTCTTTCCACGCCGCCGCCGAGTGATTCAGTTATTTTGCGGACGCAAGTCAGCCCAAATAAAGAGCTTCGTTTCCAAGACTGGCTGGTGTCTTCCTGACCACTGGACTGCCGTCGTTACAACGTGACATCTGGTGGAGGTGCGGGGTAGTCTTCTATGTACCGGACACCCCCAGCAAGTCGTGACGCCAGCCCTCTGAGTCATTCACCGGAGGACCTGACTCCAGTACACCGTGCAAGCCGACGTCTGTTAGGCGACGCACCTGAGTTCGGGACCCTGCCGGACCCTACCCGGAAGCGAAAGCAAGTGCCAACGTCCACCATGAGCTTGCCCCAGACGACCACTCCAATCATTCTGCAGCCGCCCCGGGTGCCACCAACCTTCGACGCTTCGCCTGGTGCGGACCCCGAAGAATGGCTGGAGCAGTTCGACCGTGTGGCTGTCTTCAACAACTGGGACGATGCCATGAAATTTAGGTACGTCTTCTTCGCCCTGGAGGGACCAGCAAGAGTCTGGTTCGAGAATGAGGAAGCCAGCCTTGCCAACTGGGAAACCTTCAAGGAACAGCTTCTGAAGACCTTCACAAACGTCGTGCGAAAGGAGAGAGCCCAGCAGCTGCTACAGTCTCGCATACAACACCCAAACGAGACCGTTGCAGTGTATACTGAAGAGATGAAGCGTCTCTTCCGGCGCGCCGACATGAACATGAAGGAAGAAGAGAAGGTGAAGTTGCTTATGCGAGGAGTTAAAGAGCAACTCTTTGCCGGCCTCGTCCGCAACCCACCGAAAACCGTCGCGGAATTCGTAGAAGAGGCATCCACAATGGAAAAAACCCTTGACGACCGAGCCCGCCAATATGACCGCCAGCAGCGCGTCTTTTCAGCAAACTGCCTGGACACCGTTAACAACGATAACCTGCGAGAGGTTATCCGTCAAGTTGTGCGAGAAGAGCTCCGACGATTGCTGCCAACGGGAACGCAGCCGCAGCTTTCATCGCTCGCTGACGTCGTCCGGGACGAGGTTCAACAGGCCTTGGGTGTGACGCCGACACCCACGCAGCCTCTGCAGCCCCCAGCCATGACTTACGCCGCAGCTGTGCGCCGTCCTGCCCCTCGACGACGGGACCCAAGCCCCTATCACCCCCAGCCAGCTCTGTTGGACCGCCGCCCACTCGCCCCAACCCGCCCGTCCTAGGAGCGACGCGCACAGCCGAGGAAGTGCGACGAGTGGAGAACACCCGACCAGCGCCGCCCACTATGCTTCCACTGCGGCGAAGCCGGTCACATTCTCCGGTACTGCCCATACAGGAGAATGGGCATCCGAGGATTTTCTTACGACGCCCCAGGACCCCGACCCGGCCAGCGACCAGCCGAAATCGAGGAGTTTTTGCGTCGGGAAGAGTACTCATCTCCGAGTCGCCTTTCGCGTTCTCCGTCACCGTCATCACCGCGCTATGTATCTCCTAGCCGAGGCTACGCAGTGCGTGGACGCTCCCCCAGCCCCCGAAGGTTAAACTAAATAAAGCAGCCTCTGGAGGTGAGGTTGCTTCTGAGCGCAAGAACAAAGATCCTCCATCGACGAAAACGCAAGTCCATGCCTCCACTACGACGACTACACCAACGACGACGACGACCACGACGACGACGACGCGGCCAGACTTGAACCTTATACCACCGCCCAGAGAAGTAACGTCGGAATACGCCCACCGCAGTCTCACTGCCCGACAAAGCCGAGGCCGTACACCGAAGACAACGTGCAATACGAAAACGCGAACAAGTGACCTTGAAGTTATGGTCGCCGATCACGCGGTTACTGCCTTGGTGGACACCGGAGCTGACTACTCCGTCATGAGTGGGCCGCTCGCTGTCCGACTCAGGAAGGTAACAACAACTTGGGATGGCCCGCTGATCCGCACCGCAGGTGGCAACCTGATTACGCCGTCAGGACGCTACACCGCGAGAGTTACTGTAAACGGGAGAACCTATGCGACAACCTTCCTGATTCTACAGCAGTGCTCGCGAGACGTGATTTTGGGAATGGACTTCCTGAATGAACATCGAGCGATCATCGACCTTCGATCTAAGTCGATCAAGCTTTCCACGGACAAAGCCATACCTGTTGCGACGAGCGCGACTCATCACGTTGCCTTAAACGTCCTCGACGAAGCATTGAGCGTGCCGCCCCGATCAAGTGTCCTCGCCTGCATAGGTACTGGAGACATCGAAAATGCCGAAGGCGTCATCGAGGGGAACACCCAGTTACTCCTGGATCGAGGATTGGGCGTCGCAAGAGGAGTCGCCGAAATCCGACATGGCCAAGCCCAGGTGTTGCTAACCAACTTCACCGAAGAATACCGGCATCTAAACAAAGGTACGACGATCGCTTTCCTCGACGCGCTGGCAGACATCAGAGACATATTTGCCCTACCCGACCAACCCGTAGAACCATCTGACCAACGCCATCAACCAACGTTTGATATCAACCCAGCATTACCACGGAGCAGACAAGACCAAATACGCAGTCTTCTTCAAAAGTACAGCGATTGCTTCTCATCAGCATCGAATGTGCGACGAACCCGGCTTGCCAAGCACCGCATTGTCACAGACGAACACGCCCGACCACTGCGACAGAGCCCCTACCGCGTATCGCCGCTAGAACGCCAAGCTATCCGCAAGCAAGTTGAGTAAATGCTTCGTGACGACGTCATCCAGCCATCGGGGAGCCCCTGGGCAGCACCAGTTGTCCTAGTGAAAAAGAAAGACGGCACCCTTCGTTTTTGCGTTGATTACCGCCGCCTGAACAACATTACGAAGAAGGATGTCTACCCCCTCCCCCGCATCGACGATACACTGGACCGGCTGTGCAACGCTAAGTACTTCTCATCGATGGACCTGAAGAGCGGCTACTGGCAAATTGAAGTCGACGAAAGAGATCGCGAGAAGACTGCGTTCATCACGCCAGACGGACTCTTCGAGTTCAAGGTGATGCCATTTGGCCTCTGCTCTGCCCCAGCAACGTTCCAGCGAGTAATGGATACGGTGCTCGCTGGCTTGAAGTGGCAGATTTGCCTAGTCTACTTAGATGACGTTGTTGTCTTCTCCTCAAGCTTTGAAGACCACCTCAGAAGGCTTCGGATAGTGCTGGAAACGATCAAGTCTTCAGGCCTGACACTGAAACCAGAGAAGTGCCACTTCGCCTACGAGGAGCTGCTGTTCCTTGGTCACGTCGTAAGCAAGGATGGAGTTCGCCCAGACCCCCAGAAGACGGCTGCGATCGCAGAGTTTCCAGAGCCTAATGACAAGAAGGCTATACGCAGATTCCTTGGATTGTGCGCTTATTACCGACGATTCGTCAAGAACTTTTCGCGCATCGCTGAACCTTTGACTCAACTTACCAAGGCTGAAGTGCCTTTTAAATGGGAAACGCCACAAGAGGAAGCTTTCAACGAGCTGAAGCGCCGCTTACAGACCCCTCCTGTGCTCGGGCACTTTGATGAAAACGCCGAAACCGAAGTTCATACCGATGCAAGCGGGGTGGGCTTAGGAGCGGTCCTCGTTCAGAAAAATGGCAGACAGGAGAAAGTTATCGCGTACGCTAGCCGTTCACTGTCGAGAGCTGAAGCCAACTATTCGACGACAGAGAAAGAATGTCCCCCCATTATTTGGGCCACGTCCAAATTTCGCCCCTACCTATACGGACGACCATTCAAGGTTGTGAGCGATCACCATGCTCTGTGCTGGCTGGCCAATTTGAAAGATCCCTCCGGCCGCCTTGCTCGTTGGAGCCTGCGTCTTCAAGAATTCGACATAACTGTAGTCTACAAATCTGGCCGCAAGCATTCCGATGCAGACTGCTTGTCACGAGCTGCTGTCGGCGCAGCACCCGAAGAGGAAGACGACGACGCTTTCTTAGAACCGGTAAGCGCCAGCAGTTTCGCGCAGCAGCAGCACTCGGATCCTGACTTGCAAAGCCTAGTTGATTATCTGAAAGGCAAGACCGCATCGCCTCCCCGAGGGTTCAAGAGGCAACTGTCGTCCTTCGTCCTTCACAATAATGTCCTCCTGAAGAAGAACTTCGCGCCGAACAGGACAGTGCATCTTCTTGTCGTGCCCAAAAATCTCAGGCAAGAAATTATGCAGGCATGTCATGATGAGCCGACTGCAGGACATCTCGGGATTGCTCGCACGTTGCACCGCATCCAGGAGAAGTACTATTGGCCACGGCTAGCTACCGACGTTTCCCATTACGTGAAAACGTGTCGTGAGTGTCAGCGACGCAAAACGACTCCGACTAGACCAGCCGGACTCCTGAACCCCATACCACCGCCAACTTAGCCCTTTCAGCAAATAGGGATGGACCTCCTCGGCCCCTTTCCGACCTCTTCATCAGGAAACAAGTGGATCATCGTGGCCACCGACTACATGACCCGCTACGCCGAAGCAAAAGCGTTGCCTAGCGGTACCGCAACAGAAATCGCAAATTTTTTTGTCCAACAAATTCTCCTGCGAGACGGCGCCCCGGAAGTGCTCATCACAGACAGAGGAACGGCGTTTACAGCGGAGCTGACGCAAGCCATTTTAAACTACAGCCAGACAAGTCGTAGGAGGACCACTGCCTATCATCCACAAACCAACGGACTCACAGAGCGTCTGAACAAGACCATCGCAGACATGCTCTCCATGTACATCGACGCCGAACACAAGACGTGGGACTCCATTGTGCCCTACGTGATCTTCGCTTATAATACTGCCGTCCAGGAGACAACCAGGTTTACCCCATTCCAGCTGGTATACGGCAGGAAGCCCACGACAACACTCGACGCAATGCTCCCGCATGTTTCCGACGAAGACAACCTCGACGTCGCCGCCTACCTTCATCGCGCCGAGGAAGCCCGAAGACTTGCGCGGCTTCGCACTCAAGACCAGCAGCACAGCGACGCCCGACGCTACAATCTGCGCCTAACGAGACACGCATTACAAGCCAGGTGATCGGGTTTGGATATGGACGCCAGTTCGCCGCCGTGGACTGAGCGAAAAGTTGCTGCGACGCTACTTTGGCCCGTACAGGGTTCTCCGTCGCATCGGTGACCTCGACTATGAAGTCATCCCCGACGCCACGACAGCATCTCAGCGACACCGCCCACGCCCGGAAGTCGTACATGTCGTACGCCTGAAGCCATATTATGAACGCTAAAGGGCTCAAAGTTTCATTTTCCGTGTTTATTTTCATTTTAAAGCATCGAGACGATGCTTCTTTGGAAGGGGGGTAATGCCACGTATCATTGTAGTGTTTGTTCGTTCACGCTCAAGGCTGCAGGAAAGGGCTGTTATCATTTTTGTTTGTGACGCGAGAAGCGACCAGTCTAATCTCGATTGATCGCTGCCATGAAAGGCTGCATCTAGGTTTTTCCAGATTACTGTAGATGATCTTGTCCTGCTATCTGGAAGTTTCTTTGCCGGCTTTAAATTGAGCGATGCCGCGAGCGGCGGGCATTCGTAGTTCGACGACCGACGAGCACGTTTGTTGCTTACGCTTTGTTGCTTACATTAGTGTCACGCATGTTTTTAACCCGCCTGGAAGCGCGCACTAGTTCTCCCGAAGTGTTTCAAAATATGCTCTTGTGTGTCGGCATGTTTGTTTTGTGGCGGCAGCGTGGAGTAGCATCCTTAAATGGGCGTCCGCAAAGAACAATGTTCCCAATGTTGCAGCGCCTGCGCACGCGCCTCTTTGAACAAGCATGCATGGACGCTCTGTCAATGAGCGAGGCTGAGTTCTTGCGCAAATGGTCGACATACTTTATCGTCCTGCGCGGCGGTCGAGTATCGGCATTTTTACTGCATTACTGACGTGCTCAGTGCTGCGTCACTGCGCATGTGCTTGACTGATCAGAGAATTAAGTTCATCTGTTTTGTTTGGTATTTTCTATGTTAAAACAGAAAAAAATAAACTTCTCTTTCTACGCCGCCGCCGAGTGATTCAGTTATTTTGCGGGCGCAAGTCAGCCCAAATAAAGAGCTTCGTTTCCAAGACTGGCTGGTGTCTTCCTGACCACTGGACTGCCGTCACTACAACGTGACAATATCACATCGAACGATGCACTAGTATGTGGCGAGGAAAAATGTGTCTCGGTGTCACAACCGCCTGCGCCACCCAGTGCATGGTGCCCTTCCTGCCCTCCTGGTGTCCCCCTTTCCCCGCAACCCTTCTTACTCGCTATCCCTCTGTATTCTTCGCGTAAGCCCTGGAACAGATGCTATATCGTCATAACAGCAAAGGGTGCGTTAGAAGCTTTCTCACTGAAATCAACACAGGCTTGCGAAAAAAAAAAGAAAAACGCTTACCAAACCTCTTCTTACCCATTGCTTGCCCGACAGCAGGGAGGAAAAACTAACGCCCGCTTTCATTTCTGAGAAGATTGGTTACCACTGCACGATATAGACTGTGCGGCTGCACCGGGTTCCCGAACTCGTAAACCGACATGGCTGTCTCCACCAAAGGGAAGGTCTACTCGTTCGACCCCTTCCACAACTGCCGCAATGACAGCGATGAAATCTTACGCAGCCCATTCGGCGTATGCATTTTACACCCCGCAACGTGCATGTGGAGTGTGCTGCTGACCGAATTGCACTCCCAAGGCAGGCCCATTAGCTGCATCGACCGCAGCATTGCCGCCTACGGCCACTGCGTCTACATGTGAAGGAGCTCCTCGGACCTAAGGTCACGGATTCGCGGCTTATACCGGTTGTATACCCTCGCTATGACATGGAGCCGCCCGGAAATCTGCGGCCAAATGCAGACACTGAACATCTCCTCTGCTTGTGTGCTGTGTCAACGGATGAACATCTTTGATTTCTCGGACCAGGAATCCTCACACCGTGTATATTATCTTGACCTTGAGAACCTGACATGGCATAGCGCTCCGACCAGTGCAGAGGCCCCGGCTAGCCGCTGCTTCCACAAAGCGTCCGCAGTCGGAACACGAATGTATGTTTGGGGTGCCCAGGCGTTCAACATAGAGGTTGAACGCCTCGCTCAAAGAAGGCTCTGTTAGCCTACGATAGCGCCCACTCCAAATTACTAAAACGAGGAATAGTTTCTCTTTGCATTAGGTCGGGCCTAGAAAAATCTTGTCCACACAAGATAAGTGAAAGCTTCCAGTATCAGATCGGAAGAGCTACAGACTAGCATGCTGTCGACTGCGTTCAATATGATCACCACCCGATACGACCTGTTACATAAGCTTTGAGGAATTCTAGCGGCTCAGGTTGACGACATAGATACCGATCGGATGCTTCCGGATTGAAATTAGTATATATATAGGAAAAAAGAGAACCATAACTAGCAGGCTATAAAATCAGTGAACCTTTAGAGCAGCGTCAAAGTGAAAGCAGACATGCGGAAATAAGTGGTAACTATTTGGCTTTCTAAAGTCGTCGCAAAAGAAGCAAGTTGTTTGCGGGGAAGTGCTGAAATCGACGCCGACCGCCACATATCTCTATCTAAGATATGCTTTGAAAAGGATCACCAGCAGTGGCTACGCGAGAACCTAGTATTTATCACGAGCTTCAAGCCGAAATGGCGTTAATGGGTCTTGCTCTAAGAAACCACCGGGCTGGAAGTGAATCCATTTTAGTGAATAATTCTTCGTTCAGAAAATTTGTTCGCTTTATTATTTACGAAAACGTGGCGGCCCAGAGCGAGATGAATATAAACAAAACACTAGCGACTCTCTTGCTTGCGCGAAAATAGAGCAGTGAAGGAAGGCTTTCTTTGCGTATAAAAGAAGTGCTTATTTTTGAGTCAAGCAGCTGCGCCGAAGTTGCATCATCATCGTACCACCCAGCCGGTTTCGCCGAAGGCACTCAGTTTGCTTGAGATGAGGCATCTGCCATCGACTACGATGGCTGAGAAGTTATAGCGCAGACCATTTCTCTAATGAAACGTGGTAAGGGGCGTAGATCCAGCCGTGCATCAATCACTGCAAGTAAGCACAGGTTCTGCAGTGTCGGTGCCAAGTGCAACACGTGGAGATCGGTCAGCGCACTTCGCTCCTCAGCAATCTGCCCCTCATCCTGGTTGGGTGCCGACCCAAAGCCGCCGAAGATAAACACTCTTTCACCCATCACTGAGCAGCCATGCAAGAGCCTGGGAGATGGTGGTGAGCCACATGCCTTCACTACGGTCCAACACAACGTCGCGGGGTCGTACTTGTGCATATCTGCCAAGTATGTCTGGAGCAAATCGCTGTACCCCCCGAAAATGTACAGCTCTTCGTTGAACACGAAGGCTGAATATCCTCGCCGATACAAAGGGGGAACGCCTTGTACCTGTGGGCGCACCCAGGAAGAGGTGGTCGTTTCAAAATAGTATAGGATGAGGGAAGGGTCTCCTAGGCTGCTGCCGAACACATACATGCGGGTCCCAATGGCAGACGCAGTGTGGAAGGCACGTCGAACCGGAGCCTTTCCGCTGGTGGGGACACGGTGCCACTCCAGGGTATCCAAGTCGAGGACCCGCATATATGGCGAAGGATCCCAGTCACTTAAGATATACTTGCGGTGACCCACAACACAAGCTGTGCTGCCGTAAATCGATGACGGCACCTCACCGGACACCGCCACAGGGCTGCATGTCATGGTGCTTGTGTCGAAGCGGTAAAGGACACTCGGGACTGGCCAGCTGGACGGGCCGCCCCACAGATACGCGCAGCGGCCGTACGCTACAACTGTCTGGAACGAAATGTAAAACAGCCCGCCGTAGGCAAGTTGCGTCTGCACCATATCCCACCGGTGCGATTCGGGGTCGAAGATGAAGACGTGGAGCAAGTTCCATGCCGCGTGGTAACTGTCGAACGAGTAGACCTTGCCGTTGATGCGTACAGCCCTGCGGGTGGCATGCTCTGGAACACCGTTTAGCCGCACTGTCCACATCTTGCAGAGACACCTGCTTCTGTACTAAACAAAGTCCGGTCATTCCAGCGTTGGTGGCGGAGTCATGCGGCTTTTTTCTGAAGCAGCGATATGGGGACCTGTATTCACGGCGGGAGCGGGCATAGTGCGTCGACGGGTAGACTATTTCCGTTAGATTTTCGAATACTTGTGTCATTTTATGACACTCACACGAATGAATGTTCGAAAAAAACATGTACTGCTGCTGTCACTAAGATTAAAAGCGCAAAAAGCCGTTATAAAGTGCGCGTAAGTGGTCTAGAGGCTGTTCTGTCATTACGGGTTTGTTTCAAAGCGAATTACCTTCTTGACGCCGCGAGATATGTGGTTAACGCTTTCCAATAAAGAATTTCGTTTAGTTGATTGGTCATCCCAGTCGCATTGATAGGGACTGAATATCTGGCGGCCCTGAAATGAAACGTCAAATATATATTGCTTAAATCCTGCGGAACTTTCTTCTTTCGTTTCGCACGTGTTTGGTTGTCGCCTTATCGTCTAGAAGGTGTATACTATCGCGGTCATGCATTCAAATCGTGAGCAACAACCCCTCTGTTGAACCCGCGTCTTTCGGGTCAGCAGCCCGGAAGGCGCGGCCGGGATCGAACCCGCGTCTTTCGGGCTGCTGACCCGAAAGACGCGGGTTCGATCCTGGCCCGCGGAGGCCGCATTTCGATGGAGGCGAAATTCTGGAGGCCCGTGTACTGTGCGATGTCAATGCACGTTAAAGACCCCAGGTGGTCGAAATTTATGGAGCCCTTCACTACGGCGTCCCTCAAAGTCTGAGTTGCTTTGGGACGTTAAACCCCAATAAACCAACAAACCACCAACCTGGCCACGATGATGAAAATGTGGTGTGGATGGTCGGGATTTCACCTTTTCATTTCATCTTCTAGCAAGAATTGCCTAAAGTGGGTCAATTCCTACAGCTGTTGCTGATTTACTGGAAACATGTGATTTTATTCACTGTGCCTTCCATATATACCTATAAATAAGTTGCTTTGCAGGAAAGGAAATTTTCTTCTAGGTGCACACCCCAACAGCGCCGTGAGGGAAGGGAGGAAGGTGGGAGTGAAAGATTTGGATTGGGGGGGTTAAACGCTCCAAAGCGGCTCAGGCTATGAGGGACGCCGGAGAATAGGGCTCCAGAAATTACGACCACGTGGCGTTCTTTAAAGTGCACTGACCTCGCACATTACACGGGCCACTATATTAGCATCGTATAACTGCTTAGGCTTCTGTGTGTTTTCTAACCTTTCTTCGGATCTTCACATTAGCTGTATGACGAGTAATGCTAACTGTTCTCTAGGTTACTTGGAACAAAATTTCTTGTCTCTATATTCCTTTACCTACAACGTTACAAATCACTAGTTCCTTCTAAACCTGAGAATGCGGCCTCAGCACGGCACCCTGGTCTTGATTTTCCAGTAAGCTACGAGCATAATAAGAATTGGTCTGCTCGTTACATTCTCAACTGCTGCCATCGTACCACCAGTACCCCTAATATGGTAACTAATTTGTACCTTCCGCTATTGTAGTTACGTAATCAAATTCTGCGGGTATGTTTTCTCCGTAAAAAATACTGCCAGAAAAAACTTTACGATATTTTGATTCAGCGGCCCATTAACACATCGCGCCACTTTTATCACTGTGAAAAAGTTTCACGTTTTTCATGATACACGAATGCTTTTTATCGCTCATTCCTGCCTCATTACATTCAGGACTAGAACCACAATCATGACGCGCTAGTTTCAATAGCATATATTAATTCGTTTACAAGTGCTCCAACAGATGATTATAGTGTTACGAATATGCAATATTTCCACTTTATATATTATTTTTGATTGAAACGACTGTATTTACGTCTGCGTTTTCTTTTTACTCTGATGTACTGCCTTGCGATGAAGCCTCACGTCCGCGAAGCATACGTGTAAAATGCTATCAGGACTTCGCGCATGACTAGTATCAGCGGCGGATAACATGCTCTCTACATTTCTGACATCCGCCATTTAATTGGATGTTGGCAGAAGCGGCCCAGTGATGAACATGCCGGACCCGAAAGCAGGCCGTTTACTGCGGCACGTGTGCAAGGAACTTGCAGCTGCGATATTAAGTGTGGCGCGCGTGTTTGGTGCGCGTTAATTGTTCGTGCGCGTTGTTCGTGCACGGGTTTTGGTGCGCGGTTTTTTGTGCGCGGGTTTCGACCCGGCGTGCTTTCTCCGCGTATGGACCCACTAGAACTTTCTTGGACACTTTTTATTTTTGGACACTTACGTTCCTTGTGAGTGTGTGTGCATAGGGCGACATCAGTTGACGCAATGTATCTTTGTTTTTGTAGAGGGACAAATGTCGCTTTTTGATCGAGAGTCCAAATAAACTTCTCTTATGTGTGCCATTACCTCAGCCTCCCTACCCAGAATGAAGCAAGCTCATTTCATTCTGGTTAGGGAGCGCGAGGTAATGGCACACGTGCCTTGAATAGATGAACGCTGTTTCTTTGTTTCCTCTAGTTTTACGCTTGTGAGTGGCAACAGTGTATCTGGGTTTGACAAGACGCCTTTGCGCATGTTTGTGTAAATGTATAAATTGGCTGGCTACGTGTGAATAAAATTCAGTTGTAAGTTCAGCGCCGTCAGTCTGTTTCACCTTGTCCTCGGTCCGTGTTCTTAAGCGCTGGTTTTTTACGATGGATCACCACCAACTGGCCCAATCCTCAGTTCTTCTGCAAACAGGACCAGGGACAACGGGCAAGCTGTTTTAGGGGAGCACCCTATGCGGACTGTTTGTGGGAGAGGGCGATTCTCAATAAAACACGAAGAACAGTTCTTGTGGCAAAGGCGCATCCCAGTCGGAAGACTTTAGCCACGATTGACGTTGTTTACAAGAGAATAAAGAAACGGATAACACACGCGATCAAATGCCTTTGCCAGGTCGATTTGCGCCTGTGTAATTGTTCGTGAGCGCTACTGCGATACTTCCACACCGTACGCACTGCATGTAAATTAAGCCACATGTCTGGAGAGGTTCATTCATAGTAGGCATTGAAAGCTGTAGAAAATTTGAGAGAGCTCAATCGAAAATCTGATAAACAAGGTGAGAAAATTCAGGGGCACTTTGGCTCTCCAAAGTGCTTCAAGGAGATAGCTTTCCCTGGCGCACTGTTTGGCGTTGACCGCAAGACTATTTGCGGTGTACTAGTTCTTTATTTGACTACACACTTTGACTACACATTTCAACTACAGACTTTGCCTGCTTCTCTAGCACGACTCTCTCTCTGCTTCGATGAGTTCGGTTGTATCCATGGCTCAGTTCGCAGTAATGAGGTATGTAATGTGGTCAGCCACGGACGCCTTACGCCCGCTTTCGGAGCCGACGACAACTATTTTATTAGTTGTCGCGCGCTTCAAAACGTGGCGTCAGGCATCCGTGGGTGACCTCATTACTTCGAATCCGCGCACTCTGACGTCATAACCATTTCGACCAAACGAAAAGCGTGACACCTCTGCTAGCAACCTTCTGTTGCCAACGATGAGTCATTAAAGGCTTTCGCTTTAAAACGTGAGAGCTTCGTAGCCATCTGCCTATTGCAGTTCTTCCATTTCGTCAGTGTCCGGTGTCAAGAGAATATGACTTCTGTCAAATGAATGTCGCAAAAATCGAACATCAATGCTCGTCTAAAGAAATTGACATTTTATTCACAAATATCACATTTTATACTCTCACCTTCGCGTGTACTGTTGACTACGATGAATTTTTACGGCGCGAGGTTATCTGCGGCTGCTGAGCGTCCCCCAGTAGCACAAACGGGGCTCGGAATTGCGGGCCCTCGTGGGTCCCACACGGGCAGCCCATTGGGGCCCGATGTGGGATATGGGCGGGATTTGCAACTCGGCATCGCGCGGGATCCACAGGGGCAGCCCAGTGGGCTTGCTACATAGGACCAGGAGGGACCCCTATGGTCTGCATGCATAAAAACGATGAAGGGGGCTTTCCTCGGTTTTTTGTGGAACCCATAGGGGCAGTAATGGGCTTCTCAGAGGGGACCTCCAGGGGGGCTTAGGCGGCAGCGCAGCGGGGACCCACACGGGCTAGCCGAAGTCCGGCCCACATGGGCTAACCCATGCTCGGCCCACGTGGGCAAGCCAAAGTTCGGCCCACAGGCAAACGCACACAGACCAAGAAAGAGACAGGACACAACACCAGCGCTGAATTCAACGCTGGTGTGTGTGTCCTCTCTCTTTCTTGGTCTTGGAGTATTCGCGCTGTTGAACCACCATTATGAATATACACTAAGTGGCCCAATCTCGACTTCTTCCACAGGCAAAACAGTCCACTTTTCCTTCTCAACCGGTTTTCCTTTGGGACGATCGCTCCCCCGCCCAATTTCTTCTCCTTGTTAGAGCCACCTCGGTGCGCGCTATCTATTGCCCATCGAACCAGAAACACGAGCTCTGATGCATTCCGGGAAAGGTCTATTGGACAGCCGCAGGTATTAAGCGACAGCGTAAGGAGCTCGTTCAGGAGAAATCCCTGCTCCGCCCGTCGGAAAAAAAACCAAATTCTTGTAAATAGAAAAAGAAAATAGCCCCACTGCACCAGGTGGGCAAGTAACACGTATGCCACGAAGGTTTTTTCCTCTGGTTGTTCTGTATTCCCGTAGCCCACGAAGTGTATTTGCTTCAGGCGTGTTTGAGGGACACCCATTGAACGCGTGGTCGGGTGTATGGCTTAGTGGCCTATGTTTGGGATGTGTTCTGGTCTGATAGTAATGAAAAAAAAAAACAAATATTGGTGTGGTGTATGGGGGCTTAACGTCCCAAAGCGACTCAGGCTATTAGGGACGATGTAGTGAAGGGCTTCGGAAATTTCGACCACCTGGGGTTCTTTAACGTGGAAAGACATCGCACAGTACACGGGTTTCTAGAATTTCACTTTCATCGAAATTCGGCCGGGATCGAACCCGCTTCTTTCGGGTCAGCAGCCGAGCGCCGTAACCACTGAGCCACCGCGAAGCCAGACAAATATTAATATGCTAATTACGCGTCAGAATTTGGAGGGTGTTATGGTGCTTCAGTGTACGGGAACAAATGGTGTGTATGTGTAGAAGTGGCGTAGTATGCCGTGCTCTTTAAGCTAGATAGGGATTCATGATGTATGTGTAGAAGTGGCGTAGTATCCCGTGCTCTGTAAGCTAGATAAGGATTGATGATAGGTAATCGATAATTGGGATTGTAATCGACGATCGTTATCGGTAAAGTAATTGTGGATTGGTAATCGCTAAGAAATAAATTGAAAAAAGAGGAAAACGAGCTACCGAGAATCTCACGCAGCGGAAGTTGTACGTCACATTAATTAAAAAGAGATAATGCGTGCAAAAGAAGACAGGACGAAAGAGAAGGCACGGACAAGCCAGGCGTCTCATGACGCCTGGCCCTGAGCATTAATGCTCAGTATCGTGAATGCACCTCACGCCTTTCGTGTTTGAATCAATATTGTGTTGCAAATGTGTGTCCTAACAGTGTTGGTGTGTAAACAGGTTGCTCGGACGATTCCAATGCTTGCTTGGTCATCCTCCTTTATTTACGGCACATTCCGCACCATCGATGCGACGCGTGATATTTGTTCAGGGCCTTGAGCAGCTGCCCCTCAGGACGCTCGTCGCTGATTACGCTCGCACGTATGCACCATATGCCTGTGTAAAGAAAGAATACACACCACAAAACTAATTTTAGTCTTGTTACCATGAAGGGCAAGAAATTTCGGTATGTAACTGACAGAAAATTTTTCGGTATTTTGTCTCTCTACGCTGTGCAATCTACAACTCGCTAGTTCAAAAAAGACACTGTACAACTAGAAAGTTTCTTTTGACGCCGAGCATATAACCGAGACGGCGGCAGTACTCAGACAACAGAGTGATTTCAAATCCGTACTTACGTCCTAGCAGCACGACGTCGCCGTTATAAAATCCGCCTTCACCGCTGTGGCCTCCACGGCTCAAATGCCAGTAAATGTTAAAGTTCACCACTCACGTCTTTCGGAGCGAAGTTATTCAACACTGAGACAAGAACGATAGGGTTCCACCATACTTGCACTGGACGTGCCCATGGAAGGCGATGTCATCTTCGATCGTGGATTGATCAAGCAACACGAGGAAAGGCACAAAAAACTGTATAACACAAATTCAACGAGGAGTAGCGAGTGCCAGCGTGTTTTCGCAGCTACCTTCATCCCTTGACACTCAACCCAACCGCAGGAGAGAAGAAAAACCTGTTCCAAACAAACGCAGGAAAGGCGGGGGAGCACTTCTGCATACCGGACACAGTGAGCCCCCTCTCCACTGCATAGAAGCGGTGCAGGGAGTGTCGTCGGGAGGGCGGCTTAAAATGTTCGGTAGCGGGCTTTAGAGTGAGTGCCTCCGCGCCATTTCGGGGAAGGGGGCTGGGAGGGACAGGACAGACACAAAGGAGTCCTCGGGGAAGGAACAAAGGCAGACAGAAAAACCAGGGTCAAGCAGGTTTTTTGTTTTTTTTTTTAGAGCGGACCCAGGAAAGGCAGGGAAGGCGGTGGTGAGAGGAAAGAAAAAAACTTGAAAAAAAAAAGTTTGCGCAAAGACAGGTTACTCGTGCGACGTTTCTACAGGAGTTTGTTTTTATTTTGTTCTCTCTAGCACTGTACCTTTTCGCTAGCCCGAATTTTAGCCCTTTAGGGAACATCCCAAGCTGCAGGCTCCGTTGAGTTAACCTTTTCTTGTTCGTCGATAGAAATGTTCTGGGCCATTTATGATTAGCATCTCTTCCTGATAGAGTGAAGGGTGGGGCCGCTCGCCATGGCGCTTGGCCAAGTTGCGTTATCAATGTGTGATCACTTGACGAAGAAGACGCGCAAAGAATGCCTGCACAAAAACCAAGAATTTTGTGTCTTGATCGATGCGTCGCTACAGACTGCTGCTAGCGGGCATTAAGAAAGCTGCTGCAATGAACGCGACCGTAACAAACCTTTTGCAGCTTCTGGCGCAGTCGCCGGAGGCTCGCTTTGTTCACCAACCAGTCACGAATTCTATGCGCCACATGTTGCATGGAGACGACGAAAGCACTTGCAGTGCTGGCGTAATTGAAGTGCATTGAAACAAGCAAGAAACCTTATCCTGGCAGCTTTCTCCGCGGCGACCGTAGCACACCAGAAAAAAATACAATGCGATAAACGCAAAAGAAGCACCAACAAATCTCAGAAGCGGGTTCTTTTGTTATTACGACGTTCAAAGAGCAGCTCTTCGTCAGAGTGAAACGTGCAAGGTCTTGCTATTTGGGCACGCTTAACCTTTTTACCTCTGATGCAGGATATGCAGGCAGACTAAATGCGAGAATGCCAACTCTTCCCGTGTAACACTAGTGTACGTGGGACTGTCGATAGGTTTTGCCCGGCAACTCGCTAATGGCGCATGATGTTTCTGCACTGTGAAGCCCAGAGTAATCTGCGCAGGATTTACGAAGGCTGCTGCCGGATATATACTAGCCGTTTGCCCGCACACACTGTATGTTTTGCTACTGCGCAGCTCACGCTTAGGCCTTTTCTACCAGATATGTACGATACAGGCGGGGAAGATGATGTAATCGCAATTGTGCCCATGCATAGCCCATATATTTTCTATGCAGGGCCAATTTAGGCTACAGGCGGGAATAGTGGTGTTAGCCCAAACACAGCCCAATTGGCTTCGTTAGGGCACTGCACGGGCAGCCCGTGTTGGGTGTGCCCGCACTTCACCGTCATGTAGCCCCATCTTTTATGCACACGAACTGCACGCAGCCCATGCTTACCCCTTTCACACCCGATTTAGAATACAGGTGGTGAAGACGTCGAATGGCAAATGTGCCCATGCCCAGCCCACGCGGGACCTTCGCCGGTGTTGCTAAGACAGCCCAAACTGCATGCCTGAAACGCTTCGCCACTGTGAAGCCCATAGTTTAAACCCTGTATTTCCTACGCGGGACCCATGTTGGCTGAAGGCGGGAATGCTAGCTCTTTGCCCACACAAAAACACTGCGGCTCCCTCACGGCGGTGTACGGGCAGCCCCTTGTAGGGTTGCCCGCGCTTCACCATAATAGAGCCCACATCCTAGCCCGCGTGTATCTGTGGTGGGACCTAGGTGGGCTGCCCAGTCTGTTTAAGCCCATGCCTAGCCGACGAGGGTCCCATTCAGGCATGAAGTGGGCAGCCCCAGCGTTTTGTGCCAGCACTGCACCCACGGGGGAACCATGTGGGTTTATTGCGGGCAGCCACCAGCCCTCATTGCCCATGTCGAACCCACAGGGGCCCGCCACCTTGTGCTACTGAGGCCATGGCACAAAATTGCTTTGTCTATTCAAGTTGGTGTCCCGAGACATTTCCCGAACATTTCAACCCAGCCGTCGTTGGATGGTTCGTCAAGAGTGTATGTGACGCGCGCGGTGCGCCAGAGCGCTCTCACACCCATATAAATAAGCTGTCGAAAAACTTCAAATATTGGCCAGCATGTAGTCGATTATCTTCAATACGATCTCCACCTGATACGATCAGTTACCCAAGTCTTGACGAATTCTATCGGCTCATGTTCAAGACATAGATACCGGTCGGGTGCTTCCAGATTGAAATTAAAATGTATATCGGGAAAAGTAAACCATAACTAGCAGGCTTTAAAATCAGTGAACATTTAAAGCAGCGTCAAACTGAAGGCAGACATGCAGAAATAAATGATAACTGTCCGGCTTTCTGAAGTAATCACAAAAGACGCAAGTTGTTTCCGAAGAAGATTCAAAATCGACGCCTACCGCCACATTCAGCATCTCAATCTGCGTACTGCTTTGAAAAGGATGACCACCAGGGGCTACGCGGCAACCGAGACTTCATCGCGAGCTTCAGGCCGAAGTAACTTTGATGCGATTCCCTTGAAGAAACCACCAGGCTGGAATGGAATCAATTTCAGAGAATAGTTCTTTCGGAAAAATTGTTCTTGGTAATCTGAAAAAAAGTTCCGCCTGAGAGTGGCATGAAATAAACAAAACACTAGCGAATTTGTTGCTTGCGCGAAAATCAAGCACTGAAGGAAGGCATTGATTGCGTATAAAAGAAGAGTTTATTGCTGTGTCAATTAGCGGCGCCGAAGTTGCATGATCGCCGCATCCCCAAGCTTGCTACGCCGAAGGCACTCCATTTGGTTGACATGCAGCATCAACCATCGCCTACGATGGGTGAGAAGTGATAGCGTAGACCATTTCTCTAATGAAGGGTGGTAAGTGGCGTAGATCCAGCCGTTCATCAAATACTGCAAGTAAGCACAGGTTCTTCAGTGTCGGTGCCAAGTGCAACACGTGGAGATCGGTCAGCGATCTTCGCTCCTCAACTACCTGCTCCTCATCCTGGTTGGGTGCCGGCCCAAAGCCACCGAAGATAAACGCTCTTTCACCCATCACTGAGCAGCCATGCCAGGACCTGGGAGTTGGTGGTGAGCCACATGGCTTCACTTCAGTCCAACGCGATGTCACGGGGTCGTACTTGTGCACATCTGCTAAGTAGGTCTCCAGCACATCGCTGCACCCTCCGAAAATGTACAGGTCTTCGTTGAACACGAAAGCTGAATGTCCTCGCCGGTACACAGGGGGAACGGTTGGATGGATGGATGGATGGATGGATAGGAGCGCCCCCTTTGAAACGGGCTCAGCTTTTCTTTCTTTATAATTTTTTTGTTTACTGTGTTGGCAATTCTCATTAAGAATCGCCTTCATCTTTACCGACAGTTTCCTACAATTCTAACCTTATGCCACATCTCTGCTTTTCAGCCACCAATCCGACGATCGCTTTTTGCTAACTTCCACTGCAGATTTATTCACATGACCATTGTTATCTTTAAACACTAGGGCCTCAGGAAGAGTGACTGCGCCTACATCGACATCCGGATGGATACCATCCCATTTGATTATGAGGTGTTCAATTGTTTCCACAGATCTACCACACACTGCACATGTGTCATCTTCTTCGTTAAATTTCATTTTGTAGCTGCGCGTTCTAAGACACCCTGACCTAGCTTCAAAAGGTAGGGCACTGCCTCTTGAGTTATCATAGAAAAATTCTTTCGTGATCTGCCTTTTCCAGTATTGATATAGTTCTACACTATGTTTCTTTTCCATTGAATTCATCCTATTTTTAACTTCCGCGTTTTTAACATGTCGTTTAATGCTCTTTCTTTCTCTGTCCTCATGACCTGCGTACTTGCTGTTTAGTTTTCTAGTTCTTTTCCGCCACTGTGAGTCAACGCTCTTTCTGTATAAATATTTAAATACCTTAGCTGCCCACCTGTTATCGTCCAATTTCCGCAGGCGTTCTTGATTTAGTAGTTTACTCTTAGCTTCCCGTGCTTCAAACGATGCGCAGCCCATATCCCCTTGTACTGCCTCGTTTGTGGTTTTGCCGTGGGCACCTAGTGCTAATCTTCCAACAGCTCTCTGATTTACGTCTAATCTCGACTTAACTTCTGCCCTTAAGCACAGAACCGCATTGCCGAAAGTAAGCCCGGCACCATTATTCCTTTCCAAATACCTCTTAGTACTTGATATTTGTTGTACCCCCATAATGCCCTATGTTTCATTATCCCGGCCTCTCTTCGTTCTTTTGTCCTAAGAGCCTGTTCGTGCTTTTCCGTATATATCTGCCCTTCGTTTAGCCATATCCCGAGGTATTTGCATTCGGCCACTTTGGGTATTTCGTGGCTTTGTATTGTAAGCACCTGGTCAGTTGTATCGTTAAAAATCATCACACCTGATTTAGTTGCGCTAAAACTGAATCCTAGAGCGTCTCCTTCGTCTCCACAGCAATTAACCAAAGTTTGTAAATCTTCCTGGCTATCTCCTAACAGTCCAATATCGTCCGCATACATTAAACCCGGGAGTCGCTGCTCAACTACATTTCCGCCTAATATGTACGACAGATTATAACCTAGATTACTTTCTTCTAGCCTTCTTTCCATATTGATCACGTAAAGCATGAACAGCAGCGGTGATAGAGGACAACCTTGCCTTAATCCTTTGTGCACCCCCACGGTTGTGGTACTTTTTTTTCCTTCCCATGTAACTTCATCTTCATTATCTCTGTAGATTTCCTGTAGACAATCACTTACCTATACTGCAGATTGGGCGAGTTGGTTAACATACATCTTGAAAAATTTAGCGCGACACACAAGGACAGAAAGAGTAGACGACACGAGCGCTCGTGTCGTCTACTCTTTCTGTCCTTGTGTGTCGCGCTAAATTTTTCAAGATGAATCACTTACCTCATGACCGATACCTAAATCTTTCAATATGCTCCACAGGAGTTCCATGTTCACGTTATCGTATGCACCGCTTATGTCCAGAAAGGCTAAAAACAGAGGTCTGTTTTCCGCCTTAGGTATTTCTATGCATTGGGTAAGCACGAACAGGCTACCACCTAAACGCCTACCCCTTCTGAACTCATTCTGAAGATATCCGTGTATCCGATTACCTTCTACCCATGCCTGCATTTTTAATTTCACCGCCTGCATTGCCAGCCTGTACATAACAAACGTTATCGTAATCGGACGGTAGGATTTGATGTTCATCTTATCTCCTTTCCCTTTATAAATCAAATTCATTTTACTTTGTCTCCAGCTGTGCGGAATTTGCTGATTTGTTATGACTGTCTCCAATGCTTTTATCAGCGCTTCCTTGCTTCTTGGGCCAAATTCATTAATCAGCTTAATTGGAATTTCGTCTATACCTGCGGATGTGGTTTTAGGAATATTCGCTTCCGCCTTTTCCCAGTAAAGACTAGTCAGTTCTAAGCTGTTCTCTATTGTGCTGTCCTGTGTTGCCGCCTCACTTGGGGAGATTGCTCCATTGTCGTTGCTGAAAGACACAGTTATAAATGACGTAATGTAGTTCACAGCATCGTCTCCCTCTGAACATTTTCCCTCAGCATCTATAATCTGTTCCTGCGTTTTTTTATTTGTTTTTCCCAACCAGCTTATATGGTTCTAGAATTTTCTTGGCCCCCCTTTATTTGCCTCGCGAACTTCAGCGAGCCATTTATCAGAGGACTGCTTCATTTTAGCCTGGACTAGGACTTGAACTTGCTGTTTCTTTTGTCGATAAGATTCCCATTTTTCGACTATTTCCTTTTCAGATAACTGCGCCTTCTTTGCTTCTCTGTGTTCTCCTTGAAGCCACCCGTCGTTGTTCGATGGCCTCCTTAATTCCCATATTCCACCAGGTTCGTGGCTTCCTCTTTCCTCTCCAGCGGCTTACTCCTTTCACTTGTTTCATTTTTGTAGCGATCAGCAGTTCTAACTGATTATAATCCCACTTTTCCATGGGGCGTTTCTCGATTACTTCTTCTATTTCGGCTGATATTAGCGCTATTTGTTCATCGTTTATTTTTGCGTTGTCTTTTTGACTTCGCTGCATTTATTTTTCGACTAGGGCTCCCAACTGTAGACTAATACGTTTATGATCACTTCCTAGGCTGTACTTCCCCTCTTCGTCTATTTCCATTATTGCGAACTTGCTATAGATGCCCTGCGACATTAGACAGTAGTCAGCAAGGAACGCCTTGTACCTGTGGGCGCACCCAGGAAGCGGTGGTGGTTTCAAAATAGTATAGGATGAGGGAACGGTCTCCTGGGGTGCCGCCGAACCCATACATGCGGGTCCCGATGGCAGACGCAAAGTGGCAGGTATGTAGAACCGGAACCTCTCCGCTGGTGGGGACACGATGCCACTCTAGGGTATCCAAGTCAAGGACCCGCATATAGGGCGAAGGATCCCAGTCACTGAAGATATACTTGCGGTGACCCACAACACAAGCTGTGCTGCCGTACATCGATGAGGGCACCTCACCGGACACCGCCAGACGGCTGCATGTCATCGTGTTTGGGTCGAAGCGATAAAGAACACTTGGAGAAGGACAGCCGGGCGGTCCGCCCCACAGATACGCGCTTTTGTATTGTGTTTAGTTCTGAACAAAAGGTCATGTTTTAAAATGCATGTTCACAAGAAACCTTTTCTTACCCTGACCCTTACATTTTAGTCGCTTACAAAGGAGGGCTAAGTGGCCTCTTGGATTATATCCTATTTGCAGCCTGTGTTCACGTGCCCCTTCATTAAAACATGTACCACTCTGTCCAATCTAGAAGCTGTCGGAAGTGACGGGAACTTTCTGCGCAACTCTTGAAACACACTTGCGAACTTCTTATCGTGCTTCTTGGTACACTGCGGGCTATTCTTCTTTACATTAATCACAAACGGGCACATACTACGAAGTTTATACAGCGGAGAGCAAATAATCTTGACCGCTTGCAGGCTTGCCACTTTTTTGATGTTACGTGAAAAGCGATGAATGCAGCGCATAAGCACCACCGCTTCTTTCTTGACGGTCTCTTTCTGCTCTGTAGCGGAACGGAAGGGCTACAGTTGCCGATTGTATTTTTTTTCTTTTGTATGATCAGAAGAATTTTTCCAAGGCGATTCTGGCCATGTTTTTTTTATTCTGTTTTTTTCTTTTCGCCCATACACCCGCTTTACCTTGTTACATTCCCATCATGCTTGCTTCCATTTTCACATGTCATATAGTGTTTTAGTCCTGCATCGTCTCCTTTACTCCGGTTGATCGTCGTTTCTAATTCGGCCATCCACGTAAGCTATCACGATTTATTCTCGCACCTTCGCCGTTAATGTTGATTGTGACGAATTTTTATCGCGTTAGGTCATCTGTGGCTAAATAGCCCCATGGTACAAAGTTGCTTTTTCTATCCAAGTTGGTGTCACAGACACATCATCCGAACATTTCACACCAGCCATCGTGGGATGGCTTGTTGAGAATGTATCTGGCGTGCGCAGTCCACTGGAGCGCTATCGCATCAGTATAAATAAGCTCTAAGGAAGCTTCAGATACAGTCCAGCAAGCTGTCGACTGCCTTCAATATGATCAGCAACAAATACGACCAGTTACACAAACTTTGACGCATTCTATCAGCTCAGGTTGAAGACATAGATACCGATCGGATGCTTCCAGATTGAAATTAGAATTTATATAGGAAGAATTGAATCATAACTAGCAGGCTATAATATCAGTGAACCTTTAAAGCAGCGTCAAAGTGAAAGCAGACATGCGGAAATAAGTGATAACTGTTTGGTTTCTGAAGTCATCGCAAAAGATGAAAGTTGTTTCCGGACAAGAGCGGGAATCGACGCCTACCGACACATATCTCTATCCAACATTTGCTTTGAAAAGCATGACCAGCATTGGCTACGCGGCTAACTAGAATTTAACACGGGCTTCATACCGAAGAGGTGTTAATGCGACTAGGTTGAAAAAACCACCGGGCTGGAGGTGAATCGATTTCAGTGAATAACTCTTCATTCAGAAAATTTGTTCCCTTTATTATTACGAAAACGTGGAGGCCCAGAGCGACATGAATATAAACAAAACACTAGCGACTTTCTTGCTTGAGCGCAAATAGAGCACTGAAGGAAGGCGTTCTTTGCGTCTAAAAGAAGTGCTTATTTCTGTGTCAAGGAGCGTCGCCGAAGTTCCATCATCACCGTACCAGCAAGATGGCTTCGCCGAAGGCACTCAATTTGCTTGAGATGAGGCATCTACCACCGACTACGACGGGTGAGAAGTGATACCGTCGACCATTTCTCTAATGAAAGGTGGTAAGGGGCGTAGATCCAGCCGTGCATCAATTACTGCAAGTAAGCACAGGTTATGTAGCGTCGGTGCCAAGTCCAACACGTGGAGATCCGTCAGCGCCCTTTGCTCCTCAGCAACCTGCCTCTCATCCTGGTTGGGTGCCGGCCCAAAGCCACCGAAGATAAACACTCTTTCACCCATCACTGAGCAGCCATGCCAGGACCTCGGAGATGGTCGTGAGCCATAGGGCTTCACTTCGGTCCAACGCGATGTCACGGGGTCGTACTTGTGCATATCTGCTAAGAAGATCTTCAGCACATCGCTGTACCCTCCGAAAATGTACAGCTCTTCGTTCAACACGAAGGCTGAATGTCCTCGCCGATTCACAGGAGGAACGCCTTGAACCTCTGGGCACACCCAAGAAGAGGTGGTGGTTTCAAAATAGTATAGGTTGAGGGAACGGTCTGTTGGGCTGCCGTCGAACACATACATGCGGGTCCCGATGGCAGACGCAGTATGGCCGGGATGTAGAACCGGAGCCTCTCCGCTGGTGGGGACACGATGCCACCGTAGGGTATCCATGTCAAGGACCCGCATATATGGCGAAGGATCCCAGTACCTTAAGATATACTTGTGGTTACCCACAACACAAGCTGTGCTGCCGTGAATCGATGACGGCACCTCACCGGACACCGCCAGACGGCTGCAGGTCATCGTGTTTGGGTCGAATCGATAAAGAACACTTGGAAATGGCCAGCTGTGCGGGCCGCCCCACAGATACGCGCAGTGGCCGTACGCTACAACTGTGGGGAGAAAAATGGTAATCGGCCCGGCGTCAGGAAGTTGCGTCTGCACCACATCCCACCGGTACGACGCGGGGTCGAAGATGAACACGTGAACCAAGTTCGATGCCATCTGGGAACTGTCGAACGAGTAGACCCTGTCGTTGATGCGTACAGCCCTGCGGGTGACTTGCTCTGGAACGCCGTTTAGCCGCACCGTCCACATCCTGCAGAGACACCTTCTTCAATATGAAACAAGGCCCGGTTATTCCAGCGATGGTGGCGGCATCATGCGGCTTTTTTCTGAAGCAGCGATATGGTGATCAGTATTCGCGGAGTGAGCGGACATAGTGCGTCAAAAGGTGACTATTTCCGTTAGATTTTGGAATATGTTTTTCATTTTATGACACTCACACGAATGAATGTTCGAAAAGGAACATGTACTCTTGCCGTTACCGAGATTAAAAACGCTAAAAGCCGTTATAAAGTGCGCATAATTGGTCAGGAGGGCTCTTCTGCCATTACGGGTTTTTTTCAGAGCGAATTACTTTTTTGACGCCACGAGATATGTGGTTAACGCTTTCCAATCGAGAATCTTGTTTAGTTGATCGGTCATGCCAGTTGCATTGGTAGGGATTGAATATCTGGCAACCTAAAAAATTACGTGAAATATATATTGCTTAAATCCTGCGGAACTTTTTCTTTCGTTTCGCGCATGTTTTGTTGCCGCCTTATCGTCTAGCAGGTGCTTGGTATAGGTGTCATGAAGCCCTGGTCTATTCACATCGCGATCAACAACCACTTTGTTCAACCTTGCCGCGATGGTGGAAATGTGGAGTAAATCGTTGGCATTTGACATTTTCATTTCCTGTTGTGGTAAGAAATGCCTAAGGGGCCTGAATACCTGCAGCAGTTTCTGGTGAAATAGGAACTTGTGATTTGGACACTGTGCCTTGTATATACACTTCTAAATACGTGGTTTTGAGGAAAGGGAGTGGCGCCGCATCTGTCTCACACATCTCGGTGGAAGCCCCAACCGCACCGTGAGGGAAGGAAGGAATGTGGGAGCGAAAGGCGAAAGAGAGAAGGAAGGACCGTAGTGGAGGGCTCCGGATTAATTTTGACAACCCGGGGATCCTTAACGTGCATTTCCATCGCACAGTACACGGGCTCCTTTTGTGTTTTCCCTTTATCGAAGCGCAGGCTGCCGCGGCTGGGTTCCAACCCGGTTACTCCTGCTGAGTAGCCGAGCACGCTATCCTCTGATCCACCGCGGCGGGTATCTATCGGCTGTGTTAAAAGTGTTAAGAGCGGTGCGCGGCGGGTGGAAGTTGTTGAAGAGGCGATTTGCAACGCACAGCGCGAAAGTTTGTTGCAGTTTTACCCGAGACGTCATCGGTTGCGGTGATAGCATCGCACCCTCGTGCAGTCGCCAGCTCCGCCGCGGGTTTGAAACGCCCTCGTGGCAATACTAATCTATTGAACTCATGCGCAGTAACGGTGTCCGATAAATTACGTTGGTTTTACCCTTCCGGCACTGTGTGAATTGACAATGGAATAGACGCTTCGGTTGCAAACACCGGTCGCCTCTCTTTTTTGAACTACCGGGCATAATGTCTTTAGTTACTAAGCAGCAGAAAGAAGAACGTTAACACTGCATCTGACTGCCTTCTATCGGCTTGATGGCGATGTTTTAACGCGATAGCTTTAAAGGCCCCGGTGTCCCCGTCGGCGTTGTGAGCGAGAAATCACGGGCATGGCTGGTATGTGGTTCCCAGAGAGCAACCTAGGAGGCGGATAGGCCGCCTTGGTCACATGTTCTTGCTACGTCATCACAACCTACCCACCGTATAGTGAGCAAACTGCACACTGTGGCAGTTAAATTAATGATTGGTAGCTCTGGAGGAGCAACCTGGGTCCCACATGGCCCATCGCTTAAACACTGCACTAGTGCGGCAGGAGCGGCATGAGGACTTCCAGGGATAAAATAGTAAAATAGTGAATGGCCTTCTGCATATATGGGAATTAACCCATCATACTATCTCGTCGTACTCTTAAGGGTAAGCTTAAGTGTCCCCACCAATTTTGTTTTTTTTTTTACGCGACAGCATTAAAGGTACCGTTCGTCCAGCAACCCAGCGTCAGCATCGTTGACACTGGAAAATCCTGATTGGTCGAGAAGGTAGTGGGGTAGGAAAGCAATTTTGCTGATATTGAAAAGAAACTGTGGTCAGTCGAAATTGAAACCGCCACTGAGGAACGTGCGTTAAGTGGGATATATAGAGGCCTTGTACGAGTACCACCAACCCCCCAGCAGGCAAATTACATTAGACGACCACACAGTTAATGAGGATCAAAAATATTGTCACCAAATAATGTGGAAGATGATGTGCAATAAAATAGTTTATGATTTCAACTAGTGAGTCGATGTCTGCGAAACGGCGCTTCAGGGGACACCCTAGCGAGCGTACGGACCCTTTAACGCTATAACGTCGTACATTTACAGGGAACTGAAGCTTCCCACTTTTTTCTTGCCAACTAAGAATCTTTAATTACGTCGAAATCGCCATCCTGCATTAAAACTAACGAAGCAGTTACCACCAGTAACGGCAAATGCAGCGACAGATTGGCTTGCCCACAGAGCTGAGGACTCGCGTATACGTCATTCTGCCCAGATGTTGGGGGCGCAAGCATTTTTGTACCTCGAGGTGTGAGCGATCTTCTCGTGTAGCGCGTTTGATGTCGCCCTTCCTACCGCGTTGATGTCCGTTTCCAACGGCCGCATGTTCGCGGGCTTTGACCTCCTGATGTCAAGCGTCCCAAGCCCTTACCTGCCTCCTGGCTGCATCTACGGCTGTCTAATGGGGATGTTCGCATTTCTTTGTGATATCAGCTGCACGTCTATATAGGTCTTCGCAGACTTTGCGCTTGCCTTCGCAATCTTACGAACACCGTAAATCTTGTGTGTACGCAGGGCCTACAGTTGCGTGGCTTATGAAGCAATTCCACAAGGCGTTTGCAGTCAAGAGGCTAAATATTCCTAGCGCTTCAGGATATCACATCGAAAAATGCACTAGTCTGTAGCGAAGAAAAATGTGTCTTGGTGTCACAACCGCCTGCGCCACCCAGTGCATGGTGCCCTTCCTGCCCTCCCCGTGTCCCCCTTTCCCCGCAACCCTTCTTACTCCCTTTCCCTCTCTTCGACGCGTAAGCCCAGGAACAGATGCTATATCGTCATAACAGCAAAGGGTGCGTTAGAAGCTTTCTCACTGAAATCAACACAGGCTTGCGGAAAAAAGAAAGAAAAACGTTTACCAAACCTCATCTTACCCAGTGCTTGCCTGACAGCAGGGAGGAAAAACTAACCCCGCTTTCATTTCTGGGAAGATTGGTTACCACTGCACGATGTGGACTGTGCGGCTGCACCGGGTTCCAGAACTCGTAAAACGACATGGCTGTGTCCACCAAGGGGAAGGTCTACTCGTTCGACCCCTTCTACGACTGCCGCGATGACAGCGATGAAATCTTAGGCGGCCGATTCGGCGTATGCATTTTTCACCCCGCAACGTGCATGTGGGGTGTGCTGCTGACCGAGTTGCACTCCCAAGGCGGGCCCATTAGCTGCATCCACCGCAGCATTGCCGCCTACGGCCACTGCGTCTACATGTGAAGGAGCTCCACGGACATAAGGTCACGGATTGGCGGCTTATATCGGTTGTATACCCTCGCTATCACATGGAGCGGCCCGGAAATGTGCGGCCAAATGCCGACACTGAGCATCTTCTCTGCTTGTGTGCTGTGTCAACGGATGTACATCTTTGAATTCTTGGACCCGGAATCCTCACACCGTGTATATTATCTTGACCTTGAGAACCTGACGTGGCATAGCGCTCCGACGTGTGCAGAGACCCCGGCTAGCCGCTGCTTTCACACGGCGTCCGCAGTCGGAACACGAATGCGTGTTTGGGGTGGTCACCCTATTGAAAAAACTCTGCGTGAGTTTGCACGAGAACAGTGATTTTTGTACGATCACGTTCATTCTGCACACGAATGCGCAGAAATTGTGCGTTACCTGTAGGCATTCTGTGCGTCCTGTGTTTACATATGCGCGTACTGTGAGCTGATAGACGTCCACGCACACTCTTTGCGTGTAAAAAATTGTGGACTCTTGTGGACAACTCTCTGTACGTGGACATCTGCGTGCTTAGAGGGGGCTTGCCGAAGCTGTGCGTGCTTATGTGCATACTGAGCAAGCTCAGTGAGGCTGCGTGTGGCCATGTGTGCGTTTGCTTGCTTAGTAGCAACTTGTCGAGACTGTAAAGGCCCATTTAGGGTGAAAGCAAACAAAGTTCGAGCATTCAGTTAATGATTACTTCTCAATAATGAGCAATAAGCTCACGTTTTGCTGTTTTATAATTTTCGTCTTGGCGTAAGAACCCATTAATCATTTTCAACCTCAGCAAACAAATAACCAAAAAATTATCTTTTAGTGCAAAATGGTTCCCTTCGATACTGCAGGGACCTGTACATGACAACATGCACACTGAGCAAGAACATGTCAACATTGCAAGTTCATTGTAAAATAATGTAAAAAACAAGCTGCTAATGACTTTTACAGCATCCTTCAGTTCTTCCTTTAACCAATTCTGAAAGTTACAGATATCTTATAGATGCATGATGAAAGCCATCCAGAGCACTTATGTTGTTGCCCGTCATGCAGACAGCCATATTTCGAAATCAGAAGCAACACAACCATTTGTTGCTTGCACTCGAAAGGAGTCAATGAATGGAATAACTCTGAAAGGGCAACAGTGTTTGTTAGGTGCAACAAACAAGCTTGGGGATATAATCAGGTTCAATCAAACATGACGTGCAGAAAGTGAATTGTGAGCTGTAACAGGAATATTACGAGGCAATTTCCAAAACCATTTCCAAAGCAATTTCCAAAGTCATTAGCATAAATTTACATACACGTTGTAGCGCCCGGCGACGCTATAAAGCGCCGGCGCTGAGATCGGCGTTACAGCGCGCGCTAGAGGAAAATAAAGACGGACAGCGCGTGCTCGTGGCGCACGCCCGGCACGGGCAGTTCGGAACTAGAAGCCTGCCACGCTGGTCGTCTCTTTCTGGTGCTCCGCTGCGACCCCGCAAAACCTCAACAACGTAAAAAGGCCATGTAAGCCCACATGAAAAGAGAGTTTTGAATTCACAGTTGGTGTCAAAAGTTCAGAGATTAGTGCCCTCTCTCAATTTCAGAGACAAATCACAGATCGATTAATTAATTCCCAGCATGGCTCCAGAACAAATCCAATGAATCTCAAATGTGCGAAGTATATATACCACACATGTTGCCTGATTAGCACCAGCATTGCATGATGCATGATGAAGTATCACACTCTTAATTCTTCTTCAATCTGTTTTGAAATTTGCACTACCACAAAGACCATCTGGATGGACTATGATTCCATCATATTGCTGAGAGTCACATTCGGAGACCAAGAGCAACACAACAGTGTGCTGCACATAAGTGGATATAATGCACTGGGACAACTGTGCACAGTAAGGAACGCTTGTAAGGCGTCAGGTATTTGCTTGGGGAATGTAATCGAGTTCAGTCATGTTTCATGTGTAGAAAGGAAGATAAAAGTTGTAGCAGAACTATGAAATCCAACATCCAATACTGAACTTCCCCAGGTGATCTACACACACATAAAAAGCACGAAAGGATAAGCTCAGCGGTACTGTTAAGTTTGATGCCCTTTGAGGTTTGACTTGCGCGTCTGTATGCAACCATCAGATACCATCTTGAAGTTACCAGAATGCCCAAAACAACTTTGTTGAACTGTTCTACTCTAAACTGAAATACTTTTCCTTAAAACATTTTTTTTTGCAACATGCTGTGTAGCTAATTATAAAATAATGAAAAGAAACTGATAAAATTTTCTCATCTCAAACGTACTGATAAGTACACAAATCTGAGTGCTTTCAAGAGAGGTGACGCACCCGGTATTCAGTGTCCAGAAGCATACATAATGCTGCAGAATCCTATAGCAAGAAAATTTCTTTTAATTGACGGATGGCTACGTCTGGTCACAAAGTCAATACCAAGTAAGGCGCATATCCTAACCTGCAATTACATGAAGCTGCACGTGTTTCATAGGCTGTAACTCCGCCAATAACTGCTACATATTTCCCACCTCTAGCACGAGTGCGGAATCAATATACAGCATGGAAACAGCAGTTTTGTTGCTTTAGCTTCTTTACTATGCTGTTTAGGCAAGAGACGAGTTGAAATATTTGCATGGGCAGTTCTCGATTGAAGTAACGTAAAAAACATCCGCACTCCTTTCTGCTGAAGCGACTGGTGGGCCACTTTTGCATGTCGCATCTCGTATAACTTGCTAAGGGTCCAGACTGACACACGCACTTCGTCAAACCTTCACACAAAACACTGTTCGCTTTTGCTATAAGCTCCGGCCACAGGCAGTAAGTGTCCCGTCACCGTTCACATCGCAAAAGAAGGCAGCGCTCGCAGGCGGTCAGTTTGAGCTGACAGCGACAGGCGTTGCAGGCACACCGCCGACTAAGTTTCCAAGGAAGCCACACTGTAGAAGGGCGCCGTCTTGTAATCGGAACACACCACAGAAACAATGGCCACTGTCGCTGCTTATGAGCCAGGCATTTTTGCAATGAAGTTAGCAGTGCAATAGGCCGAAAGGTTCGACTCATCAAACGACGGCACCGCACTGCTGACCTCATTATCGTTGTCGACCAGACATCCATAACACATATGCCCCAACGGATCGCTTAATTGGGAGCTGCTACTACTCTTGGATGAGAGCGCGCCCACCGGCAGCACACACCGGTAATCCTTCTTCTTTTGCGATTCCAGCACAGTAACAGCGGCGCGCAAGACCGCCCAGCAGCAGCACGAGAAAACAAGCGAAGCTCACGGCGGTGATCTCAGAAACCATGCAGCATGTCGGATAGGCTTTGGATTTGACGCGCTAGACCATGCCCACTCACGCACGCACACACGCACGCATGTACCGACACGCATATTCATGCGTCCACGCGTCACAAATTTCTCAAGTTTTTAATGCTAATATGTGCACAAGAACTTAATTATTTTTGTAACGAAAGTTTCATTTGGTTTTAGTCCTTTGCTATCGCACTGCCCAAAAGCATAGAGCCCGAAAGAGACGACCTGGAGGAATGCCTGGAGGCGATGCCTTTCTAAACGGGCCGAAGGAAGCCGGAACTGGCCGAAGCGCTAGCCAACGAACGCAGCGTCTGGGGAGGGACAGCATGGCGGTCAGCGTTACTACGTTTGTCGTGGTCCTCCTTTGTGGTGCTGAGGGCATGAACCATCGCTGGCATGAGCATTTCTCACTCTTCCGATATGTAATGTGCCGACAGCAGTGAAATTCGCTGGTGCGATGTACTAAAACGTGGTAAGGTGCTGAGTAAACCTGTGTTTATAGCGTGCGTCAACGGGCTCGACGGATAGCGCGTCGTCCTTTGCGCGCCTTCACTGGAAACGCAATGCTGACGGCGGGGCTCATTTCCTCCATGGCGGAGCAGCTGGTGGGAGACCACTACCCGGGTGACATCTCGCATCTTGGGGGTAAGTTAATTTTCTTCGAACCTGTTCATTATTTCAAAGCCTTTGCGCACAACTGGCCACGTCAACACAGCTAGTACAGAGACGCGAAGACGCAGTGCCTATCGCGGCAGCACGCAGCGCTGAAAGGTTGTTTGCTGGCGGCACACGGGCATGAATGCGCGTGTAGTGTCAGTGGTCACACGGTCATGGTCAGTATGCCATGCAAATATGCACAGCTGATCCGATCGCGGGGTGCACGATATCGGTGCCGTACTGCCGCCGTACTGCCATTCATCTCTCGCCGAGAATGGAATATGTGCCCGCCAATAGATCTTCGGCCCGGGCTTTACATTCTCGCCGCATGTTACGCTGTAATTAAAGTAACAGCGCTCGAGCAGTTTAACTACGTAGACTGCGATTCAGCTGTATGCGTTAGGATTGAGCTTCCTCCTCTTTCACTTGTATTTCGCTTGTACTTTTATAAATTGTGTATTTAAGGTATGAAGCTCCGTATGATCCAGCTGCGTTCGTACTTATAGCCGAGCCAGTGTAGTCGAGCCTTGAATAGCAGAACGGTGAGATAAAAACAAATTGCTCTGAAGTTTTTCGCCTCTATTTTGGCATTCGCTTTTTCATACTTTGGCTCGGAGCTGAAATGGTACAAACAACTGCAAAATGCACACATGTGCCCTAGCTCCATTTGCCCTAAATCCCGAAGTTGCAGTGAAATTTAAGGAAAATTAAGCCTTTAATATGTACGAAGAATAAACTTGATTGTTTCATGATTATAACCAATGGCGCAAATAAATCTGACTTTGACTTAAATATGCTGAGGTACCTCTCCAATACCTTATTTGATGTTAAAGGAAAAAGTGTGGGTTTTCTGCAATTGGCACTATTAATTCATCATACCTGTGAGAATGTGAAATCAGTGCTAATCATGCCAGATTTCAAATTGAGGGACGCATGCAGAATTTGAAGCAAACCAGCCTTCTACTGAAAATATCGTTCTGCTGTGGTCTGTTCTTTTGAATGGTGGCATGTATTGTAGAAACGATGCTGGATATTGATATGCAAGTGATGTCTCGTCTGAGGCTAGCTTGTGAATGACTGCCGTGGTTATGAATTTCTTGTTGCCTGGCCCACTTCGAAATGTGGTTAAACAGTCGTGTTCCATTCTGCGACCGGCTCCTTTTTGTGCCTTGCATTTTGCCTTACATGCTTGATTCTAGTCCATTTTTTGCACTGTGCTGCTGTTAAATGTGTCTTTTTACCTTGCAGCAAGCTGCACATAGCTTTACCAGCAATGCCTCTTCCAAGCTCTCCGGTATAGCTGTGCCAGCCTTTCACTTGGTGCTAGGATGCCCAGCAAGCAAGCAGGCTTTTGAGGTAAGCACTGAAGACATCTTCCGACACAAGTAGCTTTTATTTTCCTAGTCCACTGCTACTTGTGTGACCCCTTGTTATGTTGATTTTGGCAAGTTAGGTTGCCTATTAAGGGCTCTCTTTTGTTTTTCACCTGCTGCTGTGGCCTACTGCGTTGGTGTTCGGCTACTGAGCCCAAAGACGCGGGATTGAATCGTGGTGGCTTCGTTTCGACAAGGCGAAATGCATATTTTCTCGTGTGTTATGCAATGTCAGTGCATGTTAAAGAATCTTTGGTGGTCGAAATTTATGCACAGCCCTCCTCTATGAATGGAGCTATTGTTCAACTTTGAGGCATTAAAGGGACACTGATGGCAAGCTGAAGTTGACCTGTGATGACGAAGTTCCGCATCCTAACCACAAAGACGACACTTTTTCTGAAAGGGGAGCTTTATAAGCCAGAGAAAGCAAAACATACAATTGTCATCAGCACCGGCTGATTTCGGAAGTAAATTGCGATGCGCTGACTCCGTTTTGTTTTGGCACAGATTCCAGAGGCTAGGCTGAACTGCCATTCACCTCAGAACAGTTATCATGGAGTCCTTTGTGTAGACTTCATGAGTTCAAATCGAGTGGCGGGAAAATTTTTAAATGTAATTTTTGCGGCAATCATTGTGTTGATGGCCTTTGTGCTGCTGTTAAAAACCGGGATAGCAGTATGGTATCCCATAAAACTAGGTTCAGGACTTGCAGGAAGTGGTTTATCACATTCCGCTAGCTTGTGCAAGAAACTACTTCAGGGATATATGCAGGTGTCTTTAATGTGTTCCTGAGTGAGCACTAACTCGTTAGGGGGAAGGCAGCTTCTAATCTGGCACTACAGTGCCAATGTCGTGAGTGTAAATCATAAGATGACCCATCAGTGTACGCCTGATTTCTGTGACACTTCAGTGGTTTATAGAAGTGGTAAACAAATCTGCAAGGTATTTGATGCATATCTCCAAGGCAACGGCTGTATGAGTAGCGAAGCCATTAGTCAATCTTCAACGGAAAGAATTTTCTCTTTTAGATGACGTGCTTGTATATCAGTGACAGTTATTTGTTGTCCTGCCTTTCGCTGGTGTGGATCATGTGTGTGCGCATCTTCATGCAAGCCTTCTTTTCCTTCACAAAAAATTCAATTGATAGTCCAACCTGTTTTCTTCTCTTTTCCTGTGTTGCATCTTTTGGCTGGTTTTAAATCTGTAACTGACCTCAGACCGTGATAATTACAGCCGGAAAACAGGGCTACTGAATGTGAGCTTGGCATACATGCGTACTGTATGTGTGAAAGTGCAGTTTACAATATTCAGAAATGCATGATAGCCTTACAAGAATCTAAAATTTTGTTGGAATTCCTATTTGTTCTCTGTTCAAATGTCGAGAGTTTTTCCGCTTCACCGTGTGATTAGAGCCACTTTGGTACTTAAGCTGAAATCTTTTCTTTAGCCTGCATGTTTCTCACTTTTGGGACAGAAACGTGGAGGCTAATTAAAAGAGTTCAGCTTAAAAGAGTATAGACACCTAATCTTGGTGGCATGTTTTCTTCTCTATAATGATGCGGAAGACACTACTATGCATGAATCACCATCTGGTATTCGCGTGAGACCGCTAAATAATTTATAATCAACTTTTTCTGCCATCCTGTTTCGGTGAACAATTTGACTATGGCTATGACATCAAAGAGAGGTTATAGGTCACGTGAGGCGTGGAAAAACTGCACTTATAATCGCTGCTTCATCATTTTAATTCGCTACAGTGCTGACGCCAGCATTCCTTAAGAGCCAGAAGTACCAATTGTATTGCAGTTTTTCATGCCTCACGTGACCAATAACCTCGCTTTGACGTCACAGCCGTCATTCAGCTGTCGAAACCGAAACAAATACAGCAGGAGAAAGAAATTTGATTATAAATTATTTAGCGGTCATAGGAGGATGCCATGTGGTAATCCGTGTATAATACTTTATGCCTTGTTACAAAGAAAAAAACACGTGCCAAACTATAAGGACAGCAAAGTGAGCTATGGAAAGAAAAATGATAAGTCTAACATTAAGAGACCAAAAGGGGGCGGAGTGGGTGAGGGAACAAACGCGGGTTAATGACATGCTACTTGAAATTAAGGAAATGAGCCTGGGCGGGTCTTGTAATGGGAAGACAACATAACCGCTGGTCCTTAAGAGTAATGGAGTGGATTCCAAAAGAATGCAAGCATAGCAGGGGGCGGCAGAAAGTTAGATGGGCGGATGAGATTAAGAAGTTTGCGGGGATATGGTGGCCACACCTAGCAAAGGACAGGGTTAATGTGGAGACATGGGTGAGTCCTTTGCCCTGCAGTGGGCGTAGTCAGGCTGATGATGATGGTATGTGTCGCACCTGCTGCTTCGTGCTATCAGCTGGCCCATGCTTGGCCGACCAGACTAGCCAAATTTGTGATGTGGGTTTTCTATTGCACCTGCATTTGTGTACACAGAGGACTTGAATGGTTGCAGGTGATCCTGTGAATGTGTTCACGCCACAGCACACATGACCCACACTGAAAGCTTCTCTGCCTTTAGTAAGACAGCTGCATCAGTCTGGGGCATAACGTATCCCAGTGCTAGAGTATGAGTAAATTGCTCTGGAATTTTAATCTGGTATCAGGTAGCATAGCGCAAAAGAAGGCTAGCGCGGCTGCCTAATATTCTCTTGGGCAGCTGTGTTGGATTTTCAGTGCCTGTTAGTGTAATCCGTGAAAGTTCACTGTAACCCATTCGTTTCGATGTAAATTAGGAAGTCCTTAGAGCCCTGTACTTTTTAATGATAATAACAAGGTAATGCAGTAATTCAATTGTACCTGTTCTCTTTCAACACAGTAAAGTGCTGCTGGGTCGAGTTCACAGTTTTACTTTGTAGGTGTGCTCAGGCTGTCATCATCATCATCAGCAGCAGCAGCAGCAGCCTGACTACACCCACTGCAGGGCAAAGCCTCTCCCATGTCTCTCCAATTAACCCTGTCCTTTGCCACTTGCGGCCACTGTATCCCCACAAACTTCTTAATCTCATCCACCCACCATTTTTTCCTGTGTGTGTGTCTTTTTCGCCATTCTGAAATTGAATCATACAAATGAATTGATGCACGTAGTGTCAGGTGCGTCACCCCAAGCTGTGCTCAGATTTGCCTCATTACTGCAGGAGCAATAAGGCAGGCTTGAGGCTGAGTGGTGCAAAAACATGATTTTTCAAGAATGTCTTTGTGGAAATTGCAATTAATCATGCGAATTTGCTTTCATTTTAGGAGCTGCACACAAGCTGTGCGCCTTTCCATGCTGATCATGCTGGCCAGGTACGCTTATGGTTACATTACTAGGTTGTTTTCATAATGGCAGTTGTGGATTTCTGTGTGGGTTTGAAACATAAATTGTATAAGTATTTGGCCTGCCACAAAAGTATAGTGGTGCATTCAGAGCCAGTGTTACAAAGGGATGTTTTGATTGCTGCAAGAACTTGAAGGCCCCTGTGTGATCACTGTGGAAGGCCCCCTCCCTACTTAGGAATTGCTATTTGGGTTACTCAGTCATTTGGCAGAGGAATAGTGTATAGAGATAAGGGATGGAAGAATGCTTCCAACTAAAGAAAAAAATCCAGCAAGCAGTCATAGAAGCAGAAGTACAAAAATGGTAAGGCTTTCTCTAATTTACATCGAATCTTTTTCACTTAGACTTCTTATTGCATAGAACGGCTGATGCTTGGCTTACACACATATTTTCTTTAGGTATGCAGTAGGTCTCACATTCTTGTATGATATGGTCACGGTGCCAAAAAATGATGGTGGTGTTAGAAAACTCAGAATGTAGAGGAATGTCTTACAATCAGCAGCGAGACGTGAGGCCAGTGTTCCTCGAACTAAGTTCGTACACCTTTCATGTCTGGCTGATGCAGCAGCTGTTCTGGTTATACAACTTCAAGTAGAAGTTAGATACAGAGCACCAATAGCACTATCTATACAAGTCGCAGCGTTCTCGACATTGCACTCGTTTCGCTTACATGCTCCCATCTTTCATTTGTTAAAAAGTGGCCAAAAGTGCTCAATAAACTGAGTAGGCATCAGAAAGGCACTTCGACCTCGTATATAGCAGTAGAGTTCTTACAGAATAATATAACTTGTGTAAGTATGTAATGACCACAATTGAAAGGCCACATTTCTTTTCAACTAAAGTGGCTGTTTTTACTTGTTGGTCAGTGATCATGGTTAAAGAATGCAGTGTGAAAAAACAAGGACAAATGAAAAAGTGGACAGGACTGGCGGGTGTCCATTTCTTCGTTTGTTTTTGTCTTTTCGCACTGCATTCTTCAACCGTGATGACATTTCTTTGTCCTTTACATTTTTTTACAAAGCTCGTGCTTGCAAATGTTAGAACGTACGAAAAAAAAATGAAGCCTGACTGATAACCGCCAGAAATTTTGACCTGCCAAATATACTCACGAATGCAACAGTGAGACAGGCGGGCAAAAAACAGCAGTACAACTTTTTTAGATTTTTGACAGTAGTGGTGCTTGTACTGCAGCTCTGTTGCCTTCATGCATATATTTTGTAAATGAAAGGTTTTTGTGACTTGTAGCCGGCCTTCAAGGTGCTGGTGTTTTGGCATCTGTTTTAACCTCTGTATGCAAAAGCCTTGCCAAAAATAGCTATCAGGAAATGCGTCCATTGGAAGAAAAGTGACATAGGATTGCGATCATTCCGTACATACACCGGTTATCTCATTCTTTGAAGAATGCTGGAACCAGGTGCAAGGTTGTGAGGGCCTTTTGGCCCCTAATAAGCTTGAGCACCTTTGCCCACTCATTGACTAATGGAAGACAGGCATTAGTAAGTGAAAAAAGCACAATGTCAAGCACAGCTTAACAAATGTAAACTGTGCTCGGTTGTGTTTTTCTCATTTCTTTGCTACATGATTGAAGATAAAGGTGCTATCAAAGTAAATGAAAGTAAATGGAAGGCAGTATTAGTGAAAATTTTTGATTTCATAGCCTAATTTAGATTGTCGAAATTATATAGTGCACCAATAAATTTCGCACATTACGGTTTGAAGGCAGGTGTACTTTGTCCAGGCCAGCTGTTGCATCAACCCAATATTAAGGGAGTAGAACTTGCATACCTAGCTTCCTCATCTCCACAATCTTGTGGGTCATTGTAACTTGTCCATCTGGACAGGGGAATATTTCCAATGCTGCCTTTGTTTTTCGGCACCATCTCTAGCAGATGCAAGGAACTGCCAAGCTCCCGACCGCTCAGCTAAAAACAGTGTCATGCGCAATGCAAGCATCAACCTTCCTACATGATTACAATTTGCAATTACGATTGCAATGAGGTTTCTGGCAGTAAATTCAGTTGTGAGTCATTGCTCATGCTGTGTACTTCCTTGGCCCCTCATCTCTGGGTCCTATTCCTTCTTGATAGTCTTCCTGGTCTGAGCTTCTGTGATAGCCTGTTGACATACACGAGAGATGGCATCTATGAATTTAGAGTGTTATTGGCTCTGACTGAAAAACATGCACTTTCCAGGACTACTACCTGCAGATATGCCATATCTGTTTTCATAGCCACTGTTGTACTGTAGTTTTGCTATCCACTTCCCTATTTTGTAATGGAAGATTTCTAGGCTGTAGCAGGCCAGACACATATAACTGTAATGCATAGAGTGCTGTATACATTAGTTAAAATTCATCGTCATCAGCCTGACTACACCCACTGCAGGGCAAATGCCTATCCCATGTCTCTCCAATTAACCCGGTCCTCTGCCAATTGTGGCCGCCGTATCCCCGCAAACTTCTTAATCTCATCCGCCCACCTAATTTTCTGCCGCCCCCTGCTACATTTACCTTCTCATGGAATCCACTCCGTTACCCTCAAGGAACAGCGGTTGTCTTGCCTTCGCCTTACATTCCCTGCCCGAGCCCATTTCTTCCTCTTGATTTCAAATAGGATTTCATTAACCCCCCCTTTTTTTCTCACCCACTCCACCCGCTTCCGGTCTCTTAACGTTACACCTATCATTTTTCTTTCCATAGCTCGCTGCGTTGTCCTTGAATTAAGCTGAACCCTCATTGATAGCCTCCACATTTCTGCCCCATAGGTGAGTACCAGTAAGATACAGCTGTGTTAGACTTTTCTCTTGGAGGATATTGGCAAACTGGCTTTCACGATCTGAGAGAACCTGCCATATGCGCTCCACCCCGTTCTTATTTTTCTAGTTATTTCCCTCTCATGATCCGGATCAGCGGTCACTACCTGTCCTAAGTATACATATCCTCTTACTACTTCTACCACCTCGCTACCAATTGTGAACTGCTGTTCCCTTGCTAGACTGTTGAGCATTACTTTGGTTTTCTGCATGTTCATTTCTAGACCCACAATTCTGCTCTGCCTGTCTAACTCATTCATCATGCTTTGCAGTTCATATCCTGAGTGGCTTAGCCAGGCAATGCCATCAGGGAATCTCAAATTACTTAGATATTCTCCATTAACTCTTATCCCCAACTGTTCCCATTTCAGGCTTCGGAATACCTCGTGTAAACAGGCGGTGAATAGCATTGGTGAAATCGTGTCTCCCTGCCTGACACCTTGCCTTATTGGAATTTTATTGCTGACCTTATGGAGAACTATGGTAGCTGTGCAGTCGTTATAAATATCTTCCAATATTTTCACATAACACTCTTCTACACCCTGATTCCACAATGCCTGCAGGACAGCTGTGGTTCCACCGAGTCAATTGCTGTCTGGTAGTCAATGAAGGCTATATATTGGGGTTGGTTGTATTGTGCCCATTTCTCTATCACCTGATTGATTGCATGAATGTGGCCTCTTGTTGAGTATCCTTTATGAAAGCCTGTCTGATCATTTGATTGATTGAATTCGAAGGTTGTCCTGAGTCTATTAGTGATTACCTTAGTATATACCTTGTAGACAATGGATAGTAAGCTGATCGGTCTGTAAATCTTCAAGTCCTTAACATCTTCTTTCTTATGAATTAAAATAATGTTCGCATTCTTTCAAGCTCCTGATACGCTCGTGGTCACGAGGCAAGCGTATGCAGGGTGGCTAGTTTCTCTAGCATAATCTCTCCTCCATCCTTCAACAAATCTGCTGTTACCTGATCCTCACCAGCTGCTTTACCCCTTTGCATTGCTCCTGACGCTTTCTTTACTTCCTCCCTCGTTACTGGCGGGATACTGTAGAGATTTGTGTAGAACTCTTCGGCTACTTTAACTATCTTATCCATATTGCTTATGACATTGCCCTCTTTGTCTTTTAGCGCATACATCTGGTTTTTACCAGTGATTAGTTTTCTCTTCACTGATTTTAGGCTACCTCCATGCTTTAGAGCATGCTAGGTTTTCTCCATGTTAAACTTTCTTATGTTGGCTACCTTGCACTTATAAATAACTTCCATAGCTCTCCTAGTCCTATTCTATCTCTGAAGTTAGACGTCCTCATGCTTTGGCATTTCTTCATCAGATCTTTCGTCTCCTGAGATAGCTTGCAGGTATCCTCTCGAATGATCTGACCACCTACTTCTGCAGCACGCTGCAATGAATTTAAATATGTATTTAAAGGTAACATTTAAGTTGGGAGATTGAGCTTTGAGATTTGCACTTCAACTCGGGTGTTATGCCGCTGCTACACAGAATACTTGATCGCCGTAGAGATATTTCATCATCTCGCACCAAACTACTGTGGCGCCACTGTCACAGTTGATAATTTTGCTGGGAAGCTGGTGTAGCACTCACGCAGTTTTGAAAAGGTGGTATTCATTGTTTTTGTGCTATTGGCAACAGTGATAATACGCTTGCTGCAGTGTTTTGTGGCCAGCCTTCTTTTTTTTTCAGTGAAATAAGTTGTACATTTCATGTTGAGTATTCTTTCAGCGATTAAATTGCTTTGATTTTATTCCTTAGTGTAAGTTGCGAGTGCTCCATGTCTGAATGCAAATTTCTACCACTGAAAAGCCTTCAAAATCTTGATAGATGTCCACACTGTTCTAGGGACTCTGTGGCTATTGGAAATGCCCATTTAGCTGCATTCAAGTGCCACTGAGCTGATAGCCATTTGAAAGCCTTCAAAATGCCTGTGTGACACGGTTATTAGATTTTGTGCAGGTTTGATGCTGAGCAGCCTGCGTGCTTGAGTCGGGTTTTCCAATGTCTGTATTTCAAACCTGAAACTTTTCGAAATCATCATTAGTTCATTAATGGAAGAACTACTTGTGCCCTTTTCTGGAATTTCCAGAAAACAGATGAACTGAATTTTTTTGCATATACTGCTACCTTTTTGCAGGTGCTGCATAGTGCGAACCTGTATCAAGACGCCAACCTGCTGGATTTGGAGAAACTGAAGACATTGTTTAGCCACTGTGTGGCACCCATCATGAGGGATGTGGCATTAATAAAGCCAGTTAAGGTGACCTTATCTATGTCCTTTTGCAAGCATGCTACACACATGAGAGCCATCCCACGAAGCACCATTTCTGCAAAGCTTGTTGTCTCACAACATGCATGCTGAATGAGGCAGTGACAGACAGATGAGGAGGCCTTAAGCTAGGGCATTGGCGTAACGTGTTGAGCAGTGATGTAGGAGCCTTGCAGCCATGCAAGGTATTATCGCTATCATGATGGTAACTCCATTTGACACTGTCTAGTGCTCTGTGAGCCAGACTCGGCTCTTGAACATTCTGGGACTCGCCCTTGGCTCTCGGACATTCTGGAAGCCTCACCCGGCTCGTGCATATTACGCGAGGATGTCTCCTGCTGTACGAGCCTTACGCGGCTTGCGCACTTTATGTGAGAGATGTCTCGCGTTTGCGAGCTTGCTCGGCTTGCGCAAATTATGTGAAATATGTCTCGCGTTCTGCGACCTCGCTCAATCGTCGCATTTTGCGTGGCAATAAACACGCAAAGATAGGCACGCAGAATTCACGCTCAATATTTTCAATAGGGCAGGCGTAAACATAGAGGTAGAACGCCTCGCTCAAAGAAGTCTCTGTTAGCCTACCATAGCGCCCACTCCAAATGAGTAAAACGAGGAATAGTTTTTATTTGCATTAGGTCGGCCCTAGAAAAATCTTGTCCACACAAGATAAGTGAATGCTTGCATTATCAGATCGGAAGAGTTATGTCAGCAGGTTACCCATCGCAACTGGTCACCAGCGTGTCTGAAAGCCTCCTTCAAAAAATGAAGAAACCGGGCTACAAGCGTGAAATTGGAAACAAACCTGTGCAGGTCATACCTTACCTGCATGGGTTTTCGCACAATTTGAAAAAAGTCGCTTCCAGGCACGGAGTGCAGCTGATTTTTTCAGCCCCCTGGAAACTGGGAAGTTTATGTCCGTTGGTATCAGGAAAGCGGGTCAAAAAGGCCTGTACTGTCAAACATCAAATAGTGTTCACAAAATGAACCACTACTGTGGTGTACGAGATCCCTTTGACGTGTGGCAGAGTGTATGTGCGGCAAACGGGACAGTGTTTCAATGAGCGTGCTCGACAGCACAATGTGACCCTAAAAAGCAAGACGGGAAGAAACCTAGCTATACATTGTAGCAGCTGTAAAGGTTGTTGTCCGAAATTTCACGAGACCAGGTTTCTAGCCAGGTCAAAAGAAAAAAATAGAAAGAGAAGTACCTGAGGCTTTTTATATTGATCAATGAAAAGACAACTGCGATAACACGCCTTCTGTTCTCCTCACAAGAAACGAACTAGCTTTTGCGGACGGCTTCGTTTAGATGCCCTTTGGAAAGTGCACTTGCTTCCTTCAATCGGTTTTATGATTGTTAAGATCTTAGCGTTGGTTCTTATCCTTATTCATAATCTTTCAACCTGTGCTGTCATTCACACTCGCAAGTGTTATCAACCCTGCTTTTTGTAATTGCGACCTCCCTATCACTTGCTGTGCTGTTATCACTTGTCCATTAGCGCATTTGTTTTTAGTTTTTTGGCATTGTTCAAGCACCCTCATGCACATCAGTGGCTATAAAAGAGCGCCTGGTCACCTTTTCCTGTTATTAAAGTTGGAAGTTGCGCCTCTTTCCTGTTCTATGTTCCCATCCTGTTACGTCTTTTTTTGGCGTACGACATTCTTTCAAAACATAGAGGTCAACGACTTTTCAACTATTACTGTTAGGCGCCATCTGTGTTGAGAGGTGTTTATCTCACCGCGAGTAATATCCTATCAATATTTATAAGTTCGAACACAAAGTTACCCTCGGCGCAGTGGCGTAACAAATTTTGGCTATTTCGGCGGGTTACTTGTAATGGATCTGTTGCTTTGCCGGCGGGCTTTTCAAAAGCGCACTTATTTTGGCGCGGTGTGAGCAAAGTTTAC